>NC_064618.1:95091192-95413115 GCF_023898315.1 Schistocerca nitens | reverse complement strand
TCGACGAAAGATCCGAAACCAAAGACTGGAAAGTTGTACACGTCACACCAGCATTCAAGAAAGGCAGTAGGAGTAATCCACTAAATTACAGGTCCATATCATTAACGTCGATATGCAGCAGGATTTTTGAACGTATATTGTGTTCGAACATTATGAACTAAATCGAAGAGAATGGTCTATTGGCACACAGTCATGCCTGCGTCATTTAGAAAACAGCGTTGTTGTGGAACACAACTAGCTCTTTACTCATTCGAAATGTTGAGTGCTATTGACAAGCGATTTCAAATTGGTCCCCTATTTATAGATCTCCAGAAAGCTTTTGACACTGTACCTCACATGCGGCGTGTCCTCAAATAGCGTGCTTGTGGAATATCGTCTGAGTTACGTGAGTGGATTCGTAATTTCCTGACACAGAGGCCACAGTTCGTAGTAACTGACGGAGGGTCTTTGAGTAAAACAAAAGTGATTTCTGGCGTTACCCAAGGTACTGTTATAGGCCCACTGCTGTTCCTTATCTATATGAACATTTTAGAAGACAATCTGAGCAGCCATCTTAGGTTGTTTGCAGATGACGCTATCGTCTAGTAAAGACATCAGAAGATAAATATAAATTGCAAAACGATTTAGAAAAGATATCTGTATGGTGCGAAAATTGGCAATTGATCCTAAATAATGAAAAGTGTGATGTCATCCACATGAATGCTAAAAGGAATCCGTTAAACTTCGTTTACATAATAAATCAGTCAAATCTAAAGGCTGTAAATGTAACTAAATACCTAGAAATTACAATTGCGAACAACTTAAATCGGAAAGAACATATAGAATTTGTTGTGGGGAAGGCGAACCAAAAACTGCGTTTTAGTGGCAGAACACTTAGAAGATGCAACAGACCTACTAAAGAGACTGCCCACATTACGCTTGCCCGCCCTCTTTTGGAGGGCTGCGCGGTTTGGTATCCTTACCATGTAGGATTATCGGGGAACATCGCGAAAGTTCAAAGAGGAACAGCACATTTTGTGTATCGAGAAATAGGGGAGAGAGTGTTATTGATATGAAACAGGATTTGGGATGGACATCGATGAAACAAAGGCGTTTTTCATTGCGGCGGAATCTTCTCACGTAATTTCAGTCACCAGCATTCTCCTCCGAATGCGAAAATATTTTATTGACGGTGGCCAACATAGGGCGAAACGATCATCATCATAAAATAAGGGAAATCAGCGCTCTCAGGGAAAGATATAGGTTTTCGTTTCTTCAGCGCGTTGTTCAAGATTCGAATGAAAGAGAATTATTGTGAAGAATTCAAGACTCAGTTTATAGGATCTGATCTGAATATGGCATATGGAATGTGGAATCTAAATGGAATATGGCATACTGCGATGTGCCGTCTGCGAAGTCCATATTTGCAGCATCGAAGAAACAAAGTTAATCGCCGGTCCTTGTGACCGAACGGTTCTAGGAGCTTCAGTCCGGAACCGCGCTGCTGCTACAGTCGCAGATCCGAATCCTGCCTCGGGCATGGATGTGTGTGATGCCCTTAGCTTTAAATAGTTCTCAGTCTAGAGGACTGATGACCTCAGATGTTAAGTCCCATAGTCCTTAGAGCCATTTGACCCATTTGAACAAAATTAATCAGCAGATCCAAAACAACAAACATTTAAAGAACACTGAACTTCCCCACTTTGCATGTCGCAAACTAAGCAAATTACTCCGATACGCGCCTTCACTTCATGTTCTGAAAAACAACGGTCATTGAACTAGTTTAGTGCGGATCTTTCCGTGGTATTTGTCCAGCCAGGAACTGCAATCCACAAGGTAAACAATCTTCCTGTCAAATCTTTCGTTGAGAAGTACATACGAAGATATTGACTCGGCGAGAAAGTTAGATACAACCAATTGATGAGAACGTTTCAGAGAAAATAAAAGAGGTAAACGGCAAAAAGGAAATGGGATTTGTTTCAGATGAAATTACTGATCAGCTGCACAGATATATTTTGAATGTGTTGGTTTTTTTCATTACCTGGTGAATGGGTAAAACCCATGATTTTTAAAGTGCACCAATTCGAGAAGACAAATGCCCGCACGATACAGTGAGGTGGTAAGAATCAGAGTATAGCGATTTGCACATATACAGATGGTGGTAATACCGCTACACAAGGTATAGAAGGGAAGTGCGTTTTCGGAACTGTCATTTATTCTCAGCTGATTCATGCGTAAAGATTTCCGAATTGATTATCGTCGCAAGAGAGGAATCAACACACTTTGAACGCGGTGTGGTAGTTGCAGCTAAACGCATGGGACATTCCATTTCGGAAATACACTCCTGGAAATGGAAAAAAGAACACATTGACACCGGTGTGTCAGACCCACCATACTTGCTCCGGACACTGCGAGAGGGCTGTACAAGCAATGATCACACGCACGGCACAGCGGACACACCAGGAACCGCGGTGTTGGCCGTCGAATGGCGCTAGCTGCGCAGCATCTGTGCACCGTCGCCGTCAGTGTCAGCCAGTTTGCCGTGGCATACGGAGCTCCATCGCAGTCTTTAACACTGGTAGCATGCCGCGACAGCGTGGACGTGAACCGTATGTGCAGTTGACGGACTTTGAGCGAGGGCGTATAGTGGGCATCCGGGAGGCCGGGTGGACGTACCGCCAAATTGCTCAACACGTGGGGCGTGAGGTCTCCACAGTACATCGATGTTGTCGCCAGTGGTCGGCGGAAGGTGCACGTGCCCGTCGACCTGGGACCGGACCGCAGCGACGCACGGATGCACGCCAAGACCGTAGGATCCTACGCAGTGCCGTAGGGGACCGCACCGCCACTTCCCAGCAAATTAGGGACACTGTTGCTCCTGGGGTATCGGCGAGGACCATTCGCAACCGTCTCCATGAAGCTGGGCTACGGTCCCGCACACCGTTAGGCCGTCTTCCGCTCACGTCCCAACATCGTGCAGCCCGCCTCCAGTGGTGTCGCGACAGGCGTGAATGGAGGGACGAATGGAGACGTGTCGTCTTCAGCGATGAGAGTCGCTTCTGCCTTGGTGCCAATGATGGTCGTATGCGTGTTTGGCGCCGTGCAGGTGAGCGCCACAATCAGGACTGCATACGACCGAGGCACACAGGGCCAACACCCGGCATAATGGTGTGGGGAGCGATCTCCTACACTGGCCGTACACCACTGGTGATCGTCGAGGGGACACTGAATAGTGCACGGTACATCCAAACCGTCATCGAATCCATCGTTCTACCATTCCTAGACCGGCAAGGGAACTTGCTGTTCCAACAGGACAATGCATGTCCGCATGTATCCCGTGCCACCCAACGTGCTCTAGAAGGTGTAAGTCAACTACCCTGGCCAGCAAGATCTCCGGATCTGTCCCCCATTGAGCATGTTTGGGACTGGATGAAGCGTCGTCTCACGCGGTCTGCACGTCCAGCACGAACGCTGGTCCAACTGAGGCGCCAGGTGGAAATGGCATGGCAAGCCGTTCCACAGGACTACATCCAGCATCTCTACGATCGTCTCCATGGGAGAATAGCAGCGTGCATTGCTGCGAAAGGTGGATATACACTGTACTAGTGCCGACATTGTGCATGCTCTGTTGCCTGTGTCTATGTGCCTGTGGTTCTGTCAGTGTGATCATGTGATGTATCTGACCCCAGGAATGTGTCAATAAAGTTTCCCCTTCCTGGTACAATGAATTCACGGTGTTCTTATTTCAATTTCCAGGAGTGTAGTTAGGGAATTCAGTAATGTGAGATCCACGGTGTGAAGAGTGTCCCGAGAATACCAAAGTTCAGGCATTACCTCTCACCGCGGACAATGTAGTGGCCGACGGCATTCACTTAACTGCCGACACCAGTGGCGTTTGCGTAGAGTTGTCAGTTCTAACAGACAAGCAACAGTGCGTGAAATAACCGCAGATATCAACATGGAAGGTACGACGAATGTATCCGTTAGGACAGTGCGGCGAAATTTGGAGTTAATGGGCTGTGTAGCGGACGACCAACGCGAGTGCCTTTGTTAACCGCACGACATCGCCTGCAGCGCCTCTCCTGGACTGGTGACCATATCGGTTGGAACCTAGACAACTGGAAAACCGTCGTCTGGTCAGATGACTTCCGATTTCTGGCCTGGTCAGATGAGTTCCGATTTCAGTTGGTAAGAGCTGAAGGTAGGGTTGGAGTGTGGCGCAGACCCCATGAAGCCGTGGACCCAAGTAGTCAACAAGTCACTTCGCAAGCTGGTGGTTGTTCCATAATGGTTTGGGCTGTATTTACACGGAATGGAGTGGGCCCTTTGGTGCAACTGAACCGATCGTTGACTTGAAATGGTTATGGAGACCATTTCCAGCCATTCATGGTGTTCCCAAAGAACGATAGAATATTTATGGATGACAGTGCATCGTGTTACTGGGCCACAGTTCGTTCTGGACAATTCAAGCAAATGATTTGGCTACCCAGATCGCCCTGCGTGAATCCCTTCGAACATTTATCGGACATAATCGAGAGGTTAGATCCTGTACAAAATCCTGCACTGGCAATACTTTCAGAATCATGGACTGTTAAAGAGGTAACATGGCTCAGTATTTCTGTAGGGAATTTTCAACGACTTGTTGAGTCCATGTCACGTAGTTGCTGAACTACAGCGCGGAAAAGGAGGTCCGACACGATGTTAGGAGGTATCCCATGATTTATGTCACCTCAGTGTAATGCAGTCATTCGCCGACTCATGTACGAACGGGTGGTCAGGGGAAACACAATACAAACAAGTGAGGCATGGGGCGACTGATCAAGCACGCTACAGGATTTCGGCTTTCCAGCGCTTAGAGAGTACGTACCCCAACCTCAGCAAAGTGAGATGTATTGCATTTGGTCTACGCCGTGTTTTGGAA
The DNA here is from genome assembly GCF_023898315.1 of Schistocerca nitens. Lineage (NCBI taxonomy): Eukaryota > Metazoa > Arthropoda > Insecta > Orthoptera > Acrididae > Schistocerca > Schistocerca nitens. The sequence goes on along the minus strand of NC_064618.1, from coordinate 95,408,215 downwards.
GTATCAGGGAGAATTAATGCGTGGTATATGACTTCACTGCTGCTCTGAAGAAGATTCTGGTAAATGCTCCCAGTCGTCAAGTTTTCTATCGAGAAATGACAGGGGTGCACCTTCCACAGTTTCCTGTGATCACAACCTGGGACACGTGGATAAGATGCACAGTCTTCTTGTGCGAAGACTTCGATAAAATCAAACACTTCCTATGTGCCCTTTGACTCAATAAACGCAGTAGTCATCAAGCAGAACCAACAACTGGTTAACAACAAAGGCCTAGAGTTACAATTTTTTGCACTGCATGGCTACAAGTATCTGCCTGACGTGATTCAGAGTTTGGAAGATGAAGGTACGTAGTAGGATGCACAATGGCAGAGGTTGAGGCATCTTACGAACATACTTGATGGTTTGCCTCTGACAAATTCGAATTAAATTTGAAGACAATCCAGCTGTGGAAGTCTTGGGAACCCTCACTGAACTTCCTTTACGGATGCTGACAAGATATGCGCCATTGGTTTCTATGAAAGCAGAGCTGAGTTTCTCCATACATTAGCAACTGTTGAGCTCAACGCACTAGCGACTCAGCGTCAAAAAACATTGAAATGATGTGTGATCCAGTGTAACAGAACCATGTAAATGGGATAAAGAAAGTTAATGTGGCTGGTTCAAATCTAAATAAAGAAATTTCATCAACAGCTTTATCGCACCCTTTTGCGTGTTTCAGAACCTTTTTCTTACCTTAGCTGACCACAATTTGCACCTTAATGCGCCAACTCTCGCGCTAGGAACACTGCTCACAGAAATTTTAAAACACTCGTCATTTTGTCAACAATGCGCATAGGATTCTCGTTCCCTCAGCAGCTGGGCTTCATACGTCTCCCATACCGCGCAAACTTGTTACAGTTGTTCAGTATACGCGTGTCACTCGCTGGTTATCGCCTTGCGACGTTTAGCACATGGCACGGTTCTCGACGTAAGTATTTATTTTGCTATTCATATTTTTTAAAATGTCATTTTGTGTCTATTGCTCTTGGTTTATTGTGACTTGTTTATTACACACATCAAAAAAAGTTTTGTATCACCTCGGTGTCGAGAGTTCCGGAACCTGTACAGAAAATTGAAATAGAGATCGACATAAACATAATTTCCGCCATCAAAATATCCACGGGTGTACTGCCGGTCTAGTGTCCAACGGGCACAATATTTCGGCGATCAAACATGTCGGCATCATCAGGTGAACTGACGGACTGAGCTCCTGTGAACGTGCCGGCACGGAGATCCGTACGCTATGGCTGCCCAGGGGGAACTGGGTTCGGTCGCGGCGGCGGCCGATTTAAATACCCTCCGCCCGCGGCGCGCTCTCCCCGCCGTCCGCGCCCCGCGCCACGGTCGTGCGGTGGAACAGATCGCGACGGTGTCTGAGATGACGTCAGTGTGATGGCTCTGTCCACCGTGGTCGTCACAACTATACGTTTGCTCGATTTACTCTTGATTACGCGGGCGGAGGGTATTTAAATCGGCCGCCGCCGCGACCGAACACAGTTCCCCCTGGGCAGCCATAGCGTACGGATCTCCGTGCCGGTACGTTCACAGGAGCTCAGTCCGTCAGTTCACCTGATGATGGCTACATGTTTGATCGCCGAAATATTGTGCCCGTTGGACAGTGTAGACCGGCAGTACACCCGTGGATATTTTGACTATCAAATACGCCGGGAGAAACTCACGAATCACATAATTTCCGCCCTTTTTATTGTTCATGAAAACCACACATTGCATGTTGTGCCGCCATACAGCGAGACCTTCAGACGTGGTGGTCCAGACTGCTGTACTCACCAGGTACCTCTAATGCCCAGTAGCACGTCCTCTGGCATTGATGCATGCCTGTATTCGTCGTGGCATACTATCCACAAGTTCATCAAGGCACTGTTGGTCCACATTGTCCCACACCTCAAAGGCGATTAGGCATAGATCCCTCAGAGTGGTTTGTGGGTCACGTCGGCCACAGACAACCCTTTTCAATCAATCCTAGGCATATTCGATATGGTTCATGTCTGAAGAACATGGCAACTATAGTCGAGGGATGTCGTTATCCTGAAGGAAGTCATTCACAAGATGTGCACGATGGGGCGCGAATGGTCGTCCATGAAGACGAATGCCTCGCCAATATTCTGCCGATGTGGTTGCATTATCGGTCGGAGGATGCCACTCATGGTGCCTTCCATGACCTCCAGCGACGTACGTCGGCCCCACATAATGCCACCCCAAAACATCAGGGAACCTCCACATTGCTGCACTCGCTGGACAGTGTGTCTAAGGCGTTCAGCCTGACTGGTTTGCCTCTCGGACGATTCTCTGGTTGAAGGCATATGCGACACTCATCGGTTAAGAGAACGTGATGCCAATCCTGAGCGGTCCATTCGGCATGTTGTTCGGCCCATCTGTACCGCGTTGCATGGTGTTGTGGTCGCAAAGATGGACCTCGCCATAGACGTTGGGAGTGAAGTTGCGCGTCATGCAGCCAACTGCGCACAGTTTGAGTCGTAACGCGACGTCCTGTGGCTGCACGAAAAGCATTATGGTGGCGTTGCTATCACGGTTCCTCAGAGACATAATCCGTAGGTAGCGGTCATCCGCTGCAGTAGCAGCCCTTGGGCGGCATGAGCGAGGTGTGTCATCGACAGTTCCTGTCTCTCTGTATCTCCTCCACGTCCGAACAACACCGCTTTGATTCACTGCGAGACGCCTGGACACTTCCCTTGTTGATAGCCCTTCCTGGCACAAAGTAAGAATGCGGACGCGATCGAACAGCAGTATTGACGTCTAGGCATGGTTGAACTACAGACAACACGAGCCGTGTACCTCCTGCCTGGTGGAATGGCTGGAACTGATCGGCTGTCGGGCCCCCTCCGTCTAATAAGCGCTGCTCATGCGTGGTTGTTTATATCTTGGGGCGAGTTTAATGACATCTCTCAACAGTCAGAGGACTGTGTCTGTAACACAATATCCATAGTCAACGTCTGTTTTGAGGAGTTCTGGGAACCGGGGTGATGCAATACTTTTTTGATGTGTGTATTTACGAGGGCTAACAATATATGAAATGAATAATATAACATTATTGTGTATTCTTGGAGATGGATATACAAGAAGACAGAATTTCGGCGGAGGACTACAATCCAAAATCTGTCTTATCCTCTACAGCAAGTTATAAAACGATTTACCCACTAACTGAACTTCCAAGCGCTGCAAACCAAGTGGTGTATGTCAAATCTGTCCGAGAACCAAAAATCGGAAGACAGAGATGTTCAGGGTGACAATTATTGAAATGAACAGACAAACACGTAGATTAGTTTCAAACGAAGGCGTGCATACACGTCACTGCAAATATTCGGACTTAGCTTATGACATGTTCGATACGCCTGCGATCATTGGCGACGATGTGGAGCTGACGAATGGCGAATTTCTTCACGACACGCTGAAGTGTCGGGACATCGATGCTGTCGATGACCCCTGAATGGCTGTTTTCACCTCAGCAGTGATTTTCAGATTACTGCTCTACACCTTGTCTTTAATACAGCCCTACAAAAACGAGTCGCAAGTGTCCTGATCCAGATAATATGGCACCCAATCGAGGCCATGCCGCTGGCCTCTCGGTATCCCAGAGCCAGAATGCGGTCCACAATGTGTTCTTCCAGGACATCAAACACTCTCCTGCTTCGATGGGGTCAAGCTCCATCTTGGATGAACAACATGTTCTCGAAATCAGGGTGACTTCGGATAACGGGGATGAAATCATCTTTTAAAACCTGAGCGTACTATTCGGTAGTCACCATGTCATGAAGAAATATCGCACCGGTTATTCCTTGACTGGACACTGCACGCCACACACTCACCCGTTGAGGGTGAAGAGACTTCTCGATCGCGAAATGCGGATTCTCAGTCGCCAGATGCGCCAGTTTTGCTTACTGATGAACCCATCCAAACGAAAGTGAGCCTCGTCGCTAAAGCAAATAATACAGCGCATACTAATTCCCATCGTGCCCCGCGGCCAATCGAGTAGTTTGAATGTCCTAACGCAAAACGTTCAGAAGTTGTGACGATCTTATTCCATATATTGCAATATTTGTCATCCTGTGTGTATTCACTGTCAAAATTTTTTGTGTAATGGACAGGCTGTAACGTTATGTGATATGTGTAAAGCTCAGATGTACGACGAAGATCAAGTCATAAAAGTTAAATAATAAGAAACACCTGTTCCTTTTTTTGAATTTTTTTATAAGTGCCTTGAAGACTGGCGATTTGCACTGTTCTAAGATTACCGTGGACAATAGAGATGTATTGATCATTTTATATTGCTAACGAATTTTTTAAGTAGTAAAATATGAGTGCTTTATTATAAAAATAACAAAAAGATACTAATATAACAACGCAAACAATCATTTTTTCACAAAATTATGTAATTGAATAGATAAAAGAATCCACTCACCAAGCGACAGCAGAACACACACATAAAAGAAGGTGATAATTAGGCAAGCTTTCGGAGCCAATGGCTCCTTCTTCAGGCAGGAGGGTTGAAGGGGAAGGAAGAGGGATGAAGGAAAAGGATTTTCCTTCTCATCCCGTCTGGTAAGTCTTCCCTAACCTGTAGTTCTTTTCCCACACCTTTTAGTGCACCCCTCTTCCTTCTCTTTCAACCCTTCTACCTGAAGAAGGAGCCAGAGTCCGAAAACTAGTCTGCTTATAACTTGATTTTATGTGTATGTTCTGCCGCCGCTTGGTGAGTAGATTATATATCTCTCCAAAACACATACTAATTTACACACATTGGATACATTTTAGACTGCTTATTGAGTGTGAGCAAAAAGCTCGACGGGCGACCGGTGAAGTAAGTTTTAAAGGCGCGAGTTCTATCAGGTTGAAATCCTTTCAGTAGTAGTTACGAACAGACACTACATTTGAAACAACAAATAATAATTTACATAATTCGTTACCGACATAACTGAAGTACAACATGTTTTTCGTTAGACTGTTATTGCAAAAGGATAATTCTTTTTCCATTACTCTGTTACTGTGTGTGATTAGTTTCATTACTGTACATGTAGCACGTACAAGAGTACAATCTGCTTTGGGGTAATCTGGTGCCCCCTCGGTAGGCCGCGCTACTTTTCTACACTACTGGCCATTAAAATTGCTACACCAAGAAGAAATGCAATGATGAACGGGTATTCATTGCACAAATATATTATACTAGAACTGACATATGATTACATTTTCACGCAATTTGTTTGCATAGATCCTGAGAAATCAGAACCCAGAACAACCACCTCTGGCCGTCATAACGGCCTTGATACGCCTGGGCATTGAGCCAAACAGAGCTCGGATGGCGTGTACAGGTACAGCTGCCCATGCAGCTTCGAGACGATACCACAGTTCATCATGAGTAGTGACTGGGGTATTGTGACGAGCCAGTTTCTCGGCCACCATTGACCAGACGTTTTCAATTCGTGAGAGATCTGGAGAATATGCTGGCCAGGGCAGCAGTCAGACATTTTCTGTATCCAGAAAGGCCCCTACAGGACCTGCAACATGCGGTCATGCATTATCCTGCTGAAATGTAGGTTTTCGCAGGGATCGAATGAAGGGAAGAGCCACGGGTCGTAACACATCTGAAATGTAACATCCATTGTTCAAATTGCCGTCAATGCGAACAAGAGGTGACCCAGACGTGTAACCAATGGCACCCCATACCATCACACCAGGTGATACGCCAGTATGGCGATGACGAATACATCCTTCCAATGTGCGTTCACCGCGATGTCGCCAAACACGGATGCGACCATCATGATGCTGTAAACAGAACCTGGCTTCATCCAAAAAAATGACGTTTTGCCATTCGTGCACCCAAGTTCGTCGTTGAGTACACCATCGCAGGTGCTCCTGTCTGTGACGCAGCGTCAAGGGTAACTGCTGCCATGTTCTGCGAGCTGATAGTCCATGCTGCTGCAAACGTCGCCGAACTGTTCGTGCAGATGGTTGTTGTCTTGCAAACATCCCCATCTGGACTCAGGGATCGAGGGATCGAGGCATGGCTGCACGATCCGTTACAGCCATGCGGATAAGATGCCTGTCATCTCGATTGCTAGTGATACGAGGCTGTTGGGATCCAGCATGGCGTTCCGTATTACCCTCCTGAACCCACCGATTTCTTATTCTGCTAACAGTCACTGGATCTCGACCAACGCGAGGAGCAATGTCGGGATACGATAAACCGCAATCGCGATAGGTTACAATCTGACCTTTATCAATGTTGGAAATGTAATGGTATGCATTTCTTCTCCTTACACGAGGCGTCACAATAACGTTTCACAAGGCAACGCCGGTCAACTGCTGTTTGTGTATGAGAAATCGGTTGGAAACTTTCCTCATGTCAGCACGTTGTAGGTGTCGCCACCGGCGCCAACCTTGCGTGAATGCTCTGAAAAGCTAATCATTTGCATATCACAGCATCTTATTCCTGTTGGTTAAATTTCGCGTCTGTAGCACGTCATCTTCGTTGTGTAGCAATTTTATTGGCCAGTAGTGTAGTTCGGTATGCAGGAGGCTTACACTGGGTGTACCAGCTGCTGTTGCACGTGGCCTACGTTGCCGCAGGAGCGCTGACGTGCTGCGCGGCGGCCCGCGTGGACGACTCCGCCCCGCCGTGGTTCTACGGGTCGGCCCAGCCGGACTGGGAGTGCCCTGCGTACTGTGGCAGCAAGTGCGGCGCCGCGTGCGTGCGTGCGCTGCGAGTGCCCGGAGCAGTGCGTGCAGAACTACGGCCCGGTGTGCGCGCGCTTCGAGGGCGGCCAGCCGCAGACCTTCCCCAACTGCTGCGCCTGGCACAGGGCCGTCTGCCGCTTCCACAGGCGTGAGTACCGCCCGGTGTATTTTTTTTCCTTTATTGTGATTTCATTCCCCTGCCCCATATGGGCAGGGGAGGGCTGTCGGCGGCACAATGCGCCACTCTTCAGCCGAGGGACATGACAACTAAGACATGAATAAAACGTTACATATATAAGGCGATTAAAAAATGGGAACATAAAACAGAGTAGCCGGCCGGAGTGGCCGAGCGGTTCTAGGCGCTACAGTCTGGACCCGCGTGACCGTAACGGTCGCAGGTTCGAATCCTGCCTCGAGCATGAATGTGTGTGATGTCCTTAGGTTACTTAGGTTTAAGTAGTTCTTGGTTCTAGGGGACTGATGACCTCAGAAGTTAAGTACCATAGTGCTCAGAGCCATTTGAACCATTTAAAAACAGAGTAAGGGGAGACAATGGAGGTAAAAATACACTGACATGGAGACGTTCATGGGGGGACAATTAACAAAGTCATCATGAAATTAACTAACACAGTTGGCGATTCTTAAAACATAAAGAAGACACTGAATGCACATGCACAGGTTAAAAGTCGGCCACAGTATTAAAAACACTCCAGAACAACACACATAAAACCCACTTGGAGCACACACAACGAAGAACAAAACTGCCAGATGGGACCTGACGAGGGAAAGGTGAGAGAGGATGGAAAAGGAGGGGAGAGCAAGAGCCAGCAGGGGAGGTGGCAGGATGAAAATAGTACGGGCGTCAGCAGGTACACCAAGAGGCAGGAGACTGGTGGGGCAGGAGATGAAGAGGGAAGAAAAGGCAGGAGGGAGTGAAGAGACACTGAAAGGGAGCACAAGAGAGGGGGGGAGTAGAAGGGGGAAGCCGCTCAAGAGAAGGGAGGGGGAGGAGAGGGAGCGTTGACGAGGAGGCAGGAACGTGGGGTTAGAGTTCGTAAGAAGTGTAGATGTCAGGGCGAAGCTCATGATCCGGGAGAGGTAGATGGTGGAAGTTGCGTTGGGAAAGGAGGCGGAAGGTGTGGAGATGGAGAGAGGGTGGGACAGAATGGTACAGGCGCGGCAACAGGTTGGGGGTGGAGAGGAAGGGAGACACCAGGGGGTGAGGGAGATCAACGCGGCGGGCAATATATAGTGTGCGGATGTGTTCAAGGAAAAGGAGACCGCCCAGTGTAGGACTGGTGACATTCTTTAAATATTTTGCCTTCGATATATCGATATTTTGAAGTAGATCATTATTGGCTATGGCTCTATCGACATACATGCCTATAAATATCTCTGCTCGACATTGTAAATATACTGCCAGTTTTAGAGTTGTATATGTAAGTTTTGACTCATTATTAGAATTTCTGTATATAAACAAGATAGCACCTTGCCACGTTCACGCTTGGCGATAACTACTTCGCTCACAATCGTAACTGCATGTAAGTGGCACAATAAATCGTGTCCGTCGTTCGGTTTCGTCACATATCGGATTTGTCCGGAACACTTCATGTTGATTTACCTGTTTTTTTCATTTCTGCCAGCGCCAGAGACACAGCAGCTCTAGTGTCAAATCTGTATGGAGAAGTTAAACGTTCCAGTTTCTGTTGGTCGAGCCGAGTACCGTTTACATCAGCACTTCCCCTCACACGTTCCGCCCACTGCAAAGACTAATCTTGTCATTTATATTTTTGCTCATCATTTTCAGCATCTGTTTTTGAACAATGCTAATGAGAAGAAACGGCACACTAGACGCGTTAATTAATTAATTTTTTTAACGCAACTGGTGCGCTATTTCAAATGGCTCTGAGCACTATGGGACTTAACTGCTGAGGTCATCGGTCCCCTAGAACTTAGAACTACTTAAACCTAACTAACCTAAAGACATCACACACATCCATGCCCGAGGCAGGATTCGAACGAGCGACCGTAGTGGTGGCGCGGTTCTGGACTGAAGCGCCTAGAACCGCTCGACCACCGTGGCCGGCGTGCGCTATTTCTTCACATTCAGAATCTTGTTATTCCATTCACATCACCATCCTCTCCCCCCTCATTTATTTGCATTTCTTCTTTCACACAGTCAGATGGAAAGACTGGACGGGATGAAAGCTCAAAAAGTAGTAAGACTCCGTCACACAGTGAAAGTAAAATTATGTTCTAGTACAATTTTTAAAAAAATTCGAATATTTACCGAAAATGGTGAAAAAATAGAAAATAAAAATATCGGCTGTCGATATTGCTAATATTTTATCAACATCACGTTTCTTTTCCTTCGCAATTTGTATTGCGGACCTCTTGGATTTGAGCACCACCTACTCTTCTATCAGCAACATTACATTATCTTTGGACCACTCTATCGCTCACAGAAATCGTGTCAACAACAACAAAAGTTAAGAAAGCAGCAGATGAAAGCGTTCTGTACTACTGTTCGTTCGTGTTCCGCTGGTTGTCGGTCTTTTAGCCAACTATCGAAGGAAGTTCGCTTCCTCTCCGCTTTTGTGCCAGCAGTACAGAACGAACGCCTAACTATACTTCAGAATTTAAAAAATTACCTCTCCCCGATGTTATTCAATCTGTATATTGAGCAAGCAGTAAAGGAAACAAAAGAAAAATTCGGAGTAGGTATTAAAATTCATGGAGAAGAAGTAAAAACTTTGAGGTTCGCCGATGACATTGTAATTCTGTCAGAGACAGCAAAGGACTTGGAAGAGCAGTTGAACGGAATGGACAGTGTCTTGAAAGGAGGATATAAGATGAATATCAACAAAAGCAAAACGAGGATAATGGAATGTAGTCAAATTAAGTCGGGTGATGCTGAGGGAATTAGATTAGGAAATGAGACACTTCAAGTAGTAAAGGAGTTTTGCTATTTAGGGAGTAAAATAACCGATGATTGTCGAAGTAGAGAGGATATAAAATGTAGACTGGCAATGGCAAGGAAAGCGTTTCTCAAGAAGAGAAATTTGTTAACATCAAGTATAGATTTAAGTGTCAGGAAGTCGTTTCTGAAAGTATTTGTATGGAGTGTAGCCATGTATGGAAGTGAAACATGGACAATAACTAGTTTGGACAAGAAGAGAATAGAAGCTTTCGAAATGTGGTGCTATAGAAGAATGCTGAATATAAGGTGGGTAGATCACGTAACTAATGAGGAGGTATTGAATAGGATTGGGGAGAAGAGAAGTTTGTGGCACAACTTGACTAGAAGAAGGGACCGGTTGGTAGGACATGTTTTGAGGCATCAAGGGATCACAAATTTAGCATTGGAAGGCAGCGTGGAGGGTAAAAATCGTAGAGGGAGACCAAGAGATGAATACACTAAGCAGATTCAGAAGGATGTATGTTGCAGTAGGTACTGGGAGATGAAGAAGCTTGCACAGGATAGAGTAGCATGGAGAGCTGCATCAAACCAGTCTCAGGACTGAAGACCACAACAACAACAACCTTTGATCACTTTCATTTTTAAAATGTTGAAAGATAAACGATATTTAATTTATGTAGGTCTTTTATCAGACCACGACCAAACGAGTCGATTAGAAAGTTGCTACTGCTAATTTCTAACAACGTTCTTACTAGAATCATGAAACAATTCTTAGTGTATCATGAGTGCTACTACGACTTCTCTCAGAAAACGAAGCTAACTAGTCAGACAGGGTAGACAATTGATGCAAAACATGCTTCCTCTGCACCACTTCTCTTCCTAGCGACACTTGCTTCATGCACATGCTACATCCCCAATTGAAATCAACCAAATTACAATTTGTGCTCTATATTTACTGTTTGTAAATCATTGATTGCTGGACTCCCCTCTGAAACGGAAAACTTCAGGATGCCAATGCTTTGTTTTTGATGACTGCCACTAATAATAATAATAATAATAATAATATGCGAAACCCTTACATCAGTTCATACCATTATATAGTTATTGTTGTGATGTGTTGTCGGTTGGTTAGTTTCTTGTTGACGAAGTGAATAATGAAACAATTTCTGTTCTATTGCAGAAACTACATACAACTCAGAGAAGGTATTTTGTGCAATATTAAAACATACATGATACACTATCTGTTGGAAAGTATTCGGGCACCTAATAGTGGACATTAATATAAGGTTTGTCCACTTTATGCCTTTATGATGGCTTGAACTATCGTGCTGACACTTTGAGTGAAGTGTATGAAAGTCTGTGGAGGAAAGGCAGCCGATGATTCCTCAAGAGCCAAAACCTGAGAATGTAATGATGTAGTACAGTGGGGCCTGGGGCGAAGTTGACGTTCTGGCTGATCCCTGAGGTGTACCACTGGATTCAGGTCGGGGCTCTGGACAGGCTAAAAACCACTGCCCACTGTATGCTGTCTTATAACGTGCTGCACTGCCATGCCCGTACAGTCGTCTTCTCCAAAGTGTTCTCCTACTGTAAGCAATATACAATGCTGTAAAATTTATTCATAAGCGTTTCCTCAAGCGCAAAAAGTAAGGGGACCACGACCTAACCTCAAAAAGACCCCTATACCATAACACCATTTCCTCCGTACTTCACTGTTGGTACTACACATCATGGCAGGTAACGTTCTCCACGTATTCGCCAAACTCAAACCCTTATCTGGAGCCACAGAGTATAGCGTGATTCATCATTCCAAATCATTTCGCCTGGGGACCGGGTCTTTGTGTTGTCCTCATCATTTCAACATCATTGGGGAAAAGTTGCATGAGTGGACTGCGAAAAGATTGGGAATTTGTGTAGGCACTTATAACTGCATGATTGATTGCCCCACAAACTATCATCGTCATCATCGAAACCACTTGTTTCCAGTCATCCACTGTCCAGTGTCCTTAGACAACCTCAAGTGTCGCTTAGGACTGACAACAAAAATGTGTGGCTTATGAGGAGTTTGGGAATTTGGAAATTTTGTGGTAAGTTCCTATGCTACGTTGAGGACCGAGACTCGAAGTCGGGACCTTTGCCTTTCGCGGACAAATGCTCTACCAACGTTTTTTTTTTTTATTTTTTTATTTGTAAATTTTTTCTCTACCAACTTTTTTTTTATATGGAAAAAGGCGTCTTTCAGTTACGACAAACAAAATTAGAATGTACACCCGTAGAAACAAACAGAACAAGAAAGAGTTCCTTCTAAACTGGGAAATAGAATTTGAAACTAATAGTATGATGATAGATAATAAAGAAAGAAAAATGTGACCAAATCCTGCGCGCCATTCCACGTGCATGGCCCATATGATGATAGATAATAAAGAAAGAAAAATGTGACCAAATCCTGCACGCCATTCCACGTGCATGGCCCATCTGCGTACCGATTCCAAATCCAAATTGATAAAACATTCGCACCGTGAGGAGCTTCATGACGGTGGTCATCCTCTGCCCGGTACTCCCCAACTGTGAGTGGGGTTATCGAAGACACTGCGCAAATAGTTCGCAAAGAGTTGTCGGTATCGGGGTGTACACTCAATTGTGCTATGAGTGTCCTGGAGAAATTGCCAGTAATCAAGCACCATCTTCTCATTATCTCGAAAGCGGTAGTATATGGACATGCCTTTAAACCATATGAGAGTGTGAGTCTTCGCAGGTGGGAAATAAGTATCCTCTGGACAAAGGAGGAGCCGCGGCTCAATTGTGCGAGGCGCGATACGTAGGTAGCAGGCGAGGATCTTCTGCACTAGCAGCCATACCTCTAACGCCGATCCACATGTTAAGCGGTGTTCGTCAGTATCCACGAGGTGGCAACGTGGGCAAAGGGGGGAATCCGTCATCCCAATAGCGTGCAGCCTTTGTCGTGTTACAACCTTCCCGTTCACCACCTGGTACCACGCGGCTCGTACACGCGTGGGGAGGAACGGCTTCTGGACCACTCTCCACACTGAAGGCCATAGGGTCGTAGAGCTCTTCCTCTCGATCATATTGCGAGGGATGGACCTTAGCAGCAGCCTGTAAACGTCTCTCGCCTTGGGAGTGCGAGTGTTGGGGAGGTCTGGGTGCACGTAACTATACTCAAGAATAAATGCCGAGAGGCGCGAGAGTGACGGTGTAATTGTAATGTGCGCAATCGTGACAGGTGGCAGAAGAGACGCCGGCAGCGCCATCTGAGCTACCCAAGTACGACTCACGCCCCGTCCTCACAGCTTCACTTCTGCCAGTACCTCGTCTCCGACCTTCCAAACTTTACACAAGCTCCCCTGCCAACCTAGCAGAAGTAGCACTCCTGAAAGAAATGATATTGCGGAGACATGGCTTAGCCACAGCCTAGGGGATGTTTCCAGAATGAGATTTTCACTCTGTAGCAGAGTGTGCGGTGATATGAAACTTCCTGGCAGATTAAAACTGCGTGCCGGACCGAGACGCGAACTCGGGACCATTGCCTTTCGTGGGCAAGTGGTAGAGAACTTTCCCGCGAATGGCAAAGGTCCCGAGTTCGAGGCCTGGTCCAGCACACAGATTTAATCTGCCAGGAAGTTTCAAAATAAAGAAGTATTTTTCCGCTTACAGACCGTGGAGGCTGGAGCATTGCGTTTACGTTTGGTTCTGTCGACACTACGTGCAACAGCGAGTGCATAACGATTCGTTTCGGAGCTTCTACAATGATTCATGCTAATAGCCTTGTTATGTTGCGTCTTGTTCCACGCGCTACACGCACTGAAAAAAAAAACTGAAACTTTTAGTGTCAATGTACACATTTCTGTTTTGCTCAACACGTAAAATGTCGTCAGAAACAAGTTATCTGCATTGCTTTTCAATCCACCCTAGTAATTACTGCCGTTGTTTCTACGTATATGCATACCATATCATTTGAGGATGTTGGTTGCAGATATTGCTCTAAGTTGTGATTCTGTTCGAGAGAGCAAATCGTGAACAGCCGCATCAAATTAGTCAAGAGACTGATGATTATTTTAAAAAACTCATATTATAAAAATTATTACTGGAGCCTGGTGCAATTTTATGTATCTTTGTTCAGCGACGAGGCCTTTCTGATCGGGCATTGTATTCACTACTCCAGTAAAAGAAGAAGATAGGAAACGTCCAGTTCCGCGAGAAATTAGTTGGTGCAGTTCTCTGTACTTCAGCATGGACAAGCTGGAGATTCTGACACTGATATTGGAGCCACTTATTCGCTTACGAAATTTATGATTGACAGCAAGAACCATCCTGAAAAGTAAGACTGCTGTTCAGTGAGCGCAAAACACATGAATGATCTTTATGTCGAAGGCATATCCTTAAGTTCTGTCCATAAAGGTGTGTAGAACTAATCAACACACCGTAACTTTGAAGGCTGTTACGACACATCAGAGATTTGTAAACCAAATTGAGGACTTTTCGTCCCCAAAACATTTCTTCTGCTCTCCGTAGGAATCTGCTCTCCGTAGGAATACTTTAGGTCGACAAAATGACGAAAATTGTGATTTGTTTTGTTGTTTGTGTACGTAAGTAATAAAGACTTTCCTCTTTGAAACAATATCTGTGTTTGTCTTCAGCTTAGTTCAAACTATTTTAATCCATTTTCTAAAAATACGCTGACCTTGGTTTTTACGCGACTTGTTCCCTCAAAAAAATCCGCCATTCAAACTTTTCAGTAATTCCCATGTCTGTGGAAAAGGTATTCACAGCTGGCTAACGTGGTAATACAGACTAATATTTCCATTTCAGACGACGAATTTCACGAATAACGTAATATATTTGTTGTGGTTTTGTGAAATATGTTGTTAGTTCAGAGCAAACGTGGCAATCGAATTTTTGAGAAGCAGGAATCTCCGGGAAGGTATATAGGTAACAGAATAATGACAATCTCTTGGGATAGTATGGACAATAGTAAAACTAGTGAGTTTGTGTTGGAGGTGACGTCAGCTCCAGTACAGCATTGCAATGATGTTTCAGGGATCTGAAAACGAGAACTATGATCCAATTTTCATTGCTCACCCTTTCATTGTGATGAAGACATTTCTTCATTGTCATTCATATCTGTGAAAATTGGCGTTAAAACATCTGACATCTTTTGGTAGACTGTTTGTGCTTCTAAACATGCTCTGATTCTTGATATCGACTAAGTGTTTGGCCCTTTTGGACATAATCCATGTAAAAGTTCAATTTTTTAGCTTTGGAATGCATGATGCTATTTCCACATACAACAAAGCAAATTCTAGTAACTGTCATGTTATCTGCAAAATACATGCCAGTCATAGGCACGGGAGGAAGAGGAGAGCTGAGAGGAAACAGAGACAAAGCTGGAGAAAGAAAGATAGCTGAAAGCAGAGATTCAGAGTTTCTTTGTGACTCAGAAAATTCTTCCTGTCCTCCGAGAGCTCATTAAACTGTTGCTTCTTGCAAAGGGGGTATTGTTACTTTTGGAACTTTTTTTAGCGAACTATTAGAGATAAGGTCCTAAACTTTTTATTGTTTGTGCGACATACCAATTTTCACATTTTTAGTGAATTATTAGAGACAAAGACTTACAGATCTCGTTGTCTGTATAATGCGTCAGTTTATATATTGAATTATAGCCTTCCCTTAATATGTTCTATTTATTTGTGATTTATTATATGGTATTGCAATTTCAATTCCTGAATATTACGCCGGCCGGTGTGGCTGAGCGGTTCTAGGCGCTACAATCTGGAACCGTGCGACCGCTACGGTCGCAGGTTCGAATCCTGCCTCGGGCATGGATGTGTCTGATGTCTTTAGGTTGGTTAGGTTTAAGTAGTTCTAAGTTCTAGGGGACTCATGACCTCAGAAGTTAAGTCCCATAGTTCTCAGAGCCATTTGAACAATTTGAACCTGAATATTACGTTCCAATTCCACTTCTAAGTGTGATCAAAATAATAATTAACAAAAACTTGCACAGGGCCACGCCCCTTTGTTCTTCTGTATTTCATCATATTATTTATTTCTGCGGTGCTTTCTTCCAGTTTTATGGAGTCACAATGTGGAGAATATTTCGATGTTTAGCAGATCCAGAACCTCTACAAAAGTGTGTGCACGTAAAAATTCAAAATCCTAATGAAAGCTACAACCATCTTATAGGAAAACCATACCCCAAGACAACATTTGTTTCCACAACTGCTGACGAAGTTGCAGCGTATGATGCACATTTTGTTTCTAACTGTGCTAACCTTGGCAGGCTACAGGCTCTACAGAGGCTAGGATTTGATGCAGGAGCTTTCACACTGTAAATATTGAAGGAAATCGGTAGCGGGAGAATTGATGGAGCTGACATTATTGTTATTTGAGAAACAGTTTCATCTAAAACCTCCAAACAAGAAGAAGACTGCTTGAGGATGAAGAGGTGAATGTTTGTGGTGTTTGTAGTAACTCATCCAGATAAGGTAAGGCCTAATTCAAACACTGTCAAATCTTTGATTCACGTTTCCCGTAACTAACATTTTGGCACCTTGATGTACCTGTTTCTCACAAACCACTGACATTATAGTTCTTACATTTTGCATGCAATTAGTGAATACTAGAGTGAAACTTTCTGTGGAAGGAACTTTCATTTACAGCAATAGTAAGGCATTTATGTAAAAGCAAAACCCTAAGATTTTGTAAATTTTTTTACAGAAATTTAGAAAGGTTATTTCAGTTATTCAACTCCCAAAAAATTATTGTCTGAAGAAGAATCACTAGTGTGCTGAATTCCATTTAAGAAAAGCAAAATATTTTGTAAGAGACAATGCTACTTTCATTTGGTGAAAAAAGCTGTAGGAGGGTCTAGGTTTCATAAACTGTTATGGCAGAACTGTTCTGTATGAGTGATTCAGGTTTATTGGATTGCATTGTGGCAGTTGCAACTCAAATTAATGAATCAGAAATGAGGCAAACAAAATAACGCTCTTTCTCCTGTAGTTTCCAACGTCTGAAGTCTCTTTTCCTTTCTATCCTTCTCTTGGCTTTAAGCTGTAGAAAGGACCTACTAATAAACTGAAAAAAAGTGACATTGGTCAGCAAACCAGCATCCACAGCGATTCTTTCAGATTTCTTTATGGTCCTAATACTAAATAAGAAATACATGTTTAGTAAGAAATTGTTACCCAGTTACACGAAACATAAACGGAAAAAATAGAATTAGATACGTAAATTTATAGTTCAGTTTTACCTAACTATAAGAAGTTTTAAAATTATATGCGTAAAATCAAATGCTGACAGTGATTATTGAAAGATTATTGTATTTGCATGTTCACAAAGTAATAGCTAGTAAAAATGAAGTCCCACTATCGAATACGACCTACTTTCTGGTCGCTATGTTATTTTTTCCTTGTTATTTTTTGTCAAATAAGTGTACCAGGAATTTCAATAAAGCCACGAATACATCGGGGATTCTGGGACTGAAGATGTAGAGAGAAAGGAACGTTGAAATGAAAGTACGTGCTGAAGATGCTTCTCGCATTGGCGTCCTTTATTTATCTATTGTGTATTCTGCGACTGCTTGTCACCATTTGTCTTTGACTGGCTCGTCGTGGCTGAAAGTGCATTCTGAAACAAAAGGAATGAAAAGAAACTCAGAAAGGTATTCATTAGAGTTAAATATTAAGGATGCAATTATTGTAAAACGGTTTAGGTAAGACAGTTCATTACAGTATAATCTTGGCTAATGGTTGTAAGTAGTGAATCCCATATCACATATTTATTTATTAAGTACGCGAATCAACATTTGAAAAACATATTATTAAGATTAGTATCGTATGCTGGTACTTTCTACGTTGTATTTATTTTAGTCTGAGCTTAATATTATATTTTGCAATGGGTGTCACAGGAGTCATCTAGTGTATTAATGTACACGATTTTCTGAACATTTCTTGATCCCTAACAGAATTGGGATCAGGGAGCAGAGGACGCAAGCTCCAGACTTCACGTGAGTTGTGGTTGGATGAGGACTGATGAGAGGGAACAATCTTCGTTTTCTTCACGCAGTGCTGGATGGCCTTTTTGTTTTGCACAGCACCTCTGTTTAGAAACAATACGCCTTTCCCGTCTTGCATCATTGGTACAAATCTGCAATAGATGTTACTTAATGTTTGCCTATCCTGACTATTACTCTGTTTTTCATCTGTAGTCACTTGCTGAAAGACATATTTCCACTTCAGTTACAAATAGTCGATAGATATTCTCAACAAAACTTTCCATTTCCTTGCTTCTTTAGACCTGTGACACGCCCAGAAGCGGATGCAGAAACGAAATGAAACTTCACGGACTGAGGGATCGAGTGAAATTTAACAAGAACTTGGCAGTGTGAATGGACCTACTCATCAGTACGACTTTGCACTCCCTCCGGCCTGGATGCACGCACCGATCCGGTTGGAAGGGTGTCATTAAGTAGTTGTATCCGCTCCTGAGGCAAGCTGGCCCAGAAGCGCTGTAACTGGTCCTTGACAATCCGGATACTAGCCTGCAGCAGGGTTGACGTTCGAGCTGTCCCCCACCTCCTGCCCCTCCCCCACGTCCTGTCGGAGACAAATGTTGGGATCTTATCGGCCGCGGGCGTATCTCATCATCACTCAGTTCTTAGAGATATGTGCCGTGTGCGGACGAGTATTGTCCTGTTGAAAAATGGCGACACGATACTGTCTCACGAGAGTTAACAGACGAGGACGTAGGATGTCCATGGCCTACCGTCGTGCCGTCAGTTCCCTCCACCAGCCTAGTCATACTCAATGGCTCGCCACACCATTACGGCAGGAGCGACACCGCTGTACCTTTCCAAAACATCGGACGAATGGGACCTCTCCTCAGGTCGTCGCCACACTCACCGACTGTGGTCATCCAGGGTGCGATTCAGCACTGAGCACATTGCGACACCATTCATCAGCAGTCCATATTCCTTGCCACCACACCATTGCAAAGGAAGTCTATTGTGTTGCGGTCTTAAGAGCAGCCTGTGCATTAGACGATAATTCCGTGGCCCAGGTGCTGTTACACTCTGATTAGTAGAGCAGAATTACACAATAAGTTCCAGGGAGTCCATTATTTGTTCTGATATGGCAGGTGTACATGTGAAGGGGCTATGGTGTGATTGGTGCACTATAAGAGGATCCTCCCTTATGGTGGTCAGTCGTGGTCGACTAGACCCTTGGCGGCGAGTACGACTGCCCTCATATTCTCACGCAGTCCAACATCGGGCCACCGACACATCCGAATGCGTCATATATCTGCATTCAACCACCAAAGGAACTGGTATAGGCATGCGCATTCTAACAGAGAAATATGTAAACAGGCAGACTACGGCGCTGCGGTCGGCAACGCACATATAAGACAAGTGTCTGGCGCAGTTGTTACTGGTTACTGCTGCTACAATGGCAGGTTATCGAGATTTAAGAGAGTTTGGATGTGATGTTATAGTCGGCGCATGAGCGATGGGACACAGCGTCTCCGAGGTAGCGATGAAGTGGGGATTTTCCCGTACGACGATTTTACGAGTATACCGTGAATATGAGGAATCTGGTAAAACATCAAGTGTCCGACATCGCGGTGGCCGGAAAAAGATCCTGCAGGAACGGGACCAACGACGACCGAAGAGAATCGCTCAACGTGACGGAAGTGGAACTCTTATACAGATTGCTGCAGATATCAATGTTGTGCCATCAAAACTGTCAGCGTACGAACCATTCAACGAAACATCACCGTTATGGGCTTTCGAAGCCGAAGGCCGACTCGTGTACCCTTGATGACTGCACGACACAAGGCTTTACGCCTCGCCTGGGCCCTTCAACAACAACATCGTACTGTTGATCGCTGGAAACATGTTGCCTACTCGGACAAGTCAGCATCCAGCGTCAATGCAAAGAGAGATGCCATTGGATAGTGGATGACTGGGATCGATTATTTGGAGTGGGGAAGCACGCTATACCCTGTATCAATCCAATGAAAGGGTTCCGGCTTGGCGAGCGCATCAAGAACATTACCTGTCATCATGTGTATTGCCAAACAGACCCGCTCAGGTACCTGTGCGAGTTAAAGCACAGCTTCCGGGATGGGGAGCTGCGCCGGCACTGATCGAGTCCATCCGTTGGAATAACGACAAGGTTCGGTATGCTGTCAAACCTAGATGTCGTTTTTAGGCGGTTTCCCACATCCCACTAGGTGAATACTGGACTCGGACCCAAGTTACAGCTCAGTTACATGATTTGAAAACATTTAGGAAACTTATACCCACTTTCTCATGAAATACATGCAGGCAGTTGGGGTAGATACACTACTGGCCATTAAAATTGCTACACCAAGAAGAAATGCAGATGATAAACGGGTATTCATTGGACAAATATATTATACTAGAACTGACTTGTGATTGCATTTTCACGCAATTTGGGTGCTTAGATCCTGAGAAATCAGTACCCAGAACAACCACCTCTGGCCGTAATAACGGCCAGGATACGTCTGGGCATTGAGTCAAACAGAGCTAGGATGGCGTGTACAGAAACAGCTCCCCCTGCAGTTTCAACACGATACCACAGTTCATCAAGAGTAGTGACTGGCGTATTGTGACGAGCCAGCTGCTCGGCTACCATTGACGGGACGTTTTCAATTGGTGAGAGATCTGGAGAATGTGCTGGCCAGGGCAGCAGTCGAACATTTTCTGTATCCGGAAAGGCCCGTATAGGACCTGCAACATGCGGTCGTGCATTATCCTGCTGAAATGTAGCGTTTCACAGGGATCGAGAGAGGGTAGAGCCACGGGTCGTAATAGGTCTGAAATGTAACGTCCACTGTTCAAAGTGCCGTCAATGCGAACAAGAGGTGACCGAGACGTGTAACCATCACGCGGGGTGATACGCCAGTATGGCGATGACGAGTACACGCTTCCAATGTGCGTTCACCGCGATGTCGCCAAACACGGATGCGACCATCATGATGCTGTAAACAGAACCTGGATTCATCCGAAAAAATGACGTTTTACCATTCGTGCACCCAGGTTCGTCGTTGAGTACACCATCGCAGGCGCTCCTGTCTGTGATGCAGCGTCAAGGGTAACCGCAGCCATGGTCTCCGAGCTGATAGTCCATGCTGCTGCAAACGTCGTCGAACTGTTCGTGCAGATGGTTGTTGTCTTGCAAACGTCCCCATCTGTTGACTCAGGGATCGAGACGTGGCTGCACGATCCGTTACAGCCATGCGGATAAGATGCCTGTCATCTCGACTGCTAGTGATACGCGGCCGTTGGGATCCTGCACGGCTTTCCGTATTACCCTCCTGAACCCACCGATTCCATATTCTTCTAACAGTCATTGGATCTCGACCAACGCGAGCAGCAATGTCGCAATACGATAAACCGCAATCGTGATAGGCTACAATGCGACCTTTATCAAAATAGGAAACGTGATGGTACGCGTTTCTCCTCCTTACACGAGGCATCACAATAACGTTTCACCAGGCAACGTCGGTCAACTGCTGTTTGTGTATGAGAAATCGGTTGGAAACTTTCGTCGTGTCAGCACGTTGTAGGTGTCGCCACCGGCGCCAACCTTGTGTGAATGCTCTGAAAAGCTCATCACTTGCATATTACAGTATCTTCCTCCTGTCGGTTAAATTTCGCGTCTGTAGCACGTTATCTTCGTGGTGTAGCAATTTTAAAGGCCAGTAGTGTATATTCCGTCCAAGAGGTCAGGGGTGGCGATAGGAAGTGCATCTGGTCAGTTCTTAATCATGCCAAATCCGTAAATAACCATGCTGACGCTGTACTGATGTGGGACGAAAAAAATGGCTCTGAGCACTATGGGACTTAACATCTGTGGTCATCAGTCCTCTAGAACTTAGAACTACTTAAACCTAACTAACCTAAGGACATCACACACATCCATGCCCGAGGCAGGATTCGAACCTGCGACCGTAGCAGTCGCGCGGTTCCGGACTGAGCGCCTAGAGATGTGGGACGAAGGGACAAGCCAAGACGAAGAAGTGTATTGCCAGTGGAGAAATGCAGATGAGGTTCAAATGGCTCTGAGCATTATGGGACTTAACAGCGGAGGTCATCAGTCCCCTAGAACGTAGAACTACTTAAACCTAACCAACCTCACACATCCATGTCCGAGGCAGGATTCGAAGCTGCGACGTAGCGGCCGCGCGGTTCCAGACTGTTAGTTATATGTGGTGACTTCAGTATTAATTGTATAAGTGATTGTGCAAGGAAGAGGATGCTGGTAGACCTCTTTAAATCATATAATCTTATGCAAACCGTATTCTTTCCAACGAGAGTGCAAGGGAACAGTAGAACAACCATAGACAACATTTTTGTTCATTCCTCATTACTAGAAGGGCATTCTGTTAGCAAAAAGGTGAATGACCTTTCAGATCATGATGCACAAATTTTAACTTTAAAAGATTTTTGTGCTGCAACACGTGTTAAATATAGTCATCAGCTGTTCAGGAAAGCTGATCCAGTTGCTGTAGAGACCTTTGTAAACCTTATAAAGGAACAAGAGTGGCAAGATGTTTACAGCGCTGATACAGTAGACGATAAATATAATGCTTTTCTCAAGACTTTTCTCATGCTCTTTGAAAGTTGCTTTCCGTTAGAACGTTTAAAACAGGGTACTAGCACAAACAGGCAGCCTGGGTGGCCGACTAGAGGGATAAGAATATCTTGTAAAACAAAGTGGCAATTATATCAAAACGTTAGAAACAGTCAAAATCGAAATGCAGCAGCCCATTACAAACAGTATTGTAAGGTGCTTAAAAATGTTATTAGGAAGGCAAAAGGTATGTGGTATGCAGATAGAATAGCTAAGTCTCAGGATAAAATTAAAACCATATGGTCAGTCGTAAAGGAAGTGGCTGGTCTGCAGAGACAGGTCGAGAATATAGAATCAGTGCGTAGTGGGAATGTCCGTGTTACTGATAAGTCGCATATATGTACAGTATTTAATAATCACTTTCTGAATATAGCAGGTGAACTAAATAGAAACCTAGTCCCAACAGGGAATCATATAGCGCTCTTAGAAAAAAGTGTTCCGTGACTGTTACCTGAAATGCTCCTCCATGATACTGACAAGAGGGAGACTGAGTTAATAATTAAATCACTAAAGACCAAGAACTCTCATGGATATGACGGGGTATCTAGCAGAATACTGAAGTATTGTTCTATGTATGTTAGCCCAGTTCTCAGCCATATCTGTAACTTTTCCTTTAGGAGTGGTCAGTTTCCTGACCGATTAAAGTACTCGGTAGTGAAGCCACTTTATAAAAATGGAGACATTGATAATGTTGACAATTTTAGACCTATTTCTATGCCATCGGTGTTTGCTAAAGTTATCGAGAAGGTTGTACATACAAGGTTACTGGAGCATATAAATTCACATAATTTGCTGTCAAATGTTCACTTTGGTTTTAGAAATGGCTTAACAACTGATGCTATATTCTCTTTTCTCTGTGAGGTTTTGGACGGATTAAATAAAAGGTTGCGAACGCTAGGTGTTTTCTTTGATTTAACGAAGGCTTTTGACTGTGTTGACCACAAAATATTACTGCAGAAGTTGGACCATTATGGAGTAAGGGGAGTAGCTTACAATTGGTTCGCCTCTTACTTTAAGAACAGAAAGCAGAGGGTAATTCTCCGCAATATTGAGAGTGGTAGTGGTGTTCAGTCCCAATGAGGCACTGTTAAGTGGGGCGTTCCCCAAGGGTCGGTGCTGGGGCCACTGCTGTTTCTTATTTATATAAATGATATGCCTTCTAGTATTACAGGTGATTCAAAAATTTTTCTGTTTGCTGATGACACCAGCTTGATAGTGAAGGATCTTGTGTGTAATATTGAAACAGTAACAAATAATGTAGTTCATGAAATAAGTTCGTGGCTTGTGGAAAATAATTTGATGCTAAATCACAGTAAGACTCAGTTTTTACAGTTTCTAACTCACAATTCAACAAGAACCGATATTTTGATCAGACAGAATAGCCATATTATAAGCGAGACGGAACAGTTCAAGTTCCTAGGCGTTCGGATAGATAGTAAGCTGTTGTAGAAAGCCCATGTCCAGGATCTTGTTCAGAAGCTAAATGCTGCTTTATTTACCATTAGAACAGTATCAGAAGTAAGTGACACTTCAACACGAAAAGTAGTCTACTTCGCATATTTTCATACGCTTATGTCGTATGGTATTATTTTTTGGGGTAAGTCTTCTGATTCGAAAAGGGTATTTTTGGCTCAAAAACAGGCTGTTCGAGCTATATGTGGTGTAAGTTCGAGAACGTCTTGTCGACCCCTATTAAAAAATCTGGGAATTCTGACATTGCCCTCACAGTATATATTTTCTATAATGTCGTTTGTTGTTAGCAATATTAGCCTATTCCCAAGAGTTAGCAGCTTTCACTCTGTTAATACTAGGCAGAAATCAAATGTGCATGTAGAATGCACTTCCTTGACTCTTGTGCAGAAAGGAGTGCAGTATTCTGCTGCATCCATTTTCAATAAGCTACCATAAGAACTCAAAAATCTTAGCAGTAGCCCAAACTCTTTTAAGTCTAAACTGAAGAGTTTCCTCATGGCTCACTCCTTCTATTCTGTCGGGGAGTTCCTGGAAGAGCTAAAAAATTAAGCAGATTCCAGTGTTACATTGTTGATTTTCTTCATTTAAACTTACGACTTGTCACCTGAATATGTTTTTTTATATTTCGTTTTATCTGTTTCTAATATCGTGTTATAATTTCATGTATTGACTCGTTCCATGACCATGGAGACTTCTCCTTAATTTGGTCCCACGGAACAATAAATAAATAAATAAATAAATAAAAGACTGAAGCGCCTAGAACCGCTCGGCCACCCCGGCCGGCGCAGATGAGGTGATCTTGCGTTATGTGGCTGCTTTTCGTGGTTGGGGTTGTGATCCCCTTATTGTATTCAAGAAAAGGGCGAATGTGGAAGAATCTGAACACGGTTTACACCATTGTGTGCAGCATAGAGTAGAGCAACAATTCAGGGATGATGACTGAATCAGCATGACAACGCACTCTGTCAAGAAATAGCATCTAGCGGGCAACGGTTTGCGACAGTAACACTCCTGAAGAGAAATTACAATGAAATGAACACCCTTAGCTGCTTACAGGCGTTGACATTCGCCAACGGGGACAGATGAAAATGTGTGCACCCCCCGGGACTCGAACCCGCGATCTCCTGCTTACATGGCAGACGCTCTATCCATTTGAGCCACTGAGGACACAGAGGATAGCGCGACTGCAGGGATTTATCTCTGGCACGCTTCCCGCGAAACCCACATTCTCAACGTATTGTCCCGCACTACATTCGTAGTGCCCCCGTCCATTATACTTATTACTCGCGGTGCGTTGCCGATTCCCGTAAGAGTTCGGGCACTGTTTGTGCATTCGTACAGAAGAAGAAGACGGTCAAGTGGCCGGTGAGCCTGAGGCAGTCTGTGCTGTCCGGAGATGTGACCTGAACGCAATGGAATACGTAGATGGGAGGGGATGGGAGTCAGGACGACAAATCCGCTCCAGACCACAGCGTCTAACATCAGTACCTTCTCTGATTTCAGCTATTGAGGAAGAAAGGGCTTTCATTCCTGCACAGACATTCAGACACCTAATTGAAAGTGCCCCCAGCAGAGTTCGAACCGTCGTATTGATGTTAACTAATCCATGTGCGGATACTTTTGAACAGACAGCGTGTAACGGAGAAGTGTCGACTGAACCGAGGACTCACTCCTCTTGTAGAAGCAGACGTCGCGGTGCCAGGCGCAGCAGTTGAGGAACCTGCGCAGGCGGCCGCCCTCGCAGACGGCGTATACGGGCCGCAGGGCGAGCGAGCAGCGTCGAGGGCATGGCCGCAGCAGGTGGTCGGGGCCGCAGTGGTCCAGGTCGATGGCCGGCTTCACCTGCCACCACGGGACCGGGGCCTCCCCCAGCACCGCGGCTGCCGCACCTGAAACGTCAGACCCCCCTTGCTCCTCAGAGACCAGCACAAAACTAGTCCACTACCCCACTGGTATGCAAATTATACAGAAGTAAAACCTAAGTACCATATAGTTGTAATTAAAGTGCAGCTGCTCGCGGATGTCCAGTGTGAGCTCTAATTATCGCATGACAAACATGGTAGAGCTGCTAATGTGAGTTAATGCAGAACCGATTTACGCTGGAAAAAAACATTAGTTATTATTTCGCCATCAGGTGCAAATCTGGTGCTGTACGCCGTACGATGGTATGACACCCACGCTTCTATTTGACAAGGCACAGCGTGAGTGGACAGCACGGCTGTCGAGAAGAGAAACCACGACCTCTTAGTGAAACTGTGGGATCTGGAAGAGGAGGGCGTCCTATCACGATGGAAGTTATTGACAAGGTTGCTGTCGCTGTAACTGGCCATGCAACATGTGCCCTGGGTACCACTAGCGCTCGTGCAGTGTCACGAGAATAATCCATCTCATGGTCAACAGTATCGAATGTTTTGCGGTCTATAGTACACTGGGACCCATACAGGATCCAGACACTGCATGTTGTTGATGTTGTGGACATCACTCCTGAGACAGGATTGATGCAGCTCTCCAGGCTACTCTATCCTGTGCAAGATGCTTCATCACCCAGTACGTACTGCAGCCTGCACCCTTCTGAATCTGCTTAGTGTATTCATCTCTTGGTCTCCCTCTACGATTTTTACCCTCCACGCTGCCCTCCGATACTAAATTCGTCATCCCTTGATGCCTCAGAACATGTCCTACCCACCGATCCCTTCTTCTAGTCAAGTTGTGCCACAAACTACTCTTCTCCCCAATTCTGTTCAATACCTCCTCATCAGTTATGTGATCTACCCTGTAAGGTGTCAGGCAAATCCAACACCTTCCATGAAAACCCTGACATGATAAGCAAATCCAGTAGCATGTCACATAGCTTCGAATAAATCGTGACATTAAATTAACCAAAGTAATACGAGTAACGAGTGAGCAAATGGAATACCACAGACTAACACAAGAATGCCTAAATGCATGTCATACCTTCCCACCGTGAGACAGACGCAGTTCCGAGGGGAGAAACGAGAGCAGAAGCCGGGAGCAGAACCGTGTTAAGCTGGAAGGCCCTACGATAAGGGACGGACGGACACCCACGTCGCCAGCTAACCGCTAGGACACCACCCGCAAGTTTTAGCGTGAGACTTTTTCGCGTCTCTGTTATGTTAGGACCACCCCCAGCCCATGTTAAAAGATAGTGCCCTCCAGAAGAACAGCATAGATCTTACGATAACGCTAAAAGGACCACACCAGCTGCAAGTTTTAGCGTGAGACTTTTTCGCATCTCTGTTACGTTGCAAACTTTAAAAACATTGCCCCACCACGAAAAGTATAACGTTTCTCATTGCATGGACAGAATTTTTGTAGGCGGAGCTTAAGGTTAACATTGAGACCCTGATTGGTCAGATGAAAACACAGCCAGATAGTTTTTTTTAAAACCAATTTCGGTAAATTGTAGTAAGGAGAAGTTAGGAGAGAGTTAGTTCCGAGAGGGTGAGCTGGACGGAGCTGCGCCAGCCGTCGCCCCCTGATGACCACCGACAAGGTAATGAACGTACGCGATGCTGCATTTTTGAGCGCATAAGGCTTCACTCAGGCAAATCCAACACCTTCCATGAAAACCCTGACATGATAAGCAAATCCAGTAGCATGTCACATAGCTCCGAATAAATCGTGACATTAAATTAACCCAAGTAATACGAGTAACGAGTGAGCAAATGGAATACCACAGACTAACACAAGAATGCCTAAATGCATGTCATACCTTCCCACCGTGAGACAGACGCAGTTCCGAGGGGAGAAACGAGAACAGAAGCCGGGAGCAGAACCGTGTTAAGCTGGAAGGCCCTACGATAAGGGACGGACAGACACCCACGTCGCCAGCTAACCGCTAGGACACCACCCGCAAGTTTTAGCGTGAGACTTTCTCACGTCTCTGTTATGTTAGGACCACCCCCAGCCCATGTTAAAAGCTAGAGCCCTCCAAAAGAACAGCATAGATCTTACGATAACACAAAAAGGGCTACACCACCCGCAAGTTTTAGCGTGAGACTTTTTCGCGTCTCTGTTACGTTAGGACCACCCCCCAGCCCATGTTAAAAGGTAGAGCCCTCCAGAAGAACAGTATAGATCTTACGATAACGCTAAAAGGACCACACCAGCTGCAAGTTTTAGCGTGAGACTTTTTCGCGTCTCTGTTACGTTGCAAACTTTAAAAACATTGCCCCACCACGAAAAATATAACGTTTCTCACTGGATAGACAGAATTTTTGTAGGCGGAGCTTAAGGTTAACATTGAGACCCTGATTGGTCAGATGAAAACACAGCCAGATAGTTTTTTTAAAACCAACTTCGGTCAATTGTAGTAAGGAGAAGTTAGGAGAGAGTTGCCTCCGAGAGGGCGAGCTGGACGGAGCTGCGCCGGCCGCCGCCCCCTGACGAACACCAACAAGGTAATGAACGCACGCGATGCCGCATTTTTGAGCGCATAAGGCTTCACTCAGAACTGCAGAAGTCTCATCTGTTATATCCCCTTTACGTAATACTAGTGTCGATCGTTAATTAAAGCTCATTTGCCACTTGAAGTAAAAATCTGAAACGCGATGATTTTTCTGTTATATAGGTATTGAGAAGCCACATCAGCCACTGTAATTTACGACAAGTTAGATAAGTACTTAAAGATAATTGAGGGTCACTGTAGACCATTTTGATAGTTTTCTCTTTTGTGAAACTTAATTTAAACCTAGATTATAGATGTGATATGGCATAGGTCATCCTTCGATCCATTGTAGAACTTGGAAACCCATTCAGGGAATATTCGTTCACATTTTTGTTGAACGCAGTTGGTTTTTACCATCCTGTATTAAAAAATTTCCTTTTATCAATAGTGCAATTTATAAACAATGTTTTGTGAGTAGAATAAAATTTCCAATGGTAAACTTAACTGCTTTTTCGACGTTATTTTACCAGCTAACTAAAAATAGGAAAGCCTTGAACCACTTCCACTAAATTTAGTTAGTATTAAGATGCTTTTACAGGGAGTGCAGTGGAGCTGACGCTGAAATCATTAAGTATTTGGTTATATCATCGCTAGTCTCACTGAACTCTTCTGAATTCTACATGTCATGTGTGATCTGGCGCCTCCTTACCAGCAACGGGTCCCAGGTTCAAACTAGTCAATTCCCTAAAAAACATGCTCAGAGCGTCGTTGCGAGAAAGTGGTAGGGAGACACGATATAGAACAAACATACACCACGCAGCATGTTTAGAAAAACACATATAGGGTTTCGGAGGGATCGAATGAAGGGTAGAGCCACGGGTCGTAACACATCTGAAATGTAACGTCCACTGTTCAAAGTGCTGTCAATGCGAACAAGAGGTGACCTAGACGTGTAACCAATGCCACCCCATACCATCACGCCGGGTGATTCGCCAGTATCGCGATGACGAATACACGCTTCCAATGTGCGTTCACCGCGATGTCACCAAACACGGATGCGACCATCATGATGCTGTAAACAGAACCTGGATTCATCCCAAAAAAATGACGTTTTGCTATTCGTGCACCAAGTGTTGGGTTGGATTGTTTGGGGAAGGAGATCAGACAGCGAGGTCATCGGTCTCATCGGATTAGGGAAGGATGGGGAAGGAAGTCGGCCGTGCCCTTTCAAAGGAACCATGCCGGCATTTGCCTGGAGCGATTTAGGGAAATCACGGAAAACCTAAATCAGGATGGCCGGACGCGGGATTGAACCGTGGTCCTCCCGAATGCGAGTCCAGTGTCTAACCACTGCGCCACCTCGCTCGGTCGTGCACCAAGGTTCGTCGTCGAGTACACCATCGCAGGCGCTCCTGTCTGTGATGCAGCGTCAAGGGTAACCGCAGCCATGGTCTCCGAGCTGATAGTCCATGCTGCTGCAAACGTCGTCGAACTGTTCGTACAGATGGTTGTTGTCTTGCAAACGTCCCCATCTGTTGACTCAGGGATCGAGACGTGGCTGCACGATCCGTTACAGCCATGCGGATAAGATGCCTGTCATCTCGACTGCTAGTGATAAGAGTCCGTTGGGATCCGGCAAGTCATTGGATCTTGACCAACGCGAGCAGCAATGTCGCGATACGATAAACCGCAATCGCGATAGCCTACAATCAGACCTTTATGAAAGTTGGACTCGTTATGGTACGCATTTCCCCTCCTTGCACGAGGCATCACAACAACGTTTCACCAGGCAACGCCGGTCAACTGCTGTTTGTGTATGAGAAATCGGTTGGAAACTTTCCTCATGTCAGCACGTTGTAGGTGTCGCCACCGGCGCCAACCTTGTGTGAATGCTCTGAAAAGCTAATCATTTGCGTATCACAGCATCCTCTTCCTGTCGTTTAAATTTGGCGTCTGTAGCACGTCATCTTCGTGGTGTAATAATTTCATAGACCAGTAATGTAGTTTGCTTTATTCGTAAATTCCATTTAACTATACCAGTCACAAAGATCGGCTTTGGCTCACTGCCGTCTTTAGATCTCTTACAAAATGGAAAAATATAAATGTGACACTAATAAGCTACATCTACATCTAGATAGATACCTCTCAGACCACCATACGGTGCGTGGCAGAGGGTACCCCGAACCACTATTAGTCATTTCCTTTCCTATTCAACTCGCAAACAGAGCGAGGGAAAAACGACTATCTATATGACTCCGTGTGAGCACTAATTTCTCGTATCTTATGTTCGTGGTCCTTACTCGCAATGCATGTTGGCGGCAGTAGAATCATTCGACACTCAGCTCCAAATGCTTTTTTCAAAAGTGTTTCTCGAATAGGTCGCCTTCCCTCCACGGACTTCCATTTCGGTTCCCGAGGCATCTCCGTAACAAGTACGTCTTGTTTGAACCTACAGGTAACAAATCTAGCAGCCCGCCTCTGAATTGCATCGATGTCTTCCTTCGCTCCGACCTCATACTGATCTCAAGCACTTGAGCAGTACCCAAGAATAGGTCGCACAAGCGACCTATATGCGGCCTTCTTTACAGGTGAACCACTCTTTCCTAAGGTTCTCCTTATAAGCCGAGGTCGGCAATTTGCCTTCCCTAGCACAGTTCTTTGCAGCGTCACTCCCAGATGTTTAAACGACTTGCCTGTGTCAAGTAGAACACTGGCAATACTGTATCCAAACATTACAGGTTTGACATTCCACTCATCCGCATTTATTTACATTTTTCCACATTTAGGGCTAGCTGCCACATTCACCACACAAACTGGAAATTTTGCCTAAGTCGTCTTGTAGCTGCCTACAGTCACTCAACTTCTACACCTTTCGGACGCCCCGGCATCATCATAAACAACCGCAGATTGCTGCCAACCTCGCCCGCCAAATCATTTATGTAGACAGAGAACAACAGAGGTCCCATCACACTTCTCTGGGGCACTCCAGACGATACCTTTGTCTCTGACGAACACTCAGCGTCGAGCACAACATACTGGGTTCTATTACTGAAGAAGTCTTCGAGCCACTCACATAACTGTGAACTTATTCCATATGTTGGTGCCTTTGTTAACAGCCTGCAGTGGGGCACCATGTCAAATGCTTTCCGGACGTCTAGGAATATGGAACCTGCCTGTTGCCCTTCTTCCATAGTTCGCAGTATATTATGCGAGAAAAGGGCTAGCTGAGTTTCGCACGAGTGATGCTCTCTAAAACGATGTTGATTCGTGGACATGAGCTTCTCAGTCTCAAGAAAGTTCATTATATTCGAACTGAGAATTTGTTCAAGGATTCTGCAGCAAACAGAAGTTAGGCATATTGGTCTGTGTAATTTTTGGGGTCCGTTCTTTTACCCTTCTTATACACTGGAGTCACCTGCTGCTTTTTCCGGTCACTTGGAACTTTGTGCTGGATGAGTGATTCACGATAAATGCAAGCTAGGTAAGGAGGCAATATCGTAGAGTGCTTTTTGTAAAATCGAACTAGGATTGTATCTGGACCTGGTGATTTATTTACTTTCAAATCTTTCAGTTGTTTCTCTTCGCCAGGTATGCTTATTACTATGTTGTCCATGCGGGAGTCTGTCCGATGTGTGAATGATATTTTGAACGTGAAATTTAAAACTTCGGTTTCGCTTTGCGATCTTCATCTGCCACACCAGACTGGTCAACAAGGGGACTGAATGGAAACCTTAGACCCGCTTAGCGATTTTACATAAGACCAGGATTTCCTCGGGGTCCCTGCAAGGTCTTTTACTAAGGTGTGACGGTGATAGGTGTACTCCTCGTGCATAGATCTTTTCACAAATGCCCGAATCTCTACTAACCTTCGCTTGTCGTCATTTGTGCCTTCCCTTTTGAACCGAGAGTGCAACAGCCTCTGTTTCATCAGTATCATCCGAATTTCGTTATTAAACCATGGTGGGTCTTTTGCGTCTTTTATCCACTTACTAGGCATATAACTCTCCAAACCACAATTTACAATCTGCTTAAACTTTTCCCATAATTGCTCTATAGCCATATTACTGGAACTACGTGATGCCAATTCACTGTCTAAGTGAGATGCTAGTACTGCTTGTCTGCTCTATGTAGCAGAAACACTCTCCTAGCCTTCTTCGCTCATTTATTAACTTTGGTAATCATAGTTGCTACAGTGACATAAGCTACCGGGTGATCAAAAAGTCAGTATAAATTTGAAAACTGAATAAATCACGGAATAATGTAGATAGAGAGGTACAAATAGACACACGTGCTTGGAATGACATAGGGTTTTATTAGAACCAAAAAAATACAAAAGTTCGAAAAATGTCCGACAGATGGCGCTTCATCTGATCAGAATAGCGAAATTAGCATAATAAAGTAAGAGAAAGCAAAGATGATGTTCTTTACAGAAAATTCTCAATATGTCCACCATCATTCCTCAACAATAACTGTAGTCGAGGAATAATGTTGTGAACAGCACTGTAAAGCCTGTCCGGAGTTATGGTGTGGCATTGGCGTCGGATGTTGTCTTTCAGCTTCCCTAGAGATGTCGGTCGATCACGATACACTTGCGACTTCAGGTAACCCCAAAGCCAATAATCGCACGATCTGGGGATCTGGGAGGCCAAGCATGACGAAAGTGGCGGCTGAGCCCACGAATATCACCAAACGACGCGCGCAAGAGATCTTTCACGCGTCTAGCAATATGGGGTGGTTCTAATAAAACCCCATGTCATTCCAAGCATGTGTGTCAATTTTTACCTCTCTATCTACATTATTCCGTGGTTTATTAAGTTTCTATATTTATACTGACTTTCTGATCAACCGGTAGACATGGGGCTCGACTCAGGGATGTACAAACTGACCACTGGCATCACCAACACTCGGGCACCTCTCGCAGACAGCTCCACAAAGAGGACCCGCTGGAGATGCCTTTGACTGCGCTGTCAGCCATCGAGACATTTACTGAGATTATTAGTGTTTCATGTGGCCACCTCTAACAGAATGTCGTGCAAAAAGGTTTTCTACTAGCAGATTGTATACCGCCTTCAGTTGAAACCTGACGTAATACAGATACACTAAAGGAGAAGAATATACTTTAGCCATGGGAAACTATTTTAATTTCGCTTATTTTTCTCACAATGATGTTTTCTATTTACTTTGTCACGCTAAAAGTTTTTTAACTAGAAGGATGAATACCACTTTTTACGGGGCCGATGATCTCAGCAGTTTGGTCCCATAAGAACTTACCACCACCACCACTTTTTACGCTTTTGCACTGATTTCAAGTGTATATCTTGTTTCTACATATTGCATTTTATTTTATATTTATTGCTAGACACACATTTTAACATGTAAAATCATTTTAATTGATGACTAATGATGTTTTATTTTATTCATCATTTGGATTTCCAGCTCCTTGTGTTGACCGCGTTTGCAGTTAAAATTGTAGGATGTTCGGTCCGCCAGTTAATGGTGTTATGCATAACTGGCGGACCTCACATCCTACAATGTTTTATTTTAAGCTATTGTATCTGAGATACTGATTACTCATGTACCTCAGCACTCGCACCGTCTACTTGCTTTAGCTTGTCCATGTATAAGCATGCACACCCTCGAGTCTTCACTAGCTCTTGTTGTGAACCTGTACGTACAGTTTGTTTCACATTGATACATGTATCAGAAGACTTTTAATGGCATGTTATGGCTGTCAGCCATGTTATCTTTTTTATGTTTTCTTAGATATTCTTTACATTTAGGCTTCACATTATTCTCTTTCTAT
The DNA here is from genome assembly GCF_023898315.1 of Schistocerca nitens. NCBI lineage: Eukaryota > Metazoa > Arthropoda > Insecta > Orthoptera > Acrididae > Schistocerca > Schistocerca nitens. The sequence continues at coordinate 95,374,187 of NC_064618.1, read as the reverse complement.
TTTATAACAGATCTGATGACGGCTGTAAGCCGAAACCGATCACTGTGAGTTACACATGGTGTCTCAGGAGAAACTGTCAGTATTGAAGTGTATGAGGGCAGAGATCATTCCAAGCAAGAAAGGACAGTAAACATGGACTTCAGCAACTGCTATGTGCACTTCTTGATATTAGAGCTCGTGAAACGAATCTGTTCTACTGTAAACGTGGTAGCATGGCCCGCGCTGACTGATACCGCCATGCACCAGCGCTTTGGCCGTAACAACTTCACGATTTCAGTAGTGCTGCCAGAAGCGGAGAAATTCGGCACTACTTGAAAGATATTCATTTGTCTCTGAGCACTGGCAACGTCAAGCTGCCCCTAGACGCGAAGTATTACGAAAGGAAAGGTTAATTTCCACTAGCAAGTACCTTCAGTAAGCATTTGCTGAGGTGTTTACATCAGAACAAAATCCTACTCAAGTTTACCTCTTCAAGTCATTGCGCCAAGTTTATTTCAGAAACTTGCTGGAAGTTCTTGTTGCAGAAGTGCAACTATTCTTAAACAACAGTGCAGTCGCCACTGTTGTTGCGAAATAATTAATGAATAAAAATTGTGACGAAACACAAAAATTAAAAAAAAAATTAAAAAATGTTAGAGGAGTATATGTTGATATTACCAAGAAACGCTATTCAGTTACCTACAATTAGTGGTTTTCACTTGGATTAAAAACATTTAGGCTGTCGTATGCAAATTTCGAACACGTCTTGCCTATTGTATAATAAAGTATTCGATAACAGGACACAAGAATAGGGCGTGGTATCTCACCAAGAGACTTCCTTTTAATTACTCTTCTGTTTTTGCAAGCAGTATTTACTACGTTTATCACAAATGTAGTGTTTTTACGTTAATGGTAACATTAAAAAATCAGCTAAAATTTAAAGACGTCTGTACTGCCATTCTACTTTCTCTTCTGGTGAAAGTAATTAATTGGTAAATTCATTTCGCACTTCGTTTGCTGATGGTGCCAATTATAAGTGTTTAGGGGTTCCAATGCTACATTTGTTTCGGTTTATCTGTCTTTGTGTCATTCTCCTTTTCGGCACTTGTACTTTCGCACCGGTACTGAACACAACTTTAGTAAGTTTGAGAAAATCTTAGACGAAGTGCCATATTCGGCCAGTACATGCAGCAAGATGTAAGGAACTAGAACGAATTTTCACCCTGAAGCGGAGTGTGAGCTGATTTAAAACTTCCTGACTAATTAAAACAGTGTGTCGGACGGGGACTCGAACATGGGAACCCGGTTTGGCACACAGTTTTAATCTGGCAGGAAGTTTCATACAAGAAACTGTTTCCACCAAATTGCGAACTTCTTGAAGTTGACGAAAATAGCGGGCGTCGACAGGAGGGGACAGTGGGGGTGGGGGTTGCAGATATGGTGGTTCATAATATTCCTCCCAATTCTGTAATTGCATGAGCAGTGCGTCACACCGCAGCAGAAATATGATTTCAGTATTACGATTTCAGAGTGGTTGCGAGACAGGCAAATAAACTGCAACTACTGAATGGTGAAAGATGAACTCTTACCTAAAATAAAGTAAAACAAACCACTGAAAGCGTATGTCGTGGAGAAAAACGCTGAGAGCAGAGGCCAGAAGTCGTCTGTTTACCGCCCTACAACTGTGATCTACCGGGTGATCAAAGAGTCAGTATAAATTTGAAAACTTAATGAACCACGGAATAATGTAGATAGAGAGGTAAAAATTGACACACATGGTTGGAATGACATGGGGTTTTATTAGAACAAAAAAAAAAGAAAGTTCACAAAATGTCCGACCGGTGGCGCTGGACAGCAAAACGTCAGTGACTGCGTATCATAGTCTTGTATAGACGGAGCTGTAATGAGAGAGAGAATCAGATGAGCCAGCAATCGCAGCATGTTGACGTTACCTGAAAAGGTGCTTTTAGTGAAGCTGTATTATCAGAATGGGGAATGTGCTAGTTCAGTGTTACGATCCTATCGCCGTAGGAAGGGGATTCGAACGGGTAAAGGTCCGTTGACAAATGCAGCTGTGGCGAGAATGATTTCGAAGTTCGAAGCCACGGGTTGTTTAGACGATAGACCCCGTAGTGGCCGACCGAGCACAAGGCGTAATGCTGCTGAGACAGTTCAGGAAGAAATGGAGACTGTAGCGGGTTCGTCTATGCACGGGGAAGTCAGCGCTCGTGCAGTCGCAAGTCGCACCGGCATTCCATACACTACTGTTTGGTTGGCACTGAGGCGTACCCTCCGATGCTATCCGTACAAAATCCATCGGCATCATGAACTGTCACTTGGAGATTTAGCGAAGCGGAGGGCATTTGCGGTGTGGGCATTTCAAAAGATGACTGAAGATGACGATTGGTTGAGTAACGTGTTGTGGACCGACGAAGCTCATTTGACGCTCCGAAGGTCAACACACACAACTGCAGAATTTGGGATACCGAAAATCCTAGAACTGTCATGGAAACTCCATTGCCATACGAGAAAGTCACGGTATGGGTTGGATTTACCACATCTGCCGTTAACGGGCCTTTTTTCTTCGAGGAAATGCGTGATTCTGGTTTTGTAACTGCTACCATGACAGGTGAGAGGTACGCCGATGTGTTACAGAATCGCATCACCCATAGCCTGGCTGATATACACCTGCTGGTGCGTACAATGTTTATGCAGGACGGCGCTCCACCCCATATTGCTAGACGCGTGAAAGATCTCTTACGCGCGTCGTTTGCTGATGATCGTGTGCTCAGCCGCCACTTCAGTCATGCTTGGTCTCCCAGGTCCCCAGACCTCAGTCCGTGCGATTATTGGCTTTGGGGTTACCTGAAGTGTATCGTGATCGACCGACATCTCTAGGGATGCTGAAAGACAACATCCGACGCCAATGCCTCACCAAAACTCCGGACATGCTTTACACTGTTGTTCACAAAATTATTCCTCGACTACAGCTATTGTTGAGGAATGATGGTGGACATATTGAGCATTTCCTGTAAAGAACATCATCTTTGATTTGTCTTACTCTGTTACGCTAATTATTGCTATTCTGATCAGATGAAGCGCCATCTGTCGGACATTTTTCGAACTTTTGTATTTTTTTGGTTCTAATAAAACCCCAAGTCATTCCAAGCAAGTGTGTCTATTTGTACCTCTCTATCTACATTATTCCGTGATTTATTCTGTTTTCAAATTTATGCTGTCTTTTTGATCACCAGGCACGGGCCAAAATAAAACACAATTTCAAGGAAAACAATGCCACTGGTGTCTAAGAAAAGATTGCAGACTGCTGCTAACGCTGCTTTTCTTTCCGTTACCGCACAGGACTGGCAATGTTACTTCAGAAAAGTGCAGCAGCTGGAGCCAGAGTACTGGACACGAAGTGGCATAACGGAAAAAGGCATCAGTGAAGTTATCATCAATACCACACTCTCAAGCGATGATGATGACCTTGAATCAAACAGAAATGACAGTGATCTTTAGCGAACATCATTCTGACAATTCTACCAAGCACAGTTAATTACACTTCGTAAACTTTACTGCCGTGCTGTGTTTCATAAATGTAATGTCCAAACAGATTCCAAAAATCAGTTTTTGACTTTAGATTCAGCGTCGTGTTTGTATATCCATGTGAGCTGTGGCGGGACTGGTGCCAGCGCTATCTTTGGTTAGGCACTATCGATTCCCTCTGGCAGAAGTTTGTCTTTGGAGCCTGGGCCGTCTCAGGATATAGCGGGCAGTACGGAGTAGCGAGACGGAGAAAAGACAGCGAGCACGGTGTGCCTTAGTACGGGCGGTAGTTAGCGCTTGATCGTACTGGCGTCAGTAACAGCGGACCGGCGCTGTGGCTTCTTGGAAACCTCGTGAAGCTATGCATGTGCTCGCTTCCGTGAAGGAACACGCTGTTACTATCGGACTAAGCAACGTCTGGTGTCTTCGCCACATCGATCCAGCAGCTGGCATCAAGTTAACTAATTAAAGTCCTACCAACGATTAGTGAAATATAATGATGATTGCTCTCGAGGCAGCAAAGCGTTGCAAGGACTGTGATTTGATATTTCATGCCTCTTATTAAGTGTGTGTGCTTCGCTCCTTAATAGTATTGCCGTGTGGTACCTTGCAGACCCACAAAAGGTGCTCCATGTGATGCTTGGGTTTTAAAGTGCCAGTTCCGTTTGCATCATTCGTGTACGTAGTTCTGATTAAAGGAATGAAATCAGTTTTATTATTGTCAATTTAATCGAAGTAGTTTTCTGTATAAGTTTGAGTATTGAGGTGAAGGAAGGTTTGTTTGGTTCCCTGATGTCGCTTCTGATTTATGTTTGAGATCGGAAGCAGTGGGCAACCGAAGTGCAGAGCCTCCCCTTTTAAATTACTAGCGGGCGTACGGGCGGTGGACTTCGCCTGAGCTCGCGTGTGCTGTTTGGTTCCGATTTCGGTTTTCTGAACGGGGTGGCAGTACAAACGGAGTCCACATCTTAATTTGAAGATAAGTAGTCTACTCAGTCGCCTCCATCGCTCCTGGCCAAGTCGCGGCCTCACAATCTCGGGCCTCAGTTATTGTACAAGCTGCAGTTTTCTAAAACTTGTGGTGCCTCTGCAGGGTTGCCCGGGTTAAATGTTTTACACATTTGTCTTAAGAATTTTGAGGGATTTCTAGAAGAATGTGTCTTAATTGAAACCGTTTTCTAAAATTGCGGTGCAATTTAGCTTTAGTGGCGTATGTCAATTTTGATGGGGAAATAACTGGGTTACTATTGATCACACTCTATCTAACCTTGTAGAGTTGTATGGTAATATCTCGCCCGGGAGGGGCGGTTTTCAATCTATGTGGAAATAATTGATTTCCTGGTTATGTGATGTAAAGTTTATTTTAAATGATTTACTTGGCCCGAGTGGCGGGTTTTTTAAATGTTTTTAAAGAGATTAATTCATTTGTGGTTTTATATAACGAGCAGTTTGTAAAGTTAGCCTGAATGCCGTTTCTTAAAGAAATCATTATCTGATTTATGATCGTAATTCTCTTAATGATTTATCTATGGTGCAAATAAATGTTGAAATTAAATTGTCACTGTATGGGGCAAGTCCTTCCACTCCCTTTATAGTCAAGGTTAAGGAAATTGCAGTTCAAAATAAAAACAACGTACCACCACGTACTTTCAGTTTTCATAGCTGCCATAGATGAATAATACATAAGTTGCAGGTAAAACTCTCGAGCATGAATATTCAATAAATCAGTGTGATTTAAGAGGGCAACATTCACGCGAATGCCACCTGCTACTTCGCTTTAAGCGCGAAACTCGTGTAGCGGTGACAAGCAGCCGACGCTGCTTTCCCCCTACCGTTCCTGTCCCCTCGTCAGCCGTAATTCGCGGGTAGGACCGTTCACGACAGTTACCGCACCAATCGTCAAATTATCGTGGACAAACAGTATTGGTCATTCTTCCTGCTTTACTGTCCCTCTTAACACACATCGACAGAGCGAATATCGCAGTAGACTAATGTGGGACAGCTCTTTCGCTTGGGCACGGAATATTCCGCTTTAAAAATCATTTTGTTTGTAACAGGAAATAAATCGACGATTTCCGTTGCCACTGGACGTTGCATGAAGCTTGTGATGAGCGCTGTCGGTTTTGGACGGCTCTATCGACACTTTGCAGAAACGAATTTGCAAATATCTGCCGAAACATAACAGGAAATGTGCCTGACGACTGTCAGAAGAGACGTCCGGTATATTTACCATTGCCACAGAGCTGCGGGCCACTCAGGTCCATCACCACGTCTCTTCAGGTGCCATTCGATTTACGATAACCTCGCCAGAAAATGCGAGTGGTCTAGTGTCTTCTTCCAGTAGAACGAATCACACTGATGCAATCTACGTACCAAGGCAAAATGACACTGGGCGATTTAAGTATTACAGGGAAATTCATTGGAGCCTTTACATACACATTTGCTTTCCTTTTGAACAACTTCGTCTTGTATACAGAGCAACTGTTTCTAATTAGGGGTTGGCTGGGGGGGGGGGGAGGGGGGGTTGGGGTTGTTTGGGGGAGGAGACCAGACAGCGAGGTCATCGGTCTCATCGGAATAGGGAAGGATGGGGAAGGAATTCGGCCGGCCGGAGTGGCGGAGCGGTTCTAGGCGCTAGTCTGCAACCGCGCGACAGCTACGGTCGCAGGTTCGAATTCTGCCTCGGGCGTGGATGTCTGTGATGTCCTTACGTTAGTTAGGTTTAAGTAACTCTAAGTTCTAGGGGACTGATAACCTCAGAAGTTAAGTCCCATAGTGCTCAGAGCCATTTGAACCATTTTTGAAGGAATTTGGCCGTGCCCTTTCAAAGGAGCCATCCCGGCATTTGCCTAGAGTGATTTAGGGAAATCACGGAAAACCTAAATCAGGATGGCCGGACGCGTTCTAATTAGGTCTGGTGACTACAATAAAAATATAAAATTTATGTAATCATGGCCAGTAAATACACTTAATGTAATAAACTGAAATTTGTACTGAGAAATGTAAACTCCCTGTATAGGTAGACTTAATTTTTTTTTTGCAATTTAGTAATAGTGCTGCACATTTCATGCATACCTAAACGTATCTCTGGTAGCCAGTATTTTTTTTTTCTACTTTAAGTTAGAAATGCAACCCCTGTTTGTGCTCGATTTCTGGTTGTCAAATAGTTGATTCTGTGTTGAACAGCTTTCTTTATATTGCCACATATTAACAGAAATATGAATATATCGTTTAGGAAAATGTTTCTCTTTATTTACGTTGTCCACAATAGATATAATGAAAAGTTAGTAATCTGTAAAGTTAATACTTTGCTTGGAAGAGTGGAAACAGGTTATATTCAATAACTGACAGACAAAACAGAAATAATTAACTTACATAGCGGGAAATAGAGAGAGGGTCATTGGTGTTGAGTAATCTGATATCTCTTGTATCACTCTTGAGCAGAAGTTCTGCTACCAACGTGAATCCAGGTGCATTCATTGTTAGCTTCATTACCTTGTATTTTACTGAGTGCAGTTTTGTTATATGGTACTCGCTGAGTAGCCGTCGTTGCTTATGGACTTACCAACGTCTGTTGGTAAGTGTCCTCCTTCTCCCTCCATCCTGCTGCTCCTCTCTCCAAATTATACGTCCATCCCTTGCCCTTCCTGTTCAACTGCCCCTCCCCCCCCCCCCACTGTGTCCATCTCCTCCCCCCCCTCTCCGTAACCTGCTCCTCCCCCTCTCTCTGTCCAGCTCCTCCTGCCCATTTACCTGTTCATCTGCTCCTCTCCCCTCTCTCCATCTTCTCCTTCCCCCCTAGAAGCCCACCTCTTCTTTCCCCCTCTGAGTTCGTCCCGTCACTCTCTCTAAATCGATCTTCTCCTCCTCCCCCTCTCTGTCCCCCCTGCGGGTCCGGGGTAAGAATAGGCCCGAGGTATTCCTGCCTGTCGTAAGAGGCGACTAAAAGGAGTTTCAACCGTTTCGGCCTTTCATGTGATGGTCCCCCTTGGGGTTTGACCTACATTTTTCAAAATTCTTCTGAAGTACGAGCCTTTTGGGGAAGGACACCTTACGTGGTGTACCATTGGTCCTAAGTGCTCTCAGACCTTGGCACTCAGTATTGCACCGGCGTTGTAACCATACCCACTATTCCTCCAATTGGGCCTAAACGCCTGATGGGTTGTCCAAGTTACGCCCATAGTGCATCTCCATCTGCACCAGCGATCATGATGGACTTTCCATGGCACCAGAAATCCAGCACGGTAGCCAGCCCGTTGTGGTGGGGTCGTCATTTACCCTCTAGGTTGTAGCCCCCTTACAACACAGGGATCGTACTGCCGATACCTGAGCTGCACCCTCCCCACGTCGGCCAAGGAGTAGATGCCCGTCTCCTTGGGGCATCAGGACTCCCGGCAATGGTCATCCTGCCAGGTGGCCCTTGCTGCGGCTGGGTGGCGCCCGTGGGGAGAGCCCCTGGTCGGAGTGGGTGGTATCGGGGCGGACGTTTCGCAGATGAAACGTCAACACGTATCAGGTCGCTCTGCGGCCGAGTCTTTCAAAAGAAAAGGTACCGTTTCTAGTTCTGGTTCTCCTGCCCTTTCCCCCTTGGCCACACAGTCGGCGGCGCTCCAGGCGTGCGACCGCCTAGGGGACATCCCAGTATCCATTGTCCCACATCTGGCACTAAATAGGACGCAGGGGGTGATTTTTCATCGTGACCTCCTGCTACAATCTGATGAGGAGCTCAGGGCCAACCTGGAGCGCCGAGGCGTGCATTTCGTCCGGCGAGTCCAGCGCGGCCCCAAAGACCGTTGCATTGACACTGGGGCCTTTATCCTCGCCTTCGAGGGGGACGTTCTCCCGGAGAAGGTAAAGGTGATGTGCTACCGGTGTGACGTGCGACCCTACGTCCCGCCTCCTATGCGATGTTTTAGGTGTTTGCGTTTTGGGCACATGTCGTCACGGTGTGAGGCTGAGCCCCTTTGTGGCGATTGTGGCCGCCCTCTTCGTGAGGAACATACATGCACCCCACCACCTCGGTGCATTAATTGTCCTGGCGTCCACTCGCCTAGATCCTCAGACTGCCCTGCCTATCAGAAGGAGAAGAAGATACAAGAAATCAAAACTTTGGATCGGCTCTCCTATACTGAGGCCAAGAAGAAGTATGACCGTCTCCATCCCGTGCCATTGACTACTTCTTTTGCCTCAGTTGTGTCCACTCCTTCCGCGGTATCCTCATCCCTATCCCCCCTACGCCTCCTCCGCCCATCAGGGGGCTCCGCCTCCGCCTCCCAAATCCCTCCCTTCCAAATCCTCCTCCCCCGTGGCCCCCACCCCCTCTGCCCCAGGGGCCACCCTTCCTCCTCCTCCTCCCCCCACGCCACCTGAGAAGCGTTCCTCTTCTCAGGCGTCCATCGGGGAAACGTCCCGGACCCCAGCTTCTGAGGTCCGGCGTTCCAAAACGGACCCCGCGCGTGAGGACCTTCTTCGGGTCCAGCCCACCATCCCTGTGCCTCCTCGGCCTTCCAAGAAGGCCTCCAAGAAGAAATCTCTATCCCCCTCTCCACCCCGGCGCGTTTCGTCTGACGCTCCATCCGTAAGTCGCCGCTCCCGGCCGTCCTCAGTTTCGCCGGGACGCTCAGCTGCCAGGCACTCAGCTGGCCCCTCGCCGGCAAATGATGCTGCCCAAACTACACAACCCGGGACAGCGGCCGCAGCTGGCGACGACTCGATGGAACAGGATCCGCCTCCCGCCGGTTGTAGCGTTGTTCCCTCGAAACCTGGCCGTCCGCGGCCGTCGAGGTGACCAGCTCTTCCCCCGTCTCGTCCCCCCTCTTTTTTGACTAGCGATGGCCTTGTTGCACTGGAACATAAGAGGTATTCGATCTAATCGGGAGGAATTACAACTGCTCCTCCGCCTGCACTGTCCGCTCGTCCTTGGTCTCCAGGAAACCAAGTTGCGCCCGACTGACCGTATTGCCTTTACCCACTATACCTCGGAGCGGTATGACCTCACCCCTGTGGATGGTATCCCAGCTCATTCGGGACGATGTCTATTACCATCCTATCCCATTGACCACCCCACTCCAAGCAATAGCTGTCCGCATTACTCTTTCTGCTTTTACTTTTTCAGTTTGTACCATCTACACTCCACCGTCATCTGTTGTTAGTCGGGCTGACATGATGCACCTGATCGCTCTTATTGTTTGGCGACTTCAATGCCCATCATCCCCTTTGGGGCTCTCCTGCATCCTGTCAAAGAGGCTCACTCTTGGCGGATGTCTTCAACCATCTCAATCTTGTCTGCCTCAATACCGGCGCCCCGACTTTCCTCTCGGACTCTACTCATACCTACTCCCACTTGGACCTCTCGATCTGTTCTACCACTCTTGCCCGTCGGTTCGAGTGGTATGTCCTTTCTGACACCTATTCCAGCGACCACTTCCCCTGTGTCGTTCGTCTCCTGCACCACACCCCATCCCCACGTCCTTCGAGCTGGAACATACTGAAAGCTGACTGGGAACTTTACTCCTCCCTGGCGACCTTTCCGGACCACGATTTTCCTAGTTGTGACAGTCAGGTCGAATACCTCACGGCCGTTATCATCAATGCTGCCGAACGTTCCATTCCTCGTACAACTTCTTCTTCACGTCGCGTTTCCGTCCCCTGGTGGAACGAGGCTTGTAGGGACGCTATCCGTGCTCGGCGACGTGCTTTACGCACCTTTCGCCGCCATCCTACGTTGGCGAATTGTATTGAATACAAACGACTCCGAGCGCAATGCCGTCGAGTCATCAAAGACAGCAAAAAAGCTTGTTGGGCCTCTTTCACCAGCTCCTTCAACAGTTTTACTCCCTCTTCCGTCGTTTGGGGTAGCCTGCGCCGGCTGTCGGGCATTAAGGCCCACTCCTCGGTACCTGGCCTGACCTCAGGTAATGAGGTCCTTGTTGATCCTGTGGCTGTCTCCAACGCCTTTGGCCGCTTTTTCGCGGAGGTTTCAAGCTCCGCCCATTACCATCCTGCCTTCCTTCCCAGGAAAGAGGCAGAAGAGGCTCGGCGACCTTCCTTCCACTCGCTGAATCTGGAAACTTATAATGCCCCCTTTACTATGCGGGAACTCGAACGTGCGCTTGCACTGTCCCGGTCCTCTGCTCCGGGGCCAGATGCCATTCACGTTCAGATGCTGGCACACCTTTCTCCGGCGGGCAAAAGCTTCCTTCTTCGTACCTACAATCGCGTCTGGACCGAAGGTAAAGTCCCCATGCGTTGGCGTGACGCCGTTGTTGTTCCTATACCCAAACCCGGGAAGGATAGACACCTTCCTTCTAGTTACCGCCCCATTTCTCTTACAAGCTGTGTCTGTAAGGTGATGGAGCGCATGGTTAATGCTCGGTTAGTCTGGATTCTTGAATCTCGACGACTACTTACTAATGTCCAATGCGGCTTTCGTCGCCGCCGCTCCGCTGTTGACCACCTTGTGCCTTGTCGACATTCATCATGAACAACTTTTTGCGAAGGCGCCAAACGGTAGCCGTGTTCTTCGACTTGGAAAAGGCTTATGATACCTGTTGGAGGGGAGGTATCCTCCGCACTATGCACAGGTGGGGCCTACGCGGTCGCCTGCCCCTTTTTATTGATTCCTTTTTAACGGATCGAACGTTTAGGGTACGTGTGGGTTCCGTATTGTCCGACGTCTTCCTCCAGGAGAACTGAGTGCCTCAGGGCTCCGTCTTGAGCGTAGCCCTTTTTGCCATCGCGATCAATCCAATTATGGATTGCATTCCACCTAATGTCTCAGGCTCTCTCTTTGTCGATGACTTCGCGATCTACTGCAGTGCCCAGAGAACATGCCTCCTGGAGCGCTGCCTTCAGCGTTGTCTCGACAGCCTATACTCATGGAGCGTGGCAAATGGCTTCCGGTTCTCTGAAGAGAAGACGGTTTGTATTAACTTTTGGCGATATAAAGCGTTCCTTCCGCCATCCTTACATCTCGGTCCCGTAGTTCTCCCATTCGTGGACACAACTAAGTTTCTAGGGCTCACGTTGGACAGGAAACTGTGTTGGTCTCCACATGTCACTTATTTGGCGGCCCGTTGTACACGTTCCCTTAATGTCCTCAGAGTTCTTAGTGGTTCATCTTGGGGAGCGGATCGCACTGTCCTGCTTCGCTTGTATCGGTCCATAGTCCGATCGAAGCTGGATTATGGGAGCTTTGTCTACTCGTCCGCTCGGCCATCCCTCTTACGCCGGCTCAACTCCATCCACCATCGGGGGTTACGTCTTGCGACCGGAGCCTTCTACACTAGTCCTGTCGAGAGTCTTTATGCTGAAGCTGCCGAGTTACCGTTGACCTACCGGCGCGACGTACTGCTGTGTCGGTATGCCTGCCGGCTGTTGTCTATGCCCGACCACCCCTCTTACCAGTCCTTCTTCGCCGATTCTCTCGATCGTCAGTACGGGTTGTATGTGTCTGCCCTGCTGCCCCCCGGAGTCCGCTTCCGTCGTTTGCTTCGACAATTGGATTTTGCCCTCCCTACCACCTTTAGAGAGGGTGAGAGCCCGACACCACCTTGGCTCCAGACTCCGGTTCATCTTTATCTCGACCTCAGCTCACTCCCGAAGGAGGGTACTCCGGCTGTAGTGTATTGCTCACGGTTTGTCGAACTTCGTGCTCGACTTGCCGGACACACCTTTATTTACACCGATGGCTCCAAAACTGACGATGGTGTCGGCTGTGCCTTTGTCGTCGGGGCCGCCACCTTCAAATACCGGCTCCTCGACCAATGTTCCAGCTTTACGGCCGAGCTTTTTGCTCTCCATCAGGCCGTTCAGTATGCCCGCCGCCACCGCCATTCATCGTATGTACTCTGCTCTGACTCACTCAGCGCTCTTCAGAGCCTTGGAGCTCCCTATCCGGTCCATCCCTTGATTCAACGGATACAGCAGTCCCTCCATTCTTTCGCTGATAATGGTGGTTCTGTCAGCTTTCTGTGGGTTCCCGGACATGTAGGAGTGCCTGGGAATGAGGCTGCGGATGCTGCAGCCAAGGCTGCAGTCCTCCTGCCTCGGCCAGCCTCCCATTGTGTCCCGTCATCGGACGTTCGGGGGGATGTATGTAAGAGGCTTGTGTCGTTGTGGTGGGATGCTTGGTCATCCCTCCAAGGAAACAAGCTCCGGGCAGTAAAACCGCTCCCAACTCCTTGGACAACATCCTCCCGACCATCTCGGCGCGAGGAGGTCCTTCTGACCAGGTTGAGAATTGGGCATTGCGGGTTTAGCCACCGCTACCTGCTCTCCGGTGACCCAGCCCCGCAGTGCCCTTGTGGACAGGCCTTAACAGTGCGCCATGTTTTATTGTCGTGTCCCCGTTTTAGTCAATTTCGTGTTGTCCTGTCCCTGCCGTCTACCTTACCGGATATTTTAGCTGATGACGCTCGAGCAGCTGCTCGTGTTCTGCGTTTTATAACTTTGACTGGCTTGTCCAAAGACATCTAACCTTTTTACTTATTTTATCTGCATCTTTGTCAGGTCTTTCTGGTGTCCCCCTTGAGTTTTACTAGATCCCTTGTGCTCTAACAACTGTGACTGGGCGCTAATGACCTCAGTAGTTGAGCGCCCTTAAACCCAATCCAAAAAAAAAAAAAAAAAAAAAAAATCCCCCTCTCTGTCTATCTGCTCCTCTCCATCTCTCTGACAATCTCCTCGTCTCCCCTTATCTGTGTCGATCTTCTCGGCCCCACTCCCTCTGTCCTCATCCTACCCACACTCTCTCCGCCACCAAGTTATCACCCCCAACACAGCAGCAGGCCAGTGATTCTTACACCCACAATATTTCTTTGTAGACAGTAAGTAATATGTGTATTACCAGTAAATATGGCTGAAATCGATCCAGGGGTTTAAGAGGAGCTTTTTATCCGTAGCCATGCCAGAGAATGCACATGTTACATATATTTCACATATAGAGACCGACTGAGATGACACAGTGGTTGCCAGACTGGACTCGCATGCAGGAGGAAAAAGATTCAAATCCGCGTCCGGCCGTCCTAATTTAGCTTTTGCGTGACTTCCCAAAATTGCCTCAGGCAAATATCGATGGTTTCTTTAAAAAGGGCACGGCCGACTTCCTCTCCCAGGTTTCCCTAATCCGCCGAGACCGATACTCTCGCTGTTTGTTAGCCTCCCCCAAATCAATCAACCAACCAACTAATACAAGTATTTAACATATTTCACTCATATTTGTACACAAATTTGGCCTGTATGTGTAGCGGTTTACACCATGCAGTTTCGCTTTCACGCAGCTCAATCTTCATGACGTCGTATTTGCTGAACAATCTGTCATACGTTGCAGGTACATTTAGTGGTACATTTGGATACTGTCTGTAAAATAAACTGCGAATAGAGTTAGTAGTAAAGACGTAATAAATTACAGCGTCATGCATATGCACCAGCCGAACGGTTCTAGGCGCTACAGTCTGGAACCGTGTGACCGCTACGGTCGCAGGTTGGAATCCTGCCTCGGGCATGGATGTGTGTGATGTCCTTAGGTTAGTTAGGTTTAAGTAGTTCGACGTTCTATGGGACTGATGACCTCAGAAGTTAAGTCCCATAGTACTCAGAGCCATTTGAACCATTTGCGCAAGTTTTTCAGACATACCAGTGTTTATGGTGTCATACCTCCTGAACTACGCCTTGTACATTGAGTGGTATATTTGAAAACTCTCTGCATAATTGCCACGAATACAGTTATTAGTAACAAAGTAATAAATTACAATGTCATGCTTCATTTGGAACAGCGGAAAAGTAGTGACAAACTTTCTTCTTTCATCGCTTACCAGAGTTGTCAGCGAGAAAAAGTTTCATAAAGATGCTAGTACACTTTTAGGGATGTGAGGTCGTAATCCAAGAAACTCTTCTGTTTCTGACGTTTCGTCCAGGACTGCGCTGGCCATCCTCAGAGGCGCTCCTCCGCTGAGTCTTACCGACTGACCGGCCGGACGTCCAAGAGCGACATACATACTGTAGAAAAGTGGGCGTCGTCAAAGTAACATGTGATGAGCAGAGATAATCCTTGTCAGATAAAATTTAACCATCGATTTTCCTCTTGTCTGAGATAAAAACTATCTAGCGATTCTGCAGATATGTCGCTAAGTTTCCTTGCCTCCTCTATCCCATTAAGATTGTCCTGACGCTTTTCAATTTCAGTAGCTGCTCTACATAATCGTGGATAATAATTTGACGTTGCAGATAAAATTTCTATTTCAGGAAACTTCACTTCGTTGTTTCCTAACAGAGGAGCATGCTCTGCTACAGCTAATTTCTCTACCTCTCCTAGTCGGCAAAGACTTTTGTGCTCTTTTAGCCGTGTATCTATGCTCCTCTTGGTAGTTCCAATATAAACATTACCACATGTACACGAAATTTTGTATATGCCACAAGTCGACAGAGGAGGGCGTTTATCCTTCACAGATCCGAGTACTTGACTTATTTTCTTTGTTGGTCAGACCGGTCTGTAGTCATGTTTCTGTAAAATCTTACGTATCTGATGCGTTACTTTTTTTCCGTCGTTGTGGTTCATTCGTGTCCTTCGGTCTTCTGCTCCTTGGTCGCAAAATTCTCTTTACCTCTTTCTCTGAGTAGCCATTTTTTTTCGAAAGCCTGCTTCAGGTGTTTTATTTCAGCGTCCATGTATTCCGATGTGCATATCCGTTAGGCTCTATCGACAAGACTTTTAATGACACCTTTTAATTACACCTCTCTTTTGTCCGCAGCTCGTGCTCGTGCGGTAGCGTTCTCGCTTCCCGCGCCCGGGTTCCCGGGTTTGATTCCCGGCGGGGTCAGGGATTTTCTCTGCCTCGTGATTGGGTGTTGTGTGATGTCCTTCGGTTAGTTAGGTTTAAGTAGTTCTAAGTTCTAGGGGACTGATGACCATAGATGTTAAGTCCCATAGTGCTCAGAGCCATTTTTGAACACCTCTCTTTTGCTGTGGATGGTAATGGAAGTTATATGCAAATATGTCTGTATGTGTTACTTTCCGAAAAACCTTACGTTCCAAACTTCCATCGGACTGTCTCATAATGAAAACATCCAAGAAAGATATTCTGTTGTCATTTTCCATTTCCACGGCGAACTGGATTTTTCGATTAATTTTATTTAGGTGATCAAAGAATTCGTCTAGAGCCTCTCTACCATGGGACCAAACCACAAATGTGACATCTAAAACCGGTACCTGCAAGATGGTTTCTTATTTGATTTGTCCACAGCCCTTTGTTGGAATTTGTCGCTAATTTCTGTATGGAGAGCACGGCCCCTTTCCGACCTTTCGTTCCACAGTTGCACACTCTAACCACGAGACCACGGCGCTCATCAGCTATCATTGTCCTTTATCTTGCCTATCTTGCACATGGACTACTCAGTTTGTATATTTTGCTTATTTTTTCATAGTTCCACACAACTTCTTCCTGTTTTCTCGATTGATCTGTGTTCAGTTTTTCAAGGCCTATCCACTGTCAATTTATAACTAAATCTGAGGGGGGTGCGATGGGGAGGTTCCCTTGTAGGTGCTCTCACTCCTATATTCTAGATGAATAAAGTCTGGGTATTCGCACCTCGTGGGCTTCACTTTTTTCACCCCCAACCCACACACTTTTGATAGATAAGTTGTTCTTCTTTGCGCCAGTCCTGGATTCAATTCCAAACCTCTCTACAGTATCTTACTGCGTGCCGGCGCAATGTGTTTCACCCTCTCCTTTCTTTCATCATAATCATCATACAACACAGATACATGATGCTACGCACACACCCTTTGCAGTCACCTACACTCAACAGATACGCTTAACACGAAACTCTCACACCACGGGGATAAGGGCAATTGTGTGCTGAGGGAGGAAATACTTTCCGACCAGGCAGCCTCAGCCTGCCCTACAGGGCCTCCCAGCCAACAAAGCTGCGTGACCCTTTCTTTATTCAGAAAGTCGAGACTGTTACCGCCTCTGACACAGTTCCACACCGTAGGCTAGAAAAAAAAGTACGGTTTTATTATACATCGGAACAAATGGACTGAAGGCTTGCTGACGAAAAAACTTAGTCATTATTAATCGAGAGAAATTGACAGTGGCGTCCGGCATTCGTAGCAGTAAAGTGAAACATGCTCGTTACAGTTCACGATATACTGTACGTAGTGCAATGTATCACGCCGCCACTTGGTTGTGAAATAACTCTCACCGTTTAGGTTTGTAGTTGTATGTAAAATTGTCATCGTGTTTTAAACATGGCTAAACTCCTAGGTGACCTGACGTAAAACATAACATACTCTCGATCTTAGCTAATATAGTATTGTAATTAAAAACAAAAAAAGATGAAAATTCCTGACTTTAACAAGGGTAAACTGCTGATATCCTAAGTTGTTAAGTTCTGAAACCACTGAAGGCATTAGTCAGTCGTCTGGTAATCTCTGAACTCCGTCCACATCGGACTCCGGGTAATACATTTCAGTACTGCAACGTTGATAACTAGGCGATCAGCAACAAAATCCCAGGCCAAAAAAGTGTCTGCGTTTCCTCCCCCTCTTTTATTACGTGCTGTTCTGCATTCGCCATCGTTCGGCAGTGACGTGTCACAAAGCTTCGTGCATTGGTTGCAGTACATTTGGCAGCTTAAATGTCCAGTTATTTCTATCGACAAATCCCTTAACTTGGCTCTAGATCAGTTCCATTCCATTCAGATAGCAGTGGTACTGTGACAACTGTAAAAAGGCACCATTTGTACAGTGTACTCGAAGCCTTGAAAATTATGGTTTCCCGTATTTCTCCGACGCTTATCACTGGCTCGTGTGGGACCACATCTGTCCAACAAAACAATGGGCATATTCAAGTAAAGAGTATTTGACTTCATTTTTCTCCAAAAATATTTGATTGGCTAATGTTTTCTTAACTTCAGCAGTATTTAACAATCTTTTATAAAATATCTATACTTAAGAATTTATATTTGCAATGAAAACCAGAATTTTGAGTGCGATACGTAATTAGAAAATAGAAGACGTGCAATTTTCTTGGAAAATAATGGTTATGTATGAGTTAATTAACATAAATTTGATGAATTACGTATTTAAATGATCGAGGTATTCGAGCCGAAAAAAGTTATAGATCGCAACGAGATTCGAATCGCCGTCACAACTGCCACTCTACAACGCTACCGATTATGCCACGCATATAATTTCAATATGATGTTCTGTTTATTACATAGTGTTTCTCGAAAAACGTCAGAGCTGATTTTTCTCCATAAGCTTGTGAAAAACATGAACAACTTGTTTCTAGCCATTAACGGTGTTCCGCGCTGATGTTTCACTACGAAGCAGGAAGCATTGTTCAAATGGTTCAAATGGCTCTCAGCACTATGGGACTTTAACATCTGAGGTCATCAGTCCACTAGAACTTACAACTACTTAAACCTAAGTAACCTAAGGACATCACATCCATGCCCGAGGCAGGATTCGAACCTGCGATCGTAGCAGTCGCGCGGTTCCAGACTGAAGCGCCTAGAACCGCTCGGCCACCCCGGCCGGCAGGAAGCATTGTCATCAACTTTCACAGTAAGTTTCAACAGCGTGACAATCAGAGCGCAAGTGGCGTTTACGGAGACTGTGACTGAACACGATTTCTTAAATAAAAACTACGTTGCTAAAGTATGATTAAGGAAAACGTTGATGGCTGTTAATATATCAGATTGTCTTAAAGTTTCATTTACGGTGATATAGTAATAAGATATCTAATATACGGGGTGTTTCAGAAGTGATGGTCAATACTCGGGGATATGACAGGAAAGCGCATTCGAAACAGAAAAGTGAAGTAACCATGGGCTCTAAAACACATACCTTAAGAACTATAAGCAATTCTTAATCTTAGCTACTGTGAAACAAATCTCTTCTACTGCGGCTCTTTGCTTTTCACATTTTGGGAAGTGGTAGTATGGACCAAAACAAGAAAAAAATGACCAATAAACACATGCTCTAAAATGCATACCTTAAAACTTGAGCACTTGTTCATTAGAAGAGTTGTTTCAAAGAAGCGAAGATGAGGAAGTGCCAATAGCTCTAAAGATGTGCATTTTACAGCACATGTTTACTGAACATTTTTTCTTGTTTTGGTCCATACTATCCCTTCCCAAAATATGGAAAGCAAAGAGAATGCGGTAGAAGAGATTTGTTTCATGGTGTCGAAGATCAAGAATTGCTGATAGTGCTTAAGGTAAGCGTTTTACAGCCCATGTTCACTTGACTTTATTTCAAATGATCTTTCCTGTCATATACCTGAATACAAACTATGAGTTTTGAAACACCCTGTATTAGTTGGACCTACTTCCATGAGCGGAACAGCAGCAGTGTACTAGAGTTACGGCTACTGACCAGTCATCGCGGTTGTTTCTTGTTTACATAAGGTTTACTCTTACGATGAACGAAGTATAGCAGCATGTCAAATACAGATGACAAAATAATGTGTTTATGTTTGTTGTGAAATTTAAATAACAAATTGGTGAGGCGTGAAACGAGTGAAATGTTTATTTTTCTTTAGTAAGTTAAGTATGTTTCGTGCCAAATATTAATACGTTCTTTTCTTTTATCAACTATGAGCTGCCGAAGTAGTAGGCAGCATACACAAACGAATCGTTGATGGGTAACCTCTAAATGGAGACATTCCACAGCCTCTCGGTAAAATTGTGCATAAGATTTATGCAGCGTGAATCTTTCTTGCTCTGAAGACTGCTTCCGTAATGTAGTGTTGACTTTGTGTTTTACACGTGAGTATGGAGTGAGACAAGGAGAAGGTGAAACCCTCTTCCATGACAAAGCCTGTTCTTGTCGAATAACGAACACAAAGGGGGCCAACGAGATTACTGTGCGCATTTGACGGCCGTGTCACCGTTAGAAGTGTCACGTGACCTCACTCGATGACACACTGCTAGTTAATAATGAACTCCGGTGCAAAGTCGGGCGGTCAGCGAGCTCAAGTGCACGTGCAGAGCTGAAACCGCATGTAAGCGGCGCCTGCTCCCACTGCTGGCTACCTGGGCTGTGGCTGTTTGCTGCATAAGCTAGCAGCCGTATCGTATCCAGAAATTTTTTCTGCTTCCAAGCTGCCAAATTCACGTATGTGCGGAGCTGTCTTGGTTAGAGTGGGGGAGGACTCCGTAGACTACGCGTGACTAGCTCTTTGTTTGTGGAGAGTTCTCCAATCTTTTTGGAAGCTGTTGCTGTTCCCGTGTTTATTTCGTGTTTACACTTCATCGTTAATTGTAAGGTAAGCCTTTTACTTATTGCTTTAGGTTCGCTTATAAGTAATTCTTCTGCTACCCGTCACGATTCTCTTTATGTACTTTTCAGACGACGCGTATCGGGAAACCATTCTCATTTTCAAGTGCATTTTTTGTGTGTATTATGTCATATCTATGTGATGTTGTCGATGTGTGAGTGTCTGCTTCACTTCGTTAACTGTTTTCTTATGGTCCATTTGTGCAGTCTCACACCAAACATCACACATAATTTGCTGTACACTTTTGTACTTGCTGTACACATATGTAAGATATTTTCGATTTTTAAAGTGTACAGCAAGTTGAGTGATGTTTAGTGTGCATGAGAATCTGCACAAATGGACCATAAGAAAGCTTAAAGTGCACGAAATCAAGAAGACGCTTACACATCGACAAAATCACATAGAAATGGCATAATACACACACGAAAAAAGCACTTGAAAATGGGAATCATTTCCCGAAACGCGTCATAAGAAAAATGAAGATAATCTTGACTGGTAGCAGAATTATTTATAAACATGCCTATTGTTTTCACAGTCGCAGGCATTCAAAACCATTTCAAGTACATCAAATCTGATCATCTTTACTTGTAGAAATGTAAAGAATTGCAATTGGTTTCAACTTTATGAAACTTAAAACTGCTATTTATTCCCGATGTCCAGCGAATCTGAATCGGAATTTCTGTCGAGGGCGAGGAGTTGGACGAGTAAAATATTAACGAAAAGATATCTATACAGGGTGGTCCATTGATCGTGACCGGGCCAAATATCTCACGAAATAAGCCTCAAACGAAAAAACTACAAAGAACGAAACTCATCTAGCTTGAAGGGGGAAACGGCGCTATGGTTGGCCTGCTAGATGGCGCTGCCATAGGTCAAATGGATATCAACTGCGTTTTTTTAAATAGGAACCCTCATTTTTAATACATATTCGTGTAGTACGTAAAGAAATATGAATGTTTTTGTTGGATCACTATTTCGCTTTGTGATATGTGGCGCTGTAATAGTCACAAACATATGGCTCACAATTTTAGACGAACAGTTGGTAATAGGTAGATTTTTTAAATTAAAATACAGAACGTGGGTACGTTGAAAAATTTTATTTCGGTTGTTCCAATTTGATACATGCACCTTTGTGAACTTATCATTTCTGAGAACGCATGTTGTTACAGCTTGATTACCTATGAATACCACGTTAATGCAATAAATGCTCAAAATGATGTCCGTAAACCTCAATGCATTTGGCAGTACGTGTAACGACATTGCTCTCATCAGCGAGTAGTTCGCCTTCCGTAATGTTCGCACATGCATTGACAATGCGCTGACTCATGTTGTCAGGTGTTGTCGGTGGATCACGATAGCAAATATCCTTCAACTTTCCCCACAGAATGAAATCCGGGGACGTCAGATCCGGTGAACGTATGGGCCACGGTATGGTGCTTTGACCACCAATCCACCTGTCATGAAATATGCTATTCAATACCGCTTCAACCGCACGCGAGCAATGTGCCGGACATTCATCATGTGGGAAGTACATCGCCATTCTGTCATGCAGTGAAACATCTTGCAGTAACATCTGTAGAAGATTACGTAGGAAATCAGCATACATTGCACCATTTAGACTGCCATCGATGAAATGGGGGCGAATTATCCTTCCTCCCATAATGTCGCGCCACACATTAACCCACCAAGGTCGCTGATGTTCCACTTGTCGCAGCCATCGTGGATTTTCCGTTGCCCAGTAGCGCATATTATGACGGTTTACGTTACCGCTGTTGAAGGACGCTTCGTCGCTAAATAGAACGCGTGCAAAAAATCTGACATCGTCCCGTAATTTCTCTTGTGCCCAGTGGCAGAACTGTACACGACGTTCAAAGTCGTCGCCATGTAATCCCTGGTGCATAGAAATATGGTACGGGTGCAATCGATGTTGGTGTAGCATTCTCAACACCGACGTTTTTGAGATTTCCGATTCTCGTGCAATTTGTCTGCTACTGATGTGTGGATTAGCCGCGACAGCAGCTAAAACACCCTACTTTGGCATCATTTGTTGCAGGTCGTGGTTAACGTTTCACGTGTGGCTGAACCCTTCCTGTTTCCTTAAATAAGGTTACTATCCAGCGAACGGTCCGGACACTTGGATGATGTCGTCCAGGATACCGAGCAGCATACTTAGCACACGCCCGTTCGGCATTTAGATGACAATAGGCATACATCAACACGATATCGACGTTTTCCGCAGTTGGTAAACGGTCCATTTTAATACCGTCCGCAAATGTAGGTACACCACTACGCATGCGCGGCCCGCTTCTGCTGCAGAGCGCGCCAAATTAGATAGGGGGCGCGGTATTAGCCTTCTCCACTGCGCAGGCGCCGCCGCGCCAATTTTCGGTATACATAGAACGACGCGCACCAGTAATCTTCAGTCTCGTACTCACCTGAAGATGGCTGCATGTTTGTTTGCCGAAATATCGTGCCAAGATGTCAACGTGATCCGGCTGCAAGCCCGAAATATGATGGACCAATCAATACGCCGGGAAAACTTCAAGATACACCAAATGGGGATCGTCAGGAATGGAGAAGACCTCAGATAGATGGGAAGAAAAATGGTTAGCCTTACTGAGTTTGTCAGGAAAGGGTCGATCGTCATGGAGGATGGGGTAATGTGGGGTGGGATGGCTACCAGTAAGGCAGTGGAAGGCTGACCAGTACTTGGAGGAGTTGACAGGGTTGGTGGAGTTGAGGCGTGTGCATGTCTGGCGCCAGTCTCGGCGTTTCTTTGCTGTAAGGAGGTTCCGGATATGTCGCTGTAATTGCCGGTGGCGGGTGAGAGTATCCCGGTCACGAGTGCGGAGGAAGGAGCGGTAGAGCCTGCGGGATTCACACAGAAGGACGGTCTGTGGAGGAAGTGTAGGGCGGTGAGGGTGGACGAGTTTGGTAGGGAGACGAGCCTCCACAGCGTCAGTGATGGTCTTCTGAAGGAAGGAAGAGGCATGAGTGATGTCATCAGGGTGGTGAAAGGTGAGGGGGTGGCTTTCGACCTGTAAGGCAATGGATTCCCGGTAGGCATCCCAATTGGCACGGTGGTAGTCATGAACAGACTTTGGAGGGGCTGCTGGGCGGGCGGCTGCAGGGGCGGGACGGGTAGAGGAGATGGTGAGAAGGACAGGGAGATGGTCACTACTGACGGTATCGAGGACATCAACGGCGATGTGACCAAGGAGGTTGGGTGAAGCAAGGATAACATCGGGGGTGAGTTACTTTCAGGACGGGTGTGCTGTGGGAGAGGAACAAGGTCACCATGGAGTGTGGCAAGGAACTGATGCCACCGCCGAAGGGTGGCAGCGTCACGGCTGTGGTTGTTGAGGTCAGCGGCGATCACATAGGTGGAGAAGGTATGGTCAACATGGGAAATGAAGTCAAAGGGGAGAGGAGCTGCGGGGCGGATATAGATAGTGGCACAAGTGACGGTGAGGGAGGGAAAAAATAGGCTGAGGAGGTGTTCGGTCGGTTCATTGAGGAGAGGTGGCCAGACAGGGAGATGACTGAGGTGGCCTATAGTGATCCCGCCTCGGGCTAGGGGAAAGGGATTGTCAGTGCGGTGAAGGAGATAAGGGGAGGTGCGGACAACATGGTGGGGTCGGAGGAAGGTTTCATTAAGGATGGAGTCAACCTGGTGCTGGGAGAGGGTCACAATGCCACGTGATAGCACGTACTTATACGTTTGTGACTATTACAGCGCCATATATCACAAAGCGAAAAAAGTGGTCCAACTAAAACATTCATATTTCTTTACGTTCTAGACGAATATGTAATAAAAAATGGGGGTTCCTATTTAAAAAAACGCAGCTGATATCCGTTTAACCTATGGCAGCGCTATCTAGCGGGCCAATCATAGCGCCATCTGGTTTCCCCCTTCAAGCTAGACGAGTTTGGTTCTTTGTAGTATTTTCGTTAGACGCATATTTCGTGAGAGATTTGGCCCGGTCATGATCAATGGACTACCCTGTACAGTGCCGCAGTATGTCGACACTGAATTTATAGACCATGCGGCGTCATGTGGCCGAGGAGTTAAGTGAAAAATTCAGGAACTCTAGCCGTTAGAAGTATCAGACATGGAGAAATGGAAAGCTGCTTCCAGTAAGTACAGGAATCAACCAGAAATGGGATGGGATGCGAAGCGTCTAAGCAGAGCATAGTAGTAGCGCTCCCGACGAACCTTACTCCTTATCCCAGTGCTAGCCAAATTCTCCCTATACACGTATCTTCCACCATCGGAATTCGAAAGGGCCTGGCGATGTTGTCTATGAAAACGGGAGGTGAAACATTACACGATTAAAATCGCTTAAATGACATCCATTGTTTAGAGGGAAGCATGCGACGTTCCTCGACTCACCGAGAACAATGAAGAGGCAGTAGGTTCTCATGGTGTGGTTGCTCCTGTGCGCGGCTCTTGACATCACGTGGCCCCGCGTGTTATAAGCGTCGCACGTGTGGTCCAAATGCACGCCTGCTGGCGCTCAGAAACGGATCAGTGGCAGATGGGGCGTGCCTTGTCTGCTCGCCGTCGCCCGTTACACGAGCTGTCTGTCCTCGCAAAACACTAACACCAGGGGAGCGTGTCTGCAGCCGCGTCTTTGACTTCAAGGGAAACAAGTGGCCCCAGAAGATAAGAAAGCCGGACCAGCTGGCGTCCTCTTTCTACCTGTTTAGCACGTACCATATGTAGCACACGTTTTATGCTGACGCATTGTAACATTTTAAAGAACGAAACACCGTTGTACAGAAATGAAAATGGATTGCGCAAGCAGAGACTTTGCGAAATTCAGCTCGCCCTGTGCGTCCATGAGATCTACATTTACATCTTTTAACGTACCCTCTCTGTTGTTTTTGTTTTTTTTTTGTTATTGTTTTTGTTATTGTAGTTGTAGAGATATGAAATTATCGTAGCGGTTTGCTTAGTCGGCCGTACTTCGGAATTTTTTTTGACATTAAATGGAGCCTGAAACTTGCGTAATAAATACTTCACGTGAAGTGCGATTTGCGGCATAAACAAAAATTAATTGCGGAGATGCAGTCCACAGAATATTAGCAGAAAAGCTTTAGAACAATGCGCACGACTGACTAGACACATTCAGAGGGTACGTACATTCGCGTACGAGTGGTTGCGATCTGATGAGAAAGATCTATCTTAATTTTTTTTGTGTAAAATAATTACGTTGTAACACACTCTGAGATTGCGAACGTACAATCAGGGTAGAGGCACGTACGTTCTATCACTCCCCGTGGCCTGGGTAAAAGAATTGCAATTATTTAAATTTAAGAATATTTGTTTTTCAATCGGACTCCTATTTTTATACGAAAAGGAAGATTGCAGGTTCTGAATGTCTCGGCAAAAACACATCGAAATTAATCTTAGCGGCCACCAAAGGAAAGTAGTGAGCACAATCACGTACCTCTATTGTTGAGTAGCGCCGTCGTAAAGATCGTCGCCTCCATCTAAAATTCGCCTTCTCGAATTAACAGAATAATTTGTACTCCATTGGTATGGGATTTAGGCTTAATCTTGACAAATTATAAATCACATTATTCATCATCTAACACCTTCATTTAACAACCACAGATATGAAGCTATACAGTACGTCTTTACGCCAGCACATCAGAACAAAAGGTTCAAATGGTTCAAATGGCTCTGAGCACTATGGGACTCAACTGCTGAGGTCATTAGTCCCCTAGAACTTAGAACTAGTTAAACCTAACTTAACCTAAGGACATCACAAACATCCATGCCCGAGGCAGGATTCGAACCTGCGACCGTAGCGGTCTTGAACAAAAGGTAGTTAATACTAGAAGTAATAAAAGAATCTCGAAATTAGTCCTTTGTCTCTCAATGATAAAGTTTTTTAGAGTATTCCTCTGGTATGACAGTAGAACAAATTTTCTGCTTGTATCTTTGAGATTAAATTACAACATTTTTTAGTTCCTTTTCAATCTACATCTACATGACTATTCTGCAGTGCACATTTAAGTACTTGGCACAGGGTTCATAAAATCACTTTCAGACTGTTTTTCGGCCGTTCCACTCTTTCATCTGCAACTACACCTACATACATTTGCCGCAAGCGACATTACGGTGTGTGGCGAAGAGTACCCTGCACCACTACTAGTCATTTCCTTTCCTGTTCCAGGCGCAAGTAGAATGACGGAAAATGACTGTCAGTACAGCATGTACTCGAAATGTATGTTGGCGGCAGCAAAATCGTTCTGTAGTGAGCTTCAGATGCTAGTCCTCTAAATGTCCTCAATAGTATTCCTCGAAAAGAACGTCCCTCGAAGGATATCATTCAGAGTTCTCGCAGCATTTACGTAATACTTGAGTGTTGTCCGAACCGACCGTAACAAATATAGCAGTCTGTCTCTGAATTACTTCGATGTCTTCCTTTAATCTGACCTGGTATGAAACAGAAACACTCGAGAGGTACTCTAGGATACGTCACACCTGTGTACAATACGGGGTGAAGAAACATTCGCGCACTCGGACTTCGCAGCGCGATTCCTCACATACTAGCAATACCAAAATTAATTTCACAGAATTTCGTCCTGCAGATATTTCCGGCAGTAAATGGACGTTGAAAATTGGCAATCTGTTAACACATGTCCGGCAACTACCTACCACCTACCGCGTAGGTGGTACAGTGCGTAGCGAATTGGGTTAGCATACAGGAAGTCGAGGGTTCGATTTTGGGTCGAGGCTTCTGTTTTTATTTGCCAAGGTCGTTCTGCCTTATAATACTGTACTATACACGTTCTCTTAAGACACACATATGCGACATTTACATAGTACATTCCTAACGAAATGTAATGGACTACTTGGGAAGGTTACACAGAAAACAGGTTTGGAATCTAGTAGATGCAGTGGTGTGCAACAGTTCTCGTCCGCGACGTGCAAGAGATTTCTTTAAAAGCTGACCAATGGAAACGATTGTACTTCCGTTTCTGTATTCGTAGTACCTAAGTGCAAAACGTTCTTTAGAAGACCAACAGTAATCGCTGTATGACGATTAAGACGCCAAGTACTGTACCGAGGAGGTTATGTTTAGCAAATAAAACGAATTTCGTCTTGACTCAGAATCGGACTCTCGACCTCTTGTATGCTAACCCAAAACTCTATCCACTGTACCAACTGCACAGCACAACGTGCCGCTCCTGACAGAGCTAGTTACTGTGTATATGATTACAGTGTTGCCACATAGCCAATCTTTGACGTCCATTTACTGTCTGAAATATGCGAAGGACGAAATTTTGAGACATTTTTGTGTTGCTAGTATGTGAGGAATCGCGTTGCAGATCCGATTGCGCGAATTTTTCTTCACCCTGTATACTGTGGTCTGCTTTACAGATGAAACACACTTTGTCAGAACCTACCCAATAAACCGAAGTCGACCATTCGCCTTCCCTACCGCAAGCATCAAATGCTCTTTCCACTTCATATCCGTTTGCAACGTTACGTCCAGATATTTAAAGAACGTGACTGTGTCAAGCAAGACATTATTAATTCTCCGTCCGAACATTAGGTGTTTCTTTTCCCACATCAGCATTAACTTAAATTTTTCTATATTTAGAGCTAGCTACCATTCATCACACCAGCTAGAAATTTTTTTTCAAGCTGTGGGAAAAAGGAGCAGCTAAGTCTTTCTGTGCGTGCCTTGAGTTATTTTATCACGATGTTCGTTTCGCACTACGCAGGTAGGAGTCAACAAAATATTTGCTCATTCATAGGAGCACGTTCGATATAAAAATTCCATGAAAATATCTGGACGCAACGAAAAAGGCTTCATTTTAATGACTGCAACCACAACTCGTTTATTATATATGTGACACTCTCAATCCTGTTTCGCGATAATACAAAATGAGATGCATTTCTACGAACTTTTAAGATATCCTCCGTCAAAATGCTATCTGGTAAGGATCCCATACCGCACAGCAGTACTCCAAAAGAGGACGCACAAGCGCAGTATAGACGATCTCATTAGTGGATTTGTTGCATCTTCTAAGTGCTCTGACAATAAAGTGCAGTCTTTTTCCCGCCTTCGCCACATTTTCAATGTGTTGGTTCCAATTTAAGTTGTTTGTAATTGTAATCCGTAAATTTTTAACTGAATCAACAATCTTTAAATTGTATTATTGATCGAGAAACCGAAATTTAATGGATTTTTTATTTTTTAGTTCTTGTTTAGAGGACCCCACGCTTAGAATCAACTGCCACTTTTAGCGCCATGAAGATGAATCATTTTCTTACTCGTACTCATTTCTTGACGAGTTTACTATCCGGTGAAGGACAGCATCATCTGCAGACAATCTAATATGGTGATGGCGGCGCACAGTTTGACGCGGTGTTCGCTATATTTCTGCAGGTTATTAGATGCGGTTCCGCACCGAAGCATAGTAAACGAAATAAGAGATTTTCCAATGTTAGAACACCTTTCGTGTGGCTTCAGGTCTTGCAAGGAGGTAGGAACAATTCGTTGTTCTTAATGAGGACGAAGTCGGCAGACGTGAAGGTTATTTCGGGAGTATCGCAAGGGCCTTTACGGCTAAAACTTTATACAGACTGCTTTTGTATGGACCACTCTGTTGTGAAAGCTCTGTAGGGGGTGGTGTGTGTGTGTGTGTGTGTGTGTGTGTGTGTGTGTGTGTGTGTGTGTGTGTGTGTGTGTGTGTGTGTGTGTTGACTTGCCGGCCTTGGTGGCCGAGCGGTTCTAGGCACTACAGTCTGGAACCGCGCGACCACTATAGTCGCAGGTTCGAATCCTGCCTCGGGCATGAATGTGTGTTATGTCCTTAGGTTAGTTAGGTTTAAGTAGTTCTGAGTTCTAGGGGACTGATGACCTCAGAAGTTAAGTCCCATAGCGCTCAGAACCATTTGAACCATTTTTTTGTAGTGACGTCGTAGGTGTGGGGAACCAGTGGAAACGCTGTGTACGGTTTAACAGTGTAACTTTATTACATCTGCAGCTCCACACGAGGCAGGCGCGCCCCCTCGTCGTGAGCTGCGGGCGAGGCAGTGGCGTCGGCAGCTGGGACGGTGCTGTGTCGGGACTGCGGCCCGGCGGCGAAAGAGAGTTCGCGAACAGGAGCGACAGCGGCGCTTGCCGGTGGAGCGACACGACACGACACGACACGACACGACACGACACGACACGACCGTGCTGTTTATTTGCTGCGCGGTGTTGGAGGCGGCTGTCCGAGAGTCTCGACCCGCGCCCCTCGGACAGGCAGCAGGTGGCCGCTGGCGTTGTGATGCGGAATCCCTCCCTGGGCCTCAGCATCGGCGGCAGCAGCGTGGACATCAGGCCGGTGGGGCTGTGGCACCGAGTCCCGTGAAGGACCCAGTGAGAAGGCAGACGCAGCCTGGTCCCGAACCAAAGGCTGCTTGCTGCTGGTGGCTCCCACTCGTCTCGCGGTCTGGCGGTGCTCCGCAGCCCCGGTTCTACGATATTACGGAAAGGAACAAAACTTTGATAGTGGCACCCCCCCCCTTCCCATTCGAGCGTTTGAGATAGGATGTCAAAAATTAAAAAAAAAAAATCTTACAAATATATGTACTGGGTGAGTCAATTGAAAACCTTAAATTTGTAATAACAAAACGAAATTTCGCGCCGTTATGCTGCTACAAACAGCGTGCAGAATGGCCTGTAGGTGGAAGCATAGTGCAGATGCACACACTGTCGCAGTATCAGTATAAAGATGGCTGCCCCACTTGCGACTTGCACCAGCGGAGAACAGCGTCTATTATTCGGGTTTTGCTTAGTGTAGGTGTGGAACTAGCTGAAATTCTTCGACAAATGAAGGTTCAGTGCAGTCGTGCACGTTTGTCGCAGCAGATAGTCTACGACTGGAGTAGGAAGTTTGCAAATGGTGTGACTTCAGTGGAAGATGTTCCTCGTCCAGGTCAGGCACAACCAGTTGTGACAACACAGAACATTGCAGCAGTTGAAGCCATAGTGAAGGAAAACCGCCGAGTGGCACTGAATGACATTACAGCATGTTTACAGATTAGTCATGGGTCAGCACACCACGCTGTGCATGATATGCTCCAGTTTCACGAAATATCTGCAAGACGGGTGTCACAGCAGCTGACTCCTGAAATGAAAGAACCGCGTGTTGATGCTTGTGAAGAACTTCTTCCGCGCTTTGAACGAGAAGGTGATGGCTTTCTTGCAAACTTCAAAAATGGCTCTGAGCAGTACGGGACTTAACTTCTGAGATCATCAGAACTACTTACACCTAACTAACCTAAGGACATCACACACACCCATGCTCGAAGTATGATTCAAACCTGCGACCGTAGCGGTCGCTCGGTTCCAG
Source organism: Schistocerca nitens (assembly GCF_023898315.1). Taxonomy (NCBI): domain Eukaryota; kingdom Metazoa; phylum Arthropoda; class Insecta; order Orthoptera; family Acrididae; genus Schistocerca; species Schistocerca nitens. The sequence goes on along the minus strand of NC_064618.1, from coordinate 95,344,011 downwards.
ACTGTAGCGCCTAGAACCACTCGGCCACTCCGGCCGGCTTGCAAGAATCATTACTGGGGACGAAACCTGGGTTCACTTCCACTAACCGGAAACGAAGAGTGTGAGTATGGAATGGCTCCATCCTCATCACCAAAACCAAAGAAGTTTCGAAAAGAACCGGGAAGATTATGCCGTCTCTTTTGGGACGAGAAAGGCGTCATTTTGGAGCATTACATGCCTAGAGGGACCACTGTCACCAGTGCATCATACACAGATCTCCTAAAAAATCATCTGCGGTCTGCAATCAAATCAAAGCGACGTGGATTGCTGTCAGCAGGTGTCCTTTTGCAACATGACAATGCAAGGCCCCACAGTTGCAACAATCACAGACCCTGCATTTTGAGTGTCTTCCTCATCCACCATACTCACCATACCTTGCCCCAACTGATTTCCATATGTTTGGACCACTCAGAGACGCAATGGGAGGAAAGAAGTTCCGTTCTGATAAAGAGATACGCCACGCGGTACAAGAGTGGTTGCGCGGGCTACCAAAAGAATTTTTTTCTAAAGGAATTTATGCACTTTGTAAAGGCTGGAGGACTTGCATTGAGCGTGGGGAGATTATGTTGAAACGTCATACAGCTTTGTACCACTTCTGCACAATAAATAATATTTAAAAAAATATTTAAGGTTTTCATTTGACTCACCCTCATACATTTTGTAGCACACGTCTGTTAATTTCATTCTATCTGAAGAGTTTGATATATTAAATGTACACTCCTGGAAATTGAAATAAGAACACCGTGAATTCATTGTCCCAGGAAGGGGAAACTTTATTGACACATTCCTGGGGTCAGATACATCACATGATCACACTGACAGAACCACAGGCACATAGACAGAGGCAACAGAGCATGCACAATGTCGGCACTAGTACAGTGTATATCCACCTTTCGCAGCAATGCAGGCTGCTATTCTCCCATGGACACGATCGTAGAGATGCTGGATGTAGTCCTGTGGAACGGCTTGCCATGCCATTTCCACCTGGCGCCTCAGTTGGACCAGCGTTCGTGCTGGACGTGCAGACCGCGTGAGACGACGCTTCATCCAGTCCCAAACATGCTCAATGGGGGACAGATCCGGAGATCTTGCTGGCCAGGGTAGTTGACTTACACCTTCTAGAGCACGTTGGGTGGCACGGGATACATGCGGACGTGCATTGTCCTGTTGGAACAGCAAGTTCCCTTGCCGGTCTAGGAATGGTAGAACGATGGGTTCGATGACGGTTTGGATGTACCGTGCACTATTCAGTGTCCCCTCGACGATCACCAGTGGTGTACGGCCAGTGTAGGAGATCGCTCCCCACACCATGATGCCGGGTGTTGGCCCTGTGTGCCTCGGTCGTATGCAGTCCTGATTGTGGCGCTCACCTGCACGGCGCCAAACACGCATACGACCATCATTGGCACCAAGGCAGAAGCGACTCTCATCGCTGAAGACGACACGTCTCCATTCGTCCCTCCATTCACGCCTGTCGCGACACCACTGGAGGCGGGTTGCACGATGTTGGGGCGTGAGCGGAAGACGGCCTAACGGTGTGCGGGACCGTAGCCCAGCTTCATGGAGACGGTTGCGAATGGTCCTCGCCGATACCCCAGGAGCAACAGTGTCCCTAATTTGCTGGGAAGTGGCGGTGCGGTCCCCTACGGCACTGCGTAGGATCCTACGGTCTTGGCGTGCATCCGTGCGTCGCTGCGGTCCGGTCCCAGGTCGACGGGCACGTGCACCTTCCGCCGACCACTGGCGACAACATCGATGTACTGTGGAGACCTCACGCCCCACGTGTTGAGCAATTCGGCGGTACGTCCACCCGGCCTCCCGCATGCCCACTATACGCCCTCGCTCAAAGTCCGTCAACTGCACATACGGTTCACGTCCACGCTGTCGCGGCATGTTACAAGTGTTAAAGACTGCGATGGAGCTCCGTATGCCACGGAAAACTGGCTGACACTGACGGCGGCGGTGCACAAATGCTGCGCAGCTAGCGCCATTCGACGGCCAACACCGCGGTTCCTGGTGTGTCCGCTGTGCCGTGCGTGTGATCATTGCTTGTACAGCCCTCTCGCAGTGTCCGGAGCAAGTATGGTGGGTCTGACACACCGGTGTCAATGTGTTCTTTTTTCCATTTCCAGGAGTGTATATGTTAGAGGAAATATGAGACATGTTATTTGGTCTCAAGTCTGCCAAAGTGCAGTGCGACGCCTCTTCACACACGATTCTTCTATCGCACGTCACTGTATTTCGCTCTGTGGCATTCAAACGTTTATACTTTGTAATGGAAGCCATCAAACCCGTATTCAAGACATTGGAAATTAAAATGTCCTGTAGTGCCTCCCCTGCTCCCAGTCCGCCGGTTTGACTTCCTACCCTCCTTAAAACAAGAAAAAGAACAAAGCTCACAATCAATACTGGCAGGGATTACGCGTGACCGGGGAAGAAGAACTCTTCAAAAAATGTGCAATCTTTATTGCCTATTAGCTAATAACGTCTCTTTTGTGTGACATAAAATTAAATATAGGAAACATAAGAGCAATCATGACAAGAGACAAGCAAGACAGACATTTCTTCAACCCTTACGACCCAGCATTTCTTTCTCTGTTCTAGATACAGCTTTACACGGCGTGCTTTCCTATCTGCGAAAGAATCTATTACCTCATCGTAGTTAGTCAAAATCAAAATATCGCTGACTAATATTGAAAAAGCTGTTAATATTAATAGTAACAAACAGTGTTGTCGTTTCTCGATTTGATTGCGTCCATTTTGCCACTGTCTGCTAGATGAAACGAAAGAGGCTTTTCTAATATTGCAGCAATTGTAACACACGACGTATAATCGAGACTGCTTTGGCAAAAGTGGTCACTTTTATCTACCCCATTTACATAACAAGACACATAATATACACTCCTGGAAATTGAAATAAGAACACCGTGAATTCATTGTCCCAGGAAGGGGAAACTTTATTGACACATTCCTGGGGTCAGATACATCACATGATCACACTGACAGAACCACAGGCACATAGACAGAGGCAACAGAGCATGCACAATGTCGGCACTAGTACAGTGTATATCCACCTTTCGCAGCAATGCAGGCTGCTATTCTCCCATGGACACGATCGTAGAGATGCTGGATGTAGTCCTGTGGAACGGCTTGCCATGCCATTTCCACCTGGCGCCTCAGTTGGACCAGCGTTCGTGCTGGACGTGCAGACCGCGTGAGACGACGCTTCATCCAGTCCCAAACATGCTCAATGGGGGACAGATCCGGAGATCTTGCTGGCCAGGGTAGTTGACTTACACCTTCTAGAGCACGTTGGGTGGCACGGGATACATGCGGACGTGCATTGTCCTGTTGGAACAGCAAGTTCCCTTGCCGGTCTAGGAATGGTAGAACGATGGGTTCGATGACGGTTTGGATGTACCGTGCACTATTCAGTGTCCCCTCGACGATCACCAGTGGTGTACGGCCAGTGTAGGAGATCGCTCCCCACACCATGATGCCGGGTGTTGGCCCTGTGTGCCTCGGTCGTATGCAGTCCTGATTGTGGCGCTCACCTGCACGGCGCCAAACACGCATACGACCATCATTGGCACCAAGGCAGAAGCGACTCTCATCGCTGAAGACGACACGTCTCCATTCGTCCCTCCATTCACGCCTGTCGCGACACCACTGGAGGCGGGTTGCACGATGTTGGGGCGTGAGCGGAAGACGGCCTAACGGTGTGCGGGACCGTAGCCCAGCTTCATGGAGACGGTTGCGAATGGTCCTCGCCGATACCCCAGGAGCAACAGTGTCCCTAATTTGCTGGGAAGTGGCGGTGCGGTCCCCTACGGCACTGCGTAGGATCCTACGGTCTTGGCGTGCATCCGTGCGTCGCTGCGGTCCGGTCCCAGGTCGACGGGCACGTGCACCTTCCGCCGACCACTGGCGACAACATCGATGTACTGTGGAGACCTCACGCCCCACGTGTTGAGCAATTCGGCGGTACGTCCACCCGGCCTCCCGCATGCCCACTATACGCCCTCGCTCAAAGTCCGTCAACTGCACATACGGTTCACGTCCACGCTGTCGCGGCATGTTACAAGTGTTAAAGACTGCGATGGAGCTCCGTATGCCACGGAAAACTGGCTGACACTGACGGCGGCGGTGCACAAATGCTGCGCAGCTAGCGCCATTCGACGGCCAACACCGCGGTTCCTGGTGTGTCCGCTGTGCCGTGCGTGTGATCATTGCTTGTACAGCCCTCTCGCAGTGTCCGGAGCAAGTATGGTGGGTCTGACACACCGGTGTCAATGTGTTCTTTTTTCCATTTCCAGGAGTGTATATGTTAGAGGAAATATGAGACATGTTATTTGGTCTCAAGTCTGCCAAAGTGCAGTGCGACGCCTCTTCACACACGATTCTTCTATCGCACGTCACTGTATTTCGCTCTGTGGCATTCAAACGTTTATACTTTGTAATGGAAGCCATCAAACTCGTATTCAAGACATTGGAAATTAAAATGTCCTGTAGTGCCTCCCCTGCTCCCAGTCCGCCGGTTTGACTTCCTACCCTCCTTAAAACAAGAAAAAGAACAAAGCTCACAATCAATACTGGCAGGGATTACGCGTGACCGGGGAAGAAGAACTCTTCAAAAAATGTGCAATCTTTATTGCCTATTAGCTAATAACGTCTCTTTTGTGTGACATAAAATTAAATATAGGAAACATAAGAGCAATCATGACAAGAGACAAGCAAGACAGACATTTCTTCAACCCTTACGACCCAGCATTTCTTTCTCTGTTCTAGATACAGCTTTACACGGCGTGCTTTCCTATCTGCGAAAGAATCTATTACCTCATCGTAGTTAGTCAAAATCAAAATATCGCTGACTAATATTGAAAAAGCTGTTAATATTAATAGTAACAAACAGTGTTGTCGTTTCTCGATTTGATTGCGTCCATTTTGCCACTGTCTGCTAGATGAAACGAAAGAGGCTTTTCTAATATTGCAGCAATTGTAACACACGACGTATAATCGAGACTGCTTTGGCAAAAGTGGTCACTTTTATCTACCCCATTTACATAACAAGACACATAATATACACTCCTGGAAATTGAAATAAGAACACCGTGAATTCATTGTCCCAGGAAGGGGAAACTTTATTGACACATTCCTGGGGTCAGATACATCACATGATCACACTGACAGAACCACAGGCACATAGACACAGGCAACAGAGCATGCACAATGTCGGCACTAGTACAGTGTATATCCACCTTTCGCAGCAATGCAGGCTGCTATTCTCCCATGGACACGATCGTAGAGATGCTGGATGTAGTCCTGTGGAACGGCTTGCCATGCCATTTCCACCTGGCGCCTCAGTTGGACCAGCGTTCGTGCTGGACGTGCAGACCGCGTGAGACGACGCTTCATCCAGTCCCAAACATGCTCAATGGGGGACAGATCCGGAGATCTTGCTGGCCAGGGTAGTTGACTTACACCTTCTAGAGCACGTTGGGTGGCACGGGATACATGCGGACGTGCATTGTCCTGTTGGAACAGCAAGTTCCCTTGCCGGTCTAGGAATGGTAGAACGATGGGTTCGATGACGGTTTGGATGTACCGTGCACTATTCAGTGTCCCCTCGACGATCACCAGTGGTGTACGGCCAGTGTAGGAGATCGCTCCCCACACCATGATGCCGGGCGTTGGCCCTGTGTGCCTCGGTCGTATGCAGTCCTGATTGTGGCGCTCACCTGCACGGCGCCAAACACGCATACGACCATCATTGGCACCAAGGCAGAAGCGACTCTCATCGCTGAAGACGACACGTCTCCATTCGTCCCTCCATTCACGCCTGTCGCGACACCACTGGAGGCGGGCTGCACGATGTTGGGGCGTGAGCGGAAGACGGCCTAACGGTGTGCGGGACCGTAGCCCAGCTTCATGGAGACGGTTGCGAATGGTCCTCGCCGATACCCCAGGAGCAACAGTGTCCCTAATTTGCTGGGAAGTGGCGGTGCGGTCCCCTACGGCACTGCGTAGGATCCTACGGTCTTGGCGTGCATCCGTGCGTCGCTGCGGTCCGGTCCCAGGTCGACGGGCACGTGCACCTTCCGCCGACCACTGGCGACAACATCGATGTACTGTGGAGACCTCACGCCCCACGTGTTGAGCAATTCGGCGGTACGTCCACCCGGCCTCCCGCATGCCCACTATACGCCCTCGCTCAAAGTCCGTCAACTGCACATACGGTTCACGTCCACGCTGTCGCGGCATGTTACAAGTGTTAAAGACTGCGATGGAGCTCCGTATGCCACGGCAAACTGGCTGACACTGACGGCGGCGGTGCACAAATGCTGCGCAGCTAGCGCCATTCGACGGCCAACACCGCGGTTCCTGGTGTGTCCGCTGTGCCGTGCGTGTGATCATTGCTTGTACAGCCCTCTCGCAGTGTCCGGAGCAAGTATGGTGGGTCTGACACACCGGTGTCAATGTGTTCTTTTTTCCATTTCCAGGAGTGTATATTGAAATATAATATAATGAAGTGCCAAAATCAAATGCCTATTAGGCCTATTACAAGCAGATTGCGAAATGGTTTCACATTTCATGCATATGCTCCACTTTCTCAAGCATGAGATCGAAAAGTAGTAGTAGTACGAAATTTGTATATACATTTGGAATCGTCATATTCTTCTATATAATGTGTGATGTCCTCGTTTCTTCTCCTTCCTCGTTCTAACAAACTATCTCGTTGTCACTAATTCTCTAACGATTCCTGTCATTGTCAAAACTTATTCTCCGATGAACTTCACTAACCTTGCCGGAATCAACAATTTAGTTATCCCGCATATATTCCCCGTTTAGGCGTTATATACGTGTTCGTACGATGCGTTTCCCGCGCTGTTTGGAGAACAGATCTTAAGCGGCTGCTAAATGGGGACTGTACAACTGGCCCTTACTAGTGTAGCTATCTGCAAAAATGTTGTCAAAATTTCATTTTCTTGGCTGCAGCGATAAGATAATATGTAATCTTTTTTCCCTGTTATTCGTGTTAGTCGTTTATTTCCGTTTTCGCTAGTATTTATAGCAACGCTTATCATTAGCACACCCAGTAAACCACGCAAACAGCGATTGATGTTCACACTTTCATGTTTATTCGGCTCAGTTCGCGTAGCCCCGTCCCCTTTTGTGTGCGGGGATTCCCCTGGCAGAGACATCAAGTACACTACGCACGCATTCAAAAATCAAGTTATGATTCGTTCAGAACTCAACTTAGAATGCATTCAAAATGGTTCAGAACCAACAGGGGTGCGTTTCAAAAACAAATGAATAATCAATAGACCGACATGCGCTGGATGCTAGGCGCTTTGTGAAACAGTTTTTTTCTTGAAGAATACGAATTTTTGCCCAGGGCAAATATCCGGGTTTGCTCCCCCTCACCTCCCCCCGCCCACCTAAATCCGGACCTGGTGCTCCGGCGTCGTAGTGTGGCTACTCACAAGGGAACCTCCCCATCGCACCCCCCCCCCCCCCCCCCCCCCTCAGATTTAGTTATAAGTTGGCACAGTGGATAGGCCTTGAAAAACTGAACACAGCTCAATCGAGAAAACAGGAAGAAGTTGTGTGGAACTATGAAAAAATTAGTAAAATATACAAACGGAGTAGTCCATGCCAAGATAGGCAACATCAAGGACAATGGGAGTCAGGGAGCGCCGTGGTCTCCTGGTTAGCGAGAGCAGCTACGGAACGAGAGGTCCTAGGTTCAAGTTTTCCCTCGAGTGCAAATTTTAATTTTTTATTTTCAGTTTGTGACAAACTCTTATGTTTTCATCACTTTTTTGGGAGTGATTATCACATCCACAAGAAAACCTAAATCGGGCAAGGTAGAAGAATCGTTTTACCCATTCGCTAAGTGTACAAGTTAGGTGGGTCGACAACATATTCCTGTCATGTGACACACATGCCGTCACCAGTGTTGTATAGAATATATCAGACGTGTTTTCCTGTGGAGGAATCGGTTGACCTATGACCTTGTGATCAAATGTTTTCGGTTCCCATTGGAGAGGCACGTCCTTTCGTCTACTAATCGCACGGTTTTGCGGTGCGGTCGCATAACACAGACACTAAACTTATTACAGTGAACAGAGACGTCAATGAACGAACGGACAGCTCATAACTTTGCGAAAATAAAGTAAAATTTTCAGTTGAGGGAAGACTTGAACCAAGGATCTCTCGTTCCGCAGCTACTCACGCTAACCACGGGACCACGGCGCTCCTGAGTTCATATTCTCCTTGATATTGCATATCTAGCGCATGGACTACTCAGTTTGTATATTTTACTAATTTTTTTCATAGTTCCATACAACTTCTTCCTGTTTTCTCGATTGATCTGTGTTCAGTTTTTCAAGCCCTATCCACTGTGCCAACTTATAACTAAATCTGAGGGGGGGTGCAATGGGGAGGTTCCCTTGTCAGTGTGACCGGGTCCCACATACTGCTGTTGTAACCCAACAAGCTCTACATAGTGTCAACTTGTTAGCTCGGCCTGCTCGATCACGAGATCTGTCCCCAGTCAAGCACGTACTGGACATCATCTGACAACGATTCCAGCGTCATCCACAAACAGCATTAACCATGCCTGTGTTGACAGACCAAGAGCAACAGGCCCGGAATTCCATCCCACAATCTGACAACTGGTACCTGTACAACGCAATGCATGCTTGTATTCAATCTTCTGTCTTTTACACCAGTTATTAACGTACCAGTATTTCATATTTGCACTAGCTTATCTCGCTCTTACATGAATCTGTGACCTTGAAATGTCAATCACTTCACTGTGTTACCTAGAAAAATGTATTCCCGAAATTTCATTACTCAACATTAACTATTTTTTGCTGTTGTGATTTTTTTTCGGTAAGTGTAGTTTTGTCCAACACTACCTGCTGTAGGAATGTGTGACTTCTCTTAAACCCCCCTAGTCTAGCGCGTAAGTTCGGAAACTCAGTGTGACAGTTGGCGGACGATGCTGTTGTCTGCATGGAGGCTCCTGAGCCAGTAGACAGCGGCGAAACGCAAGAAGGCTTGCAGAGAGTCGGCTTTTGGTGCAGATAAATAAATACGATGTATTGCGCATAAACAGGTGAAGAGATCCATTACTAGCCGACTCATTATTCGCAATAAACCGCTGGAAACAGAAACAACCGTCAGTATGTGGAGTAACCGTCTGCAACGACCTAAAGTCGAAAGACCACATAAAACTGATTATTGAAAACCCATGTGGCAGAATGAACCAGTTGGTAACAATCATAAGAAAATGTACGAAGTATAGCGTCCCCAGTGAAATAAGAAAAGACTTAAAAAACAGTATTTATAAAGAAGAGACGTTTAAAAATTGAATAATACACGTTTTTGTCATTCATCCGTATTGTAATAATTTCTCTGTGTAAGTTTCGAGAGCACAGAAATATAACAAAATGATCTGAAGAGACAAGATACGTTCTTTTGTTAATCTTTTAGTCGTCTTCACTTGTCTTGGTTGCGTGTAGACGGACATCTTGCGACTGCTGGCAAATGTAAGCATATTTTATTAATTAAGCAGATAATATATTGATTTTATATTATTGTTCACTTTTAATTTGTAAGAGGTGATCCCGATTCATGTCCGCCTTCCTTGAGTTAACCTGCATTCGAGTAATTTACAGTTCAACAATCGCAGCGGCCGATGCCGCCAAAGACGGCATTTTTCTCCACAGCCGCCCGACGTTGCAGAAAATACGTAGCTTTAAGATTCTTATTTTCAGTACCACAGCCGAGAGCCAGAGCCAGGACTCCGACTACAAAGCAATGGTTAACGGAGGTAAGAAAAATACTCTCGCGCGTGTGTGGGCCGCAATTGTAATTAATAACTAAAGATCTTTTGCTTTAAAGTGAGCTGACTAGCCGAGGAAATTAATATGAAAAGTTTATTTCATTGTTCAACTTATATACTCATGTTTTAAGATTCGGCGAGTCTAATTCCACTGAAGATTAATATTGTTAAAAAAGAACTTCACAAAAGCATTTAATTGTAAATCAAAAACTGAATGAAATATTTTGATTAAGGCCCACCACGTAAGTCGGCAACAATCACCATTACCAATCAATTTCTGTAGTAAATAATAATCAAATTGCGACGGCCGACGGACGCGAGAGAAGTCGTGCTGAAAACTAATGCTTCCGAATTTTATATTCTGTTCTCGATGTCAGTTGAATTATCATATGTCAAGCATATTACTCGGTACACTTTCTCACTTTGCTGATGCAAGTTGCAACCTCCAGCCGAGGGCTTCGGACTGTACCGTGTAAGGTGATGGTGCGTATAACGTAACAATGTCAGTGCGTGAGAAACAGAGTACTGTAATCAAGTTTCCAATTCGATGAGTTCCTCCGCTCTTGGAGCACCCCCTCCTTCATCGTGACAATGCCAAATCGAACACAGGAGATGCGACGTCTGTAACAGTCCCACACCTTGGCTTCACTGTCGTCTGTCACCTTCCATACAGTCCCGACCTGGCCAAACCCGATTCCTGTTTTCAAAACTTATAAAACGCCTTCAAGGACTTCACTTTGCTAATGATGATGCAGTGCAAGCAGAAGGGAGGTTGTGGCTACGTCAGCAAAATCAAACATTCTACGGTGACTGTATGAACAAATGGTCTCTCATTCGGAGCAATGTGTTCATCGCCAGGGTGATTATGTTGAAAAATAAATATGTCGACATGAAGAATGAAGGTGTAGAGTGTTAATAAAGTTGCAAGCCGTCACTTGCTTTAGTCAAAAATGTCAGTTGTTGTTGTGGTCTTCAGTCCTGAGACTGGTTTGATGCAGATCTCCATGCTACTCTATCCTGTGCAAGCTTCATCTCCGGGTTCATACTGCAACCTACAGCCTTCTGAATCTGCTTAGTGTATTCATCCCTTGGTCTCCCTCTACGATTTTTACCCTCCGCGCTGCCCCCAATACCAAATTGGTGATCCCTTGATGCCTCAGAACATGTCCTACCGACCGATCCTTCCTTCCAGTCAAATTGTGCCACAAACTCCACCCCAATTCTATTAAATACCTCTTCCTTAGTTATGTGATCTACCCATCTAATCTTCAGCATTCTTCTGTAGCACCACATTTCGAAAGATATTATTTTCTTGTCCAAACTACACTACTAGCCATTCAAATTGCTACACCACGAAGATGGCTTGCTACAGACGCGAAATTTAACCGACAGGAAGAAGATGCTGGGATATGCAAGTGATTAGCTTTTCAGAGCATTCACACAAGGTTGGCGCCGGTGGCGACTCCTAGAACGTGCTGACATGAGGAAAGTTTCCAAACGATTTCTCATACACAAACAGCACTTGACCGGCGTTGTGAACCGGCTGGTGAAAAGTTGTTGTGGTGCCTCGTGAAAGGAGGGGAAATGCGTACCATCACGTTTCCGTCTTTGATAAAGGTCGGATTGTAGCCTATCGCGATTGCGGTTTATCGTATCGCGACATTGCTGCTCGCGTTGGTCGAGATCCAATGACTGTTAGTAGAATATGGAACTGGTGGGTTCAGGAGGGTAATACGGAACGCCGGGGTGGATCCCAATGGCCTCGTATCACTAGCAGTCGAGATGACAGGCATCTTATCTGCATGGCTGTAACGGATCGAGCAGCCACGTCTCGATCCCTGAGTGAACAGATGGGGACGTTTGCAAGACAACCGTCTACACGAACAGTTGGAGGACGTTTGCAGCAGCATGGACTATCAGCTCGGAGACCATGGCTGCCGTTACCCTTGACGCTGCATCACAGACAGGAGTGCCTGCGATGGTGTACTCAACGACGAACCTGGGTGCACGAATGGCAAAACGTCATTTTTTCGGATGAATCCAGGTTCTGTTTACAGCATCATGATGGTCGCATCCGTGTTTGGCGACGTCGCGGTGAACGCATATTGGAAGCGTGTATTCATCGCCATACCGGCGTATCACCCGGCTCGATGGAATGGGGTGCCATTGGTTTCACGTCTCGGTCGCCTCTTGTTCGCATTGACGGCACTTTGAACAGTGGACGTTACATTTCAGGTGTTACGACCCATGGCTCTACCCTTCATTCGATCCCTGCGAAACCCTACATTTCAGCAGGATAATGCACGACCACATGTTGCACATCCTGTACAAGTCTTCCTGGATACAGAAAATGTTCCACTGCTATCCTGGCCAGCACATTCTCCAGATCTCTCACGAGTTGGAAACGTCTTGTCAATGGTGGCCAAGCAACTGGCTCGTCAAAATACGCCAGTCACTCCTCTTGAAGAACTGTGGTATCGTGTTGAAGCTGCATGGGCAGCTGCACCTGTACACGCCATCCAAGCTCTGTTTGACTCAATGTCCAGCTGTATCAAGGCCGTTATTACGGCCAGAGGTGGTTGTTCTGCGTACTGATCTCTCAGGATCTATGCACCCAAATTGCGTGAAAATGTAATCACATGTCAGTTCTAGTATAATATATTTGTCCAATGAATACCCGTTTATCATCTGCATTTCTTCTTGATGTAGCAATTTTAATGGCCAGTAGTGTATTTATCGTCCATGTTTCACTTCCATACATGGCTACACTCCATACAAATACTTTCAGAAACGACTTCCTGTCACTTAAATCTATACCCGATGTTAACAAATTACTCTTCTTCAGAATTGTTTTCCTTGCCATTGCCAGTCTAAGTTTTATATCCTCTCTACTTCGACCATCATCAGTTATTTTGCTCCCCAAATAGCAAAACTCCTTTACTACGTTAAGTGTCAGAGAGATGATAAATGTTATTATCTTTACATAAAGTAAAGTATTATTGAAAAGATAATCTTTAAATCGTGAGTTATACCTTCAATTTTTACATATGAAATTAGTGAATTTACTAATGGAACTTTTGTTGTCTATATCTGTGGTCACTTCCAGCACTCCAATTAAAAATTAAATTAAGTAACTTAATAAGATTGAACCTTGAATTGCTGGCGTGCTCATATTTCACCACAATAAAATAATTCTGGCGGCAGCAGGAAAAGGCTCGCTGTGGGCGAGGAGCGGCGTGCTGTGGCAGCTGTAATTTTCTTACGCATCCACGAAAATATGCAAACTACGTGGGCTGGCGTTCTGATTATTAGCATGCGGAAAACTTCCCTAACAGAGCCCTGAAATCCCGGAAGATTTCAGTGTGAGGTGCACCCGTTCACTGGTCTGGTCAAACTAATTTGACTCACAGGCACGACGAAGTTTGCTGGAATTGTCAAACATTAGACAGCCGACTCAGGACAAATAAGTTGACCATCGTGACACACGATATGCCCGAAACGATATGCAGTTCCACTGTCGGTACAATTGGAAACTGCCACTAGCTCCTAGTCCACCGCAAGTCTCCCCCGTTAGGGAAAGATTTGAAGTTCTCCACCAGGGAAGGACCAGAAGACAAAGGAAACAAACTATCACAACCAGTTTCCACGAAGCCTCGGTTTTGAAGCCGAATTAGCAAAAACTAAACTGCCTCCACATTGTACAAACCAATAAAACTATCCTCTCCACATTGAATCTCCCTTCTTGAGTGTTCTTGTGGCCTGGTATCGAATCCAGACACAGCACCGGAGTTCCAATGCTGGGGAGCAAGCCTCTGCTTTACATATCCTGACAGGAGGCGATCAGTGACTCGAAATCTCTCTTGTCTGAAAAAAGATTTTAGAGTAGGTAGGCGTCGTTCTCACGGCAAGTATGGCCAAGTTTTGGCAAAAAAAGTCTACCTAGATGGGACCACAGTCCCTCATTTATGGTGAGATCTAATCTTTCCAGACCGACTATTTCCAATTTCTGAAAGAAGGAAGCCCTTGAAATATACGCTTTTGCCTGGTATCAGGGAGTTACAGCCTTCCTCCACTAAACATGTGCACCAGCTGCTCTGTCTGTATTGCTCCAGCCTGTAACATGAGAAAGCTTGCAGTTTTATGACCTTCCAGCCATTTGCACAAAAGCTCAGATTGCCGCAGTCTCTCATAAGTAGCTTCCTCCACCCGCTTTTCGCCAACTGGCCACCTTTGCGATGGACTGTCACCTGGTCCAGATAAAATGTCTCGCAAGCCACCGTCGTCCTGCTCTTACCCTAAGCGGAAAGAGGGGAGAGCCACAGCCCAAAATCCCTCTGTAGGTACAATCCACAGAACGCTGCGTCCCAGAGTCACTCGCACAGCCCAGTCACTGGACTCAGCGTTTATGGCCCGCAGTTCATATCTCTCCCTATTCTCTGTCTCCACCATGGCCCCTCGGTTACAAGTTCTCTAAAGGCTACACATGCAGTTATATCAACATTCTGTCCACAATTTCCTCGCGTAAGAAAGTCAGAATGCACACATACAAATGTAATACTGGAGAACACAAATCATGACCTAAAATATTAATATTAATCTGAATGACAGTGTTGTTAAAGTGAGAGAGTGGCATGCCACCTCTCAAAGTTCGTTTTATTTAAAAAGCTTGCAAAACGTCCATGTGCGAGTTTGTTTTGATACTGTGGATGCCACACTCTATTTCTGTCAGGTTGCAACGTAAACATCATACCTGATGGTACTGATAAAATTCGACCGGGTGGGATGTTTACAGTCGCTTATCGTTTCCTACTGCTTTTGCTAGTTACCCTCTGTAGTACTGGTTTACCAAATTCGTGTGCTCCACGAAATTACAGGCCCCTGCGAGTTACTGTTGGGGTATTAATAATTTCTATCAGATGTGTTTAACCTACAGGTAAAAATTTGAAGGCAACGGATAACTCAATCTCTATAACCACTACAGAAGGCACCTGTTGTTGTGGTCTTCTGTCCAGAGAATGGTTTGATGCAGCTCTCCATGCTACTCCATCCTGTGCAAGCTTCCTCATCTCGCAGTACCTACTGCAACCTACATCAATCTGAATCTTAGTGTATTCATCTCTTGGTCTCCCTCTTCGATTTTTATCCTCCACGTTGTCCTCCAGTACTAAATTGGTGATCCATTGATGCCTCAGAACATGTCCTACCAACCGATCCCTTCTTCTGGTCAAGTTGTGCCACAAACTCCTCTTCTCCCCAATCCTATTCAGTACCTCCACATTAGTTATGTGATCTAACCATCTAATCTTCAGCACTCTTCTATAGCACCGCATTTCGAAAGCTTCTATTCTCTTCTTATCTACACTATTTATCGTCCATGTTTTACATCCATACATGGCTACACTCCATACAAATACTTTGACAAAAGACTTCCTGACACCTAAATCTGTGCTCGATATTAACAAATTTCTCTTTTTCAGAAACGCTCTCCTTGCCATTGCCAGTCTACATTTAATTTCCTCTCTACTTAGACCATCGTCAATTATTTTGCTCTCCAAATAGCAAAACTCATCTACTACTTTAAGTATCTTATTTCCTAATCTATTTCCCTCAACATCACCCAATTTATTTCGACTACATTCTATTATCCTCGTTTTGCTTTCGTTGATGTTCATCTTATACCCTCCTTTCAAGACACTGTCTATTCCGTTCAACTGCTCTTTCAGGTCCTTTGCTGTCTCTTCCATTTCCATAATAATGTCCTCAGGTACATCACCCTTGTATAAAACTTCTATATACTCCTTCCACCTTTCTTCTTTCCTTCGTTGCTAGAACTGGGTTTCCATCTGAGCTCTTGATATTTATACGGGTGGTACTCTTTTCTCCAAAGGTCCCTTTAATTTTCCTGTAGGCAGTATCTATCTTACTCCTAGTGATTTATGGCTCTACAGCATTACTTTTGTCCTCTAGCCGTCCGTGCTTAGCCATTTGGACTTTCCTGTCGATCTCATTTTTGAAACTTTTGTATTCCTTTTTGCCTGATTCATTTCCTGCATTTTTCTTTTTTTCTCCTTTCATCAATTGAATATTTCTTCTGTTACCCAAGCTTTTCCACTAGCCCTCGTCTTTTTACCAACTTGATCCTCTGGTGCCTTCACTATTTCATCTCCTAAAGCTACCCATTCTTCTTCTACTGTATTTCCTTCCCCTGTTCTTATCAATCGTTCCCTAATGCTCTCTCTGAAACTCTCTACAACTTCTGGTCCTTTCAGTTTATCCAGGTCCCATCTCCTTAAATTCCCCACCCTTTTGCAGTTTCTTTAGTTTTAATCTACAGTCCATAACCAATAGATTGTGGTCAGAGTCCACATCTTCCAGTGTCTCCAGGCATCTTCCATGTATACAACCTTCTTTCATGATTATTAAACCAAGTGTTAGCTAGGATTAAGTTATGCTCTGTGCAAAATTCTACCTGGTGGCTTCCTATTTCATTCCTTACCCCCCATTCCATATTTACCCACTACTTTTCCTTCTCTTCCTTTTCTTATTATCGAATGCCAGTCAACCATGACTATTAAATTTTCGTCTCCCTTAACTATCTGAATAATTTCTTTTATCTCATCATTCACTTCCTCAATCTCTTCATCTGCAGAGCTAGTTGGCATATAAACTTGTACTACTGTGGTAGGCGTGGGCTTCGTGTCTATATGGCTACAATAATGCATTCACGATGCTGTTCATAGTAGCTTAGATGCACTCCTATTTTTTTCATTCATTGTTAAACCTACTCCTGCATTACCTCTATCTGATTTTGTATTTATAACCCTGTATTCACCTGACCGGAAGTCTTGTTCCTTCTGCCACCAAACTACACTAATTCCCACAATATCTAACTTTAACATATCCATTTTCTAATCTACCTGGCCAATTAAGGGATCTGACATTCCACACTCTGATACGTAGAACACTAGTTTTCGTTCTCCTGATAATGACGTCGTCTAAAGTAGTCTCCGCCCAGAGATCCGAATGGGGAATTACTTCACCTCCAGAACATTTTACCCAAGAGGAGGCCCTCATCATTTAACCATACAGTAAAGCTGCATGCCCTCGGGAAAAATTATGGCTGTAGTTTCCCCCTTGCTTTCAGCCGTTCGCAGTACCAGCATAGCAAGGCCATTTTGGTTAGTGTTACAATGCCAGATCAGTCAATCATCCAGACTCTTGCCCCTGCAACTACTGAAAAGACTGCTGCCCCTCTTCAGGAACCACACATTTGTCCAATGGCAAGGTCCATGGTTCTTGGGGGGAGGAGAAGGCACCTATGCAGGGCTAAATAGAGAACATAGAACTTTTATTTATTTTATTTGTTGACCCAGAAAGCGACTAAAGTAGGGACTAATTTGTCAGGGTTTGCCTGTCATCTCTAAGTGATATTTTATCAACCCTGTTTTCCATTTTGTAGGGAGGTTCGAATACTTAAGGTTTCACCTATTCTTTAAGTTGGTAATGATAAGGGAGGAAATATTCAGTAGAGGATTTATATTGATTGAAATTTATTGACTACTTATAGCATTTGAACAGTTAGCCATCTATCTACTGGAATATTTGCTGCCCATTCTTATGCAACAGCAGGGGCTCCCACATAATACATCATGACAAATGGTCTCTCTAGTCAACGGGATTTATTTTCACCACGTAATTATGGAAAGGGAGAGGGGAGCGCAGACCTGGCTCATGCAGGCGCACAATTATACGTAAACCCATGCCTTCTGTTCATATTACATTTAATTACCACAGTTCACGCAGAACAAGTTCAACAAAAGACAGTACAAGTGAACCCAGTCAGGGCGGAAGAATATCTACCTAAATATATCAAATTCATTAAAACGTGCGCCATTTGACTATTGTAGCGTTGCTCTTGGGGGACAAAAATAAAAAGAATTGTTACTTTTTTTTAATGTCGAAAAAGTGAATATTTTTGGTGGGCCACTTGGCAACAGAATCAGGGATTTATTACGCTATTATAATAACATACGTTGACCATTAAATACCTGAATAAGAGCAGTATATATATATATATATATATATATATATATATATATATATATATAGAGAGAGAGAGAGAGAGAGAGAGAGAGAGAGAGAGAGAGAGAGAGAGATCGTTCGGAAGAAACATTATCATTTCTGTGCATTTTTATAGTCGCGATGTAGTCATACCCAGATCAACACTAAGGGACCAGAAGATTTATAGACTTTAAAAGAAATGCAACACTACACAATTAAAAAAGAGTTGGTTCAGAAATAATAGGAAAACGATAATGTTCCTTTTGCCTCATGCTGCATTCGGCCCATCAGCGTGATCGTATTTTCTGGTGATGAAGTAACACAAACAATAATTATCATTCAGAAAGGAGATGGAATCATCAAGGTTAATTTACGAAAATAAGCACACTTATCTTTAACGCACGTTTCTTTTAATGCTACATACCTCTTCATATTAAATTACAATAGATGACCATTGTGGTTAAATACTTTATACATAACAGTCAAAATGTCCTCTTGATGCTGTCTGTTCGATATCAGTTACAAGAAACTACATGTTTTCTGATTGGAAAAAATAACAATTAGCATATTCACTCAATATTTTCACATAAAATATAAAATACAGTTGCGGAACGCAGCAAGTCCGCGTCCGCCTCTCATGGAATACAAATAGTAAAAGGTGAGGCGCCAAAAGCCTCATTTGTCTTGAAACAACAGAATTCTTTTTTATACCATTAATCGATACATGTACATAGAGATTTACTGGCACCGCGCAAGAACGGCAAAGATAAAGAATAATAGATTCAGTCGCTGCTATGCGATGGTTCATCTCTTTTACTTTACAATTGTTCGATAACTTCAGGCCATCAGGCGTTTACTATTGAGCGTATATTAATATTTGTGAGGCGAAAATTACTAATATTACACTGCCTCCCATGAGGAGGGAAGGAATACCGAAGGTATTACTTTCATCCTCATGCCCATTGGAATATTTGTAATTTTTCGGTTGAAACATACAGGTTATTAAAAGTTTCATTTCATATTCATTCTATAATAAAAGAATTAACGCTTCAATTTGTAATTACTGACGGTGGATCATTGTGAATTTGTTCTGTTTTTCTGTCAGTGTTTGCATGGATTCAGTCTTTTTTGATGATTCTTAAAATTAAGGCTATAAGTACACATATTTACAAAATTTATAAGGAAATAGTCACACTTCGTTTTTCAACGTTGCAAAAGTTGGTACACAACTTTCTGTTTTGACTGTATTCATTATATTGTCATCGTCTTGTCGATTGATTGCCTTGTCCGTTGTCGCACTTAATTATACATTTATTTTCGTCGCACATACACTATTTATGATAGACTTGGATTGTAGAGCGGCCACTGGTGATAGCTTCGACAAGGAAGTCCGTATCTTTCACTTTCAGGGCTCGAGTGTGGCTCTCCGAATTATTTCACATATGAAACGGATAAAATATCTTATATTAGAATAGCTTACAAAACTAATTTTATATACATGTGGGATGGGATATAGTAAGGATTTGATCCTTTGACGTATTTTCGTGTGCTTATTTTCATTCGTATCGTGACCTCTCGTTAAAGTTTACATTTCAACTGTGTTCAGAGGTGACCTTGTGACTTGTCTCTGTGTACAATCAGTCATTATAATAATTACGTTAACTTCTCTATCTTAGAGTCTCTCGGAAGGTTTATGATACATACAAAATGTTTTCAGTCCTGGGTGTGAATGTTTTTGCTACAGAATGTAGCGCACAGCAACTGTGTTGGCGGTTGAACGTTTACATTATTTCGTCACGTGGTGGCTGTCCGCCTCCACTGTTGCGAGCAATCTTGAAATTCAGTCTGTGCGCGCGCACGTGACCGGAGCTTTCTTGCAGAGCGTTGATTTCGCGCTTGAGGTGCCGTGCGTCGCTTTTGTTCGGCGGATCGTGGCTTTGTGCTTTTTAGATTGCTGGAGGGAGCTTCTGCCACCGAAACTGCCTCACATCACTTCCTGTCCACTATCCAGTTACGGATTCACAGGTAGGTGGTAGCTACCGCTGCAGCTGCATGTGTGGAATGACACTGATTATTACACACTGCACACATCAACGAATTTTTCACACATATGGTGCAGTAGAATACTGCCCCTGAAAATCGTCGAACTTTAAAACTTCACTTGCACTGTGGTGAGCGTCTGCGTGAACGGTGTATTAAAAGAAATTCTCGCTTCATAGCATCACACGGTGTTTACAAGTTGATTTACATACTAATATTTACAAGAGTTCATTTAAATCGAGAAATAATCTAATTGACCACTTTGAATCAAAACAATTGTTTCTTAATTAGTCTTTTTTTTTATTTATGCCTACGGTCACAGGTAGGCTATTATAAGTCCTTTTTCTTTGACCAAATTCATTCCAATCTCCTTTACAAATTAATTTCATTCATAGTAATCTTTATCACGCTTGCTTATTCATTTTGTAGGCCCAATACATTTTTTTTTATTGCTCGTCTTATTTAGTGACTTGTGAGGGGAGCTTAATTTATGTCAAAAGTTTTTCTCGTATGTGCTTGTCTTTAAAGAAAGTTCGAGGACAGATTTGAAAATAGCAATTCCGCCTCTGAATTTCGTGTAGAAATACAAACAGTCGAAAAAAAATGGGAAAAGCGGGCCTACTCGCGGATCGTCGACAGAATTTTAATTACTCCTCAATCAGGTCGAAAATTTAATTTACATTGCGCATTACAAAAGCAATATTCGCGTCGCGAACCTACTCATTTTTGTATGTAGCGCCTCACTTCCTAAGCACACGTGCATCTTTACAAGTTGATCCTGAGGAGTGGATAGGATCAAGGATCTTAAAGGATTTGCACTTAGGAAAGGGATTCAATAATCACATAATCACAGAGAAAACAATAAATATTGCAATGCGCACTTAAAATAAAATCTATCACTTCAAGCATGTATATCTAATATGTATCTTGCCGCAGCTTGCTTACTACTCTTTGCTCATTTCTTAGACTAAGTCAAGTTTATGCATTACGCATTTGGGTATTAATTATCATTTGTATATATAAGCCTCTCACTAGAGTGTTGTTTGCTGCTGCCGCGACCTGTGAAGCTTGGGCGAGATCCTTATTCTATTTGCGGCTAGCTTGTGAATTTGCAGTATCGCTAATGCTCAATAGTACCGTGAAGTTGGCATAATAAACCATGTTACTCATATGTTCTTTTACTCAGCTTGTTTATAGTCTGGACTCATCTTACTTTGCGTTATATAATACATTTCCTTTTTATTACATCACGCTTTTACTTAAGGTTAACGTCAGGCCTTTTTTTAGAACAATTGCACTGCGTTATCAATCTGTTCATGCTTAATCCTAGCTATCTGTTTACTTCAAAGAGATGTTATTTCATCGCTGGCACAGCACTGTGCTGTAAGTTACAAGTTAAATCTACCGACTGTTTTGCGCTAACAGGTGGTGCCTTATTTACGTCACATTTGAAAATAGGGAATAACCTCATGGAATCGAATCTTTTCACACAACTTTCCTCTTTTGTCTGGACGTTTAAGTATTTCCTTTTAAAACAGGTCATTAATTTGTCCTCGATTAAATTTCATTTACTAATACTAAGCACATATAATCATCATTTTCATATTACTATTTAGTGAGAGAAGTGCATTATTCGCTCCTTCCTGCTCATTCTCAAATTACTATTTAGCGAGAGAAGTGCATTATTCGCTCCTTCCTCTTTCCTCATTTTAGTACCTCGGGGCTAATTAATACCTCTCGAGTACATCATTTTTCTTACATACTAACTTATAACTAAAATTGAAAATCGCCTCTAGGACATGTCCTCCTGTTTACATAAAGATTATTCATGTAAATACTTGTCTACAACTTATTCTGTATTTTATTTTCCAGACACGTTGTTTTGATACATAAGGTTTCCTTTTAGCACCGGTTAACGTCCGTAGTCAGTTCAGTTCTTGTTACTCATTGGTTAATCCTGATCT
Source organism: Schistocerca nitens (assembly GCF_023898315.1). Classification (NCBI taxonomy): domain Eukaryota; kingdom Metazoa; phylum Arthropoda; class Insecta; order Orthoptera; family Acrididae; genus Schistocerca; species Schistocerca nitens. Next base: position 95,322,054 of record NC_064618.1, on the reverse strand, counting down.
CCAATACCTTAGAATTTTCTTACAGCTTAAATTAACTTAATTCCTGGCGTTATAAAATTTTCTTAAATCATGATGGTGGAACAATCCTTTGATTTTATTCGTGGCAGGGTCAGATAACAAATAGCTACCAATGTGTGGTTTCCTCATTATCACAAAGGGACCTTCATAAATGTGTTGCCACTTACGATTCTTCTTTAACAACAGAGATGGTTTAAAGTGAGTCCTGACTAATACCTGTTCTCCTTCTTTGAAATCTATAACTCTGTTTACCTTCTTATCAAATGCCTTTTTTCGGAGGTTAGCATACGTTGTCAATGATATGAGAGCTTGCCTGATTTTTGCGTCTAGGTCCAATTCGTTTTCTTGTAACTTTGAAAGGGGGTCTATCCATTCATTCCTTTCTTTTGATCTTGACATTAACTCATGTGGCGTGAATCCGGTCGACAGATGAGGAAGGTGGTTTACAATCTGTTCGAAAGGTGTTATGAAGTCTACCCACTTAGATTGCTTATTCGGAATGTACGTCCTTATAAATCTGTTAAATTCTTTGAAGATTCTTTCTGTCGGATTCGATTGCAGTCGAAACAGGGATATCAAAATTTGTTTGATTCCATGGCGAGCGAGCAAGAAATGCACGCCACGGGCGTGGTGTGAAATTTGAAGCATTATCAGACAAGATTGATTCTGGAACCCCGAATCGTGGGAAATAATCATTTTCAATGCGACGAATTAATGGATTTGTACAAGAAGATTTTACTGCGTACAGTCTTTCGTGCTTAGAAAAATTGTCCAGGATTGCTACTAAGTATTTAGCGCCTCCCCTACCGGTGGGTAGTGGACCTTCCAAATCAATACTAAGAAGCTGGTTTGGCCTTTCAGCAATTATTGGATTTAGTGGGATTGAAGTGGAAATGTTTAAGGATTTTGCCTTTTGACAGATGACACAGTTTCTCAATAATTTATGGATTCTCTGGTGTAGATTCGGAACATAACAGTAAGTCGAGATTTTCCTTTTACATTTTTCTGGTCCGTAGTGACCCCATGAAATGTGAGTGTACCACAGAAGATGTTCAACGAAATTTCGAGGGATGCAAACACACCACCTCTCAGATGACTCAGACGACTTATGAAATAGCACTTGGTTATGAACTTTATAAAACTTGGACAGCTTGTGGGCTGGATTTTCGTGAAGATTTTGTATAACCTTTTTCCATTTTGGATCTGTATTTTGAAGAATCTGAATCTGCCTACATAACTGAAGAAAATACTTTCTGTGAATTGGATCTTTCATTAACAAAACTTTATAATTAGACATTTGTTCCACCAGTTCGCTGGTTTCTGGTAAGCCCTCAGGTGAGCGAGAAATTGCGTCTGCTATAACATTATCTTTACCTTTTATATATACAATGTCAAAGTCATACTCCTGCAGGAATAAGCACCATCGAGTAAGACGAGGGTGTTGCAACTTGCATGTAAGGAGGAATGATAAGGCTTGATGGTCTGAATAGACTTTAATTTTCCTTCCATAGATATAATAGTTAAATCGCCTAAAAGCCCATATTACGGCAAGTGCTTCCAACTCCGTAACCGAATAAGACTTCTCACACTCTGATAACACTCGACTCGCAAAGCTAATCACTTGGATTTGCTCGTGTCCATTTACTAATTGAATCTGAAAAAGACAAGCGCCGATACCCAAAAAGGAAGCGTCTGCAGTAATACAAAATTCCTTATCCATCTGAGGATGATGGAGAATGTTTCTGTTAACCAGACTGTCTTTAATTTTCTTAAATCCGTCTTGGCATTCCGGCGTCCAATTCCAATGTGAATTCTTTTTTAAAAGGTTGTGAAGAGCGGGATTGTTCAATACCTGATTGGGAACAAAACGTCTGAAAAATGACGTAAGACCGATAAATCCTCTCAGTTGCCTTTTTGTAACAGGGGTTGGAAAGTTTTTTATAGCAGACAATTTTTCCGGGTCGGGTTTAATTCCTTCAGGGGTGATGATGTGTCCCAAAAATTTAATTTCACTTTTTCCAAACTTGGATTTCTTAAGATTTGCTGTAACACCATACTCTCTGAATCGTTGAAATATCTTTTGCAGAAGGGACACATGATCTTCCCAATTTTTCGATGCTACAAGAACGTCATCAACATAGACTGTTACCTCATCTAAAAGTTCAGGACCTAGTACATAGTCAAGGGCAGAAATAAAAATTCCGGAACTCACATTTAGTCCAAACGGTACAACTTTGAAATGGTAAGATCTACCTGCAAATATAAACGCAGTGTACTTCCTAGACTCCTGCGCAAGTTTTACTTGCCAGTAACTGCTTTTCAAATCAAGGGTGCTCAAATACTTAACTCCATGAAACTTCTGCAGATGCCCTTCAAGAGCCTCTGGTCTCGTTCTTATGGGTATTATAATTTTATTGATTAATCTTGAATCTAGGTCTAGCCTTACGCTACCATCTGATTTTAGTACAGACAATAAAGGACTCGAATAAGGTGAATGAGATACTTCTATCACATTCCAACGTAACATTTTCCTGATCTCGCACTTGACAGCTTCGCGTCTCGCATGTGGAATGGAATAGCTTGTTCTACAGTAGGTTGAATGGGGCAGGACATCCATTCGATATTCAAAGCCTTTTATTAGTCCAGGTTTCTTAGAAAATACTTGAACGTAATCTGTTAACAAATTGTAAAGCTCATTCTTCTGTTGTTTGGATAATTCAGTGGACTCACTAGCTTTACAGTATAATTCATTCTGACCGGGAATTAGGTCTTTATACTCATCGTCATTAACACTTTCAGGATCTGTCACGTCTTCTGTCTGACTGTACTGTTGTCTTTTAGTCCATGGCCGTACTGCTATTCGAAGCACCCAAAAGTTTGTATTCACCTTACTTCTTAACAAATTTACAGTTACTTTTTGCTGGCTCGCTACTAGAGTACAGATTCCACACTCTATGTAAATTTTAGCTTTCGTCTGCCTCAAGAATTCCATACTCAGGATACATGGCACTGATAGGTTTTTAACAATAAGAAAAATGCACGTTACTGAAATAGACTCTATCTGGATTTGAAGCTGAGTCTGAAGATTTACACGTTGTGTTAGTGGACCAATTGCTCCCGATACGGTGCAACCTTGAATTGGAAGTGATAAAACTTTGCATACAGAGGATATTTGCTTAAATAAACATAAAGATACGACATTTATATTAGCTCCTGTATCTACAATAGCTGTTACTGGTATGTTGGCAATTGATACTCTTATGGAAGCTTGAACTTGTTCGTCCCATACGTCATCATTGTCTTTCGTCTCAGTGTCTGCTACTAGATCATCCCGTAAGTTTGTCTCTTTGTCATACCTAATTGCTTTAATTTCGTGTGGACTAAGGGACAGGGTGCCCCCATTCAAACCTGCAGCATCCTCTAGGAGGCTCAAAGGTGCTGCTTTTAATTTTCCGCTCGACGCTTACTTTCCTGCTGATTTATATTTCTTAAAGTTTCTTCCGTCTGGAACTGGTGTTGGTTTTGTGGTACGAACTCGGTTGGAAATGGATCTTGTTGTCTGGCGCATTCGCTTGCGCATAATAAATTTGCGTATTATGCGGGTGTTTAGGCTTCAGACTTCCCAAAGGTCCGTTCGCTTGTTGCGTGAAGTGTATATTTTGTGGCTCAAAGGTATTTTGCTGTGGCTTGTGTTGATTGTAACCGTTACTGAAAGGTGTACATTGGTCTCCACCTTGATTATGCCATTTATTTCTTTTCCACTGACGATTTGAATAGTAAGACTGATCGTTTTGATGATTACCGTTGATCGGTTGCGTGTTTCCATATTGCTGGGGCTGTGTGTTATAATGTGCATTTTCGTACTGAGGTGGTGACGAATTATATATTGGATTGTATCTCTGGCCGTTATTGTACTTATTTTTGTATTTGCTGTTGGAATACGTAGTGTGTTTATTTTTGAAACCGTTGTGGGGTTGGTACTGGCTGTCGCTGTGACGCGCTTTCGCTCGGCCACCATTGTTGCCTGCGTATTCTGTATTGTGCTGGCCGCCTGCACTGAAGTGGGCGTTGCCAACATCAACTCTAGCGTCCTCGTAAATCAGATCTAACGAGTCTAACACAGATAGGAAAGTGTCCGTATCGTCCTCAGACACGTTTACTAACTTTTCTCTGATCGCAATCGGTAGCTTAGTTTTTAGAATCATAATAACGTCTTTGGCGGTGATCGGCGAATCCCAGAACTTGATTTTCGCTAAATACTTTTCAAAATGTCTTCTCAAACTACCGCGCTTACTGTTAAACACTTCGGCGTTGTAAACCTCTTTTCTCAGGCGCTGCTGCACACCAGAACTCCAGAATTTAGCTAAAAACATCTGTTCAAACTCTTTGTAACTCTTACAAGAGTCGACCATTTCGGTTCCCCATAAGGCAGCATCGCCTACGATAAATCCACTAACGAATTGAATTCGCTGGCGGTCACTCCAGCTACTCGGGAAAATTCCTGAAAAATTTCGGAGGAACACTATAGGATGAATTTCTCTTTTCTGTGGGTGAAAGGTCGGAAAAATACGATGTTTGATCACGCTTTCCTCCTGCATCAAAGTGACAAAAGTGGGTGGGCTGGTACTCTGGTTAACTTGTGCTTCTAACGAACTATGAGTTTGAGCGTTATCTAATGGTGAACGGTAATGTACCTGCTGTTGTTCATTACATCGTGGTGAATTATTCCACTCTCCTGACACGGAAGGTGGGGAATTTTCAACTTGACATTTTAGTGTACGAACTTCATCAACTATCTGTTGACGCCATTCAGGTAAATCTTGAGCTAACGTTCGTCTTATCTGGCCTAATTCTGACATCACCGTGTCTCCTGTTTTTCCAGGGGCTGCCAATATTTCAAAGGTCACGTTTTTGACAGTTTCCCTGAGTTCGTTCTTGACCTTGTTTTCTATGAATCTGTCTTTGTTTTTAATCCACTCTTCGTAGTGGTCGGACAATGCTTCAGCATGTGCCTTAACAGTATTCTTTATTCGATCCTCTACATTAAGAGTCTCAATCTGTTTCGAAAGATCATCAACAACATTCTCGATCGTGTCTACTGCGGTTTTAACTCCTTTGACCTCATCAGAGATTGCAGTATAATCTTCTTTTAAGGTCGCAGCTTGTTTTTGATATTCCATCACTTTTGAATTTATCTCTCCCTTTGCTGCTTCGATTTTTTTATCTAACCGTTTTGAAATATCCTCTATTTTTGACTCTACTTGTGTGTCAATTTCTAGCCTCATGGTCGTGATCTGACTACTGATTTGGCTTTGGACATTACCCAACAGGGTATTTAAATCAGCTGTTATGTCTGCCTTTAGTTCGGCCTTTACCGAATTTAACCGCGTATTTAGGTCATTTATCTCCGTTTGCAGATCTGTTTTTACTGAATTTATGTCTGCTTTCACTGAGTTGCACAGATTTGTAAGGACCTGATTTTTATTATGCCGTCTTTCGGGCTTCTCTTTTTCTTCGCGGGCCTTTTCATCTAATCTTTCCTGTTTTTGGCTTTCGAACTTGCGTTCCATTATTGCTTCGATCATTGCAGCCAAGTCATTATTTTCAAAAGCGGGAATAGTTTGCACACTAGGACCAGCTTCTAAAACTTCGGTCGAGGGTGCTTCTGCCTCCGCTCGTGTACTTATCGCGCGTGATCGTAATGGATAGTGAGGTCCATTCGTATCACCGCTGTCGTCTGGTTTTGTTTGTGTCCGCTGTTTACCGTCAGCCATGTTCATGAATTATTTGTCAAACGTCAAAATGCTACAGATATTGTTTGTCACTGCCGTCAGTCGTTTGTCTATGACGTACTGCTATGGCTTACTGGGACCTAAGATGAAATTTTAACTCTGGGTAACAACTGACGTTCATGTACGCCAAGAAGACAAGATGGTTCCTACTAATTACAAACAAATGAAATATCACACGTTTTACCAGTTTTGAGCGTAGTTATCCGCCATATCGTAATTTTTTTTATGCACTGACAACAATGGTACACTTTCACTGAATTTAACTACATAAGAATGGACTATGGACAAATTGAAATAAAGCTGTTTCAAGGCAAGGAAAGACAGGTTTACGTTCTGATCAACTCGAAAGATGCAACGTCACTACTAAAGCTTGGCTACTGCGTATAAAAATTTGACTTACTATGGCTGTCTTGATGATAATCGTTCTTTGAATTAATTAAAAGGTTTTTCCACTTCTCTTTCTCGGCTGAATTGCATCCACATGAAAAAATGAAACAATTATTAGAACAAGCACTGAAAATTTTTTAAACACATACATGAAATGATTTTTTTGATCAAGTCCCTGTTCGGGCGCCAAGTGTAGCGTTGCTCTTGGGGGACAAAAATAAAAAGAATTGTTACTTTTTTTTTTTAATGTCGAAAAAGTGAATATTTTTGGTGGGCCACTTGGCAACAGAATCAGGGATTTATTACGCTATTATAATAACATACGTTGACCATTAAATACCTGAATAAGAGCAGCATAATATATATATATATATATATATATATATATATATATATATATATATATATGAGATCATTCGGAAGAAACATTATCATTTCTGTGCATTTTTATAGTCGCGATGTAGTCATATCCGGATCAACACTAAGGGACCAGAAGATTTATAGACTTTAAAAGAAATACAACACTACACAATTAAAAAAGAGTTGGTTCAGAAATAATAGGAAAACGATAATGTTCCTTCTGCCTCATGCTGCGTTCGGCCCATCAGCGTGATCGTAATTTCTGGTGATGAAGTAACACAAACAATAATTATCATTCAGAAAGGAGATGGAATCATCTAGGTTAATTTACGAAAATAAGCACACTTATCTTTAACACACGTTTCTTTTAATACTACATACCTCTTCATATTAAATTACAATAGATGACCATTGTGGTTAAATACTTTATACATAACAGTCAAAATGTCCTCTTGATGCTGTCTGTTCGATATCAGTTACAAGAAACTACATGTTTTCTGATTGGAAAAAATAACAATTAGCATATTCACTCAATATTTTCACATAAAATATAAAATACAGTTGCGGAACGCAGCAAGTCCGCGTCCGCCTCTCATGGAATACAAACAGTAAAAGGTGAGGCGCCAAAAGCCTCATTTGTCTTGAAACAACAGAATTCTTTTTTATACCATTAATCGATACATGTACATAGAGATTTACTGGCACCGCGCAAGAACGGCAAAGATAAAGAATAATAGATTCTGTCGCTGCTATGCGATGGTTCATCTCTTTTACTTTACAATTGTTCGATAACTTTAGGCCATCAGGCGTTTACTATTGAGCGTATATTAATATTTGTGAGGCGAAAATTACTAATATTACACTATGACTGCCAATTTTGGTTTAATCCTGCATTCCGAAACAACACGACAGTTCTGAGCTGGGGAAACAAGAACATTTACTGTCATATGGCGGGAAAATTTTGTAAGTCTCCATCCTATCAATACGCACTAAAATCTGAACTTTTCATAGATACAATAGTTTAAAGCGTATATTTTATGTAACACACTTTATAAGCTAATCAAATAATTGTGGGAGGGGGGGGGGCACAAGAAACATTTACTAATTATTACCTTGATACTAGTTCCCACACGGCGCCAAGTTGGGGTAGCCAACAGAAATGCGAGAATTCTGACACACAAGATTATTTCTTCCCTATCTGACACTCAGGCACTATCGTATAATTATTTACTCGTACCTTGTATCCACTGATGTGCCCATCTTCCTATTAAGGACCGTTGACACAGTTTCGCGCCAAAGTGAATACGTGCACATTTCATGATCCAGGGTAATTATTCTCCGCACAAATTTACTATTTCGGAATTGAACTATACGAAACTGTAGTGAAGCAACTGTACATTTTTGGAACGAAACTGAACTTTACTAGTATGGTGGTTGCTCCAACCGAAAACGTATCGGGAAACCAAGTACACAAAGAAAACATATCAGAAATTTAAAAAATCCCCAAAATATCACTGTGAAACAAACCCCACATTAAAATACGTTAAATGAGTTAATTTCTGTTACGCTCAGAGCAATAATACGACCGTGAGCTTAAAGCCCATGGTGCATACCTGACCAAGGCTCAAACGGAAAGTTCTTACAGAAATTTAATCAAATTACGAATATAAATCCCGTGTGGGGGTTTCGTGGTAATCTCACACGATTTCAACATCTGGACCCTAGTAACGAATAGATTTGAAACATTCTAATACCTTAGATAATATTACTATAAAATCTAGAGGTAAGTCTTCAACGTCTGCACAACGCCGCTACCCAGGAACCAGTGACCTGTGGGCCACATCGCCTAACCGTTGCACCTTCAAAAGCGGTGGTGGAGGGGGTGGTTCGCCAACCTGACAGCCAATACTCGTGCCTTCGTGACCTCTCTGACCTGATTTGCTCACTTTGTCCTTGCCAAAGTTGTTCGCGTTTAGGGGTTGGTACTACCCTACCACAGAAACACTCTACTCATGCAATGTTACAACCTCTGACTAAAGCTTCACATAATTTCTCATTCATTGAGCCCAGGTCGCACAACGGCAAGGATGCAGGGAAACGTGGCACACACGAAATTAAATAAATAAATAAACAAATGCCGTTTGGTCCATTCACTCCTGCTTGTTACCAAGTGATTTATTTCTGGAGAGTCAAAACCTCGCGCTATTAATTCTCTTGTACCGGAAATTTATTGAGAAAAATATGGAATGGTACCCTTTTCAAGGTAATACGCTGCATGATAGAACCAGCATTCAGCTACACAATTATCAAACGATACACAGTGGATATCCGAATTTAATTAGTGTGTTGGCCCTAATTATAAGAGGGAAGTTCACGTAATGTAATAGATTCTCAGCTACTCTAAGTGCTTCACACACAAATTAATTTAGAAAAGATTATAGGGTCTGACTTCTACTGAAATTAGCGGTGTTCAGTGTGATTACACAGATTTACTGTCGAAAAAACAGGAGAATAAAATTCACTGAGCAAACACAAATAACTTAGATTACAAAGTATACTAAAAGGGCTGCAGTGCAGTTGACAAAGTTTGAAATGGGTGGAGTCCCTCTTGGAACGTGGATAACGCTATAACATATAGTTTTGTAAACACAGTTCCAATACTTTTGCTAAATATGTACCAGGACTGTCACTGACAAAGATGTAAACTCTTTGCTTTGTATAGCATCTCTGTTTTTCATTGTGTGGAGACTTATTGAGAGTGATTGTAAATGGAAGTCGAGTCGCTTCGTCATCCTGCAGAAAGCAGATGTATTTTTGTTATGTATGTTCAAATTGCTTTGCCGTAATATGTGAAATTATGACATATAAAAACGTTTAAAATTTCAGACCCTTTATTTCAGTTACAAAGAATCTGTTGAGTGGGATATCTTATCTACAAATTTTCAGGCCGATTCCGCAGTTTACTGTGCAGCATCAAGTTGATGCTTTGTATGAAATTTCGCTATCTTACGTCTTCGAATTCTGTAGCACTGTTTGAAGTTATGCACCCATCAACTGCTTCCCTGGATGGTCCTGTAATCTGTGCTATGCGAAATATGATGTGAATAACGTAGATCAGTATCATGCTCGTCCTGTAAATTGTATGAGCACCCTTGAAATGCGAAAACACTGCTCTTTGTAACAAGTATGCTTCGTCCTGACTTGAATACCCGTAGTTTTTCTTATACACTATGCGGTCTTATTGTAACGTACTCCTCGAAATTGGTTCGCAAATATTTTTTTTTACTAAGCTGCAGATGATCTTCCATGTACTTAATCATGTATAGTAACCTCTCCTTGGAAAACAATTAACCTTTAGTGTGTTTCACTGGAGATGGGATTTGTGGCTCCCTCTCATACAGGGATGAACTACATGGCTCGACACCTATTTCAGTATCACTTTCAGATATGAACCACGTATCGTCGTCATTGTCCGCACAGTCGAGCGTATACGACATGAACCATTCATCGATTCGTCTTGAAGAAAAGCTAATATCTCATCTGCCACTTATTTCTCACTCTGCTAAATTCCTTCGGTTACTTTCCGACGAAATGTCAACTTCAGCAACTTGTTGTTGTAGATATAATGCAATGTTTGCTTTGGTTATCGTTGCCATTGCTCTGCTTTGTATCAGCACCACCAGAAATGTGTCTCTATTGTGAGTTATTCGTCGACCAAGCAGTTCAACTATGCTCCATAGCATCATGCTGCCCTCACCACTGAATACCTCCAGTACCATCTCAAGTTCACATTAGCAGTCAATATTGTGGTTGCATGGTAGACAACAAGTGGGGTATCGAACACCGTAAATATCACTGGACTTTAGTGATCTCACATTCGAAAGGTTCCTTGATAGTATTTCAACAAACATCTGATTTTCACAATCCTTTCATCAGATAATTTTCTCTGTACTAGAACAAAACCCGCAGACGTTATCACGGCCCCAAAAAAGAAACGAAGCCAACATCAAGATAATCAGGTAATTAAAACTTCATATTTTCTTATATGGATGTGCTCTTCGATGCAACTCCCTTCAGAATAATGAACAACGACCGGTCTGCGGAAAAGTTACTGACTATGCAGCACTGAAGAGGCACATTACACTAACGCCTTCTCCGAAGACGATGTGAATGCTGAATGGGGCACACAGAGCAGCCAGCATAGCGTATCCATCGTGTGGTACTGTAAAATGGTTTGAACAGAAATAATATGGTACTTCCGACGAAGTTCTACGCTATCGTGTCAGACAAAAAATGGGCATATCATTTGTTTATCTAGGTTGCTACTGAACCATAATAACGAGGAAATTATCAGTTTCAAAGTTGGTGACACTGTCAGTTGATGTGTTGTTCACTCCATGCCAAACATAGGATATGGTGCTGCATTTGCTTACTTCAAACTTCATCTGTAAGTGCCATTCTAATCTGTATTGTTTTAATTGAAGTACCTGGAAAGCAAATTTGCAGTTCCATTAGCTGAAAGTTTGGTATTAAAGCATATTTTAATCTGATTTGTATTTCGACTGATTGAAAAACGTAACGTTATGTTTTCGGTATTTGTGAGATGGATACAAACAGTAATCGTCATTGTTACTTCAGAAGAGCAAAAATTTGACAAACGAAGAACAACCTGGCATTGTCCTCAGCTCAGGAGATTATGCTGTGATTCAAGTACATGAAAAAGTAAACAGTTTTTTAGACTTTTTTTAGACTGTATGCATGCAAAATTTGTTTTTAGGAGGCAAAGATGATACAGATTTTTTTCGAAGAAATCGAGGCCGATTAAACAAATTTATTTTGACAGATCCGTAATCATTTATTAGCCAAGAGATGTTTGAAAGCTCCATGCCCCTTCTGAGAGTACCTACGATTTGAAGATTGAAAGACATGACACTTTTTAATGACAATGTCTGTAATTTAATGCATTAATAAACATGCCAAGATTATCAGTTTAAAGTTAAAATAATGTAATTCAAGATACAGCACTGTTTATTTGGAACACCGAATAAAAAATCATAATTCATACAGTGTTCTTACTTCTGTACCATATAAAACTTTTTTTGAACCAAATAAATTTTGTTTCTAACTCTCCTAGAACATAAAAGATTTTGACATAGCCCTATTCACCCAAAGAACCAATAAACAGAAACAATGTCTTTCTCTCTTCGTGGTGAATAGAAGTTTTTATTTTTTCTATGTTATAAAATCATTAATCATAAGTTTAAAATTAGATGCAAGACCCATAGTTTTTAAAACGATTAATTATTTACTTATGAGTTGACTAGCGGTATCACTCTGCACCTCTTGGAATTTACACCATATGATCACATACAAATAATGTATACAACTGTTTTCAACAGAAATTCTTTTATTTTCAACTGAAATCTATGGAAACAAATAAACCAAAAAGCTTTGCACACATTTTCAGAATTTAAGGAAATGGTTTTTTATTGTCAGCTCATAGCACACTTTTAAAGTAGGAATTTTCAGTAATATTGTGTTTCATTTCTAATTTTAAATGTCCACCTCTCATTAGTTTCTGGATGTGCCCAGTTCATTCTGATGTAATTATGAGTATACAACGTTTAGAAGTAAGGGAGTGGCTGATATAAAGGAAATAACTGCTGGTGTGAAGAGTAATAGATGCCATCATGAGACAGGGAGTGGCCAGGTATAAGCTCTGCAACATGATTTATTTCATATATTTATTTTTGGCTCCATAATGAAAAATATTGGAATTAAAATCTAGATGCATGCAACATATTAAATGAAGAGCCTACCCATGTCTCAATATTTTTGTATATATGCATCCCTCTATACACTTGATGCTGTTTGCCTTCTCAGTTTACTTTTATTAAGATTTTTCTGATTCTGAAATGATATCATTAGTTTAATCTAGATACTACATGAACTATACCATAATTAGAAAGCAGATTAAGAAGATTGTGTGTGAATGCATGATTGTGTGTTTGTGTTTGTATGTGAATGGTAAGCATCTTCACATCGAGATACTGTCCATAGTAAAGTGGTAGCTTTTAATAGCAGCTGCTGCTTGTGACCTATTGTTTTATAACTTCATCACAGTTCTGTTGTCATCGTGGATATGGAATTATTCATTAATGAAATTTACCTCTGTCTATGTATTTGGGTCCAGACAATGGCCAAACATCACAAGTGTGATACTGTTTCTGGGTTATGGATTGAAGAATCGAAGGATTGTTGTTCAGATGTTAAGTATGAATATACTTACAATACAACTGGTAAATTCGCAATTCTGACATATTGAAGCTATTCCTGAAAGATTTTACTGACGATTTCTAACAAAATATTCAACTAAAATATTTGTTATATTTTTGAACATGATATAGAATTTCTTTTGAATATGCATGAGCTGTTGCGGCTCTCATCTTGGCGGGATGGCATTCCACTGGCGCCACTAAGTACATAGAGCGCGGATATCGACTCGAACGTGTGTAGCGAGCTAAGGTCTTTGTTCGAGGTGTGTATTGGTTGGTTTGGCGGCGTCCACAGAGTCTGTTGGCTGAAGGGCATGTGGCTGCCGAACTCCGGCTGTCTGGCGCGGGTCTCGAGAAGCGGCGTAAGGTTAAATCAGTAGGGGGCAAGCTTGGCCGTCTCGCTTAAGAATTGGTAGTGGTGGGCGGCGCGAATACTGGCGGACGTCACGAGCGACCTTGTCGGCAAGTTCCCGGTGTGTTTGAGCACATGGCCAACAGTCAGTGTTAGTAATTGCAATTTGTGTTCTGGGCCATATGTCGTGCAGGTGTAAGAGTATTCCCTATGATAGGTTTCGTGAAGGAAATAAATTGTAGCATGACCTGTGTGGGAGGCGAGGTGGTGCAAGGGTATGTTTGTGTTATTGCATCAGCAGGCACTGATATGATCAGATGTGAAAACTAGTAATTTTTTCTTGTGTGAAGCCATTTTTGCGCAGATTACTGTTCCCTTTTCATATGCGTTGGCAAGGTGGGTGCGGTGGCAACAACACGTTCCTGTTCCCTGGCCCCGGAGCCGAGGTGTGTTTGATTGTTGGCGCGGTGGCACTCCCATTGTTGCACGGCATCTGTGTTGACTGGCAGGCTGCCACATCTATCAGTCGCATCGTGGTGACCCAAGTTAAGTTGATCGTTTTAAGTGTGCCACGCCAGTGAGTCGCCGCTTAAGGGGGACCCAGTAGTTGGCACTGTTTGGTGAATTTAAAGCGCTCATGAGGTTAAGATGTGTTTGCCAAGACTGTATTTCTTCTTTATTATAGCTCTGTAACTACGTGTTTAAAGGTAGCATCCTCTCAGCGTGTTAAGTTTAAGACCTGTTACTTATATAAACTGCTGAATCATACCCTGATCCACAGTAATTAGCTGCTATGCTTGCTGTAAAATTTGGCTGCTCCTTCCTTGTTGGCTGTGATAGCCATGTGCTGTAGCTCTCAGCTTGCTTAGAATTTTGAGGAATTGTATAGTTATCAAAGGTTGCATCAAAGTTTCTGCTGGTGTGTACCAGTTGGAAGTACATTGCAATTGTGTGTACTTCCGATTTATCTTGAATTTCGGGGAACTGTGTATTTATTAAAGGTTGTGTCAACGTTTCTGCTCGTGTACATTTCAATTACATGTACATCCAATTTATCTTGAATTTTGGGCAACTGTATATTTATTAAGGGTGATTGTTAATGTTTGGTTGGAATATGTAAGTGGGCATTTATGTTTAAACTTTATACCTTCCCAGTTGGTCTGTTGGAGGAAATGTGTATTTTGTTGCTTAAAGGATTTTCCTGTTAACAGGCTTATTAAGAGCTTTGCTAAGTGGCTTTCCAACAGCTACAATCAGTGGCATGTCCTGTGGTCATTCCCGTATTTGGGTGAATGTTGCCCAATTGTGTAATGGTTACCTAAGCTTGCAATTTGTTAGTACATTTATCAGCTGATACTGTAATTCATTGATTTGGTCAAATTGTTTGTTGAACCTGCTTGCAGCCATGCCCAGTTGATGTGACTTTTCTTGTTTTGTGGAGCTCTGTACTTCCGATTTTCGTGTCCTGCTCTTAATGGTACAATTGTTAAGGTTTTTTTATAATGTTTTGAGCCTGGTCAAGTTTCGATGAAAATTCTCATTCCTGTCATAAGTTTTTAAGTTGTAATGTTAATGTTGTTAAGTATTAAAGTTTATTACATGATTCAACAAATGACAGGACATGTGGGTCCACCTTCCATGTTTTTCCCTTAAAGCTATCCAAAACCTAGTTGTGAGGTATCAGTGCGGTTCCACATATTGTTACTATAACACTATTCAGCTTCCACATGGCACCCTTCCCTACAAAACGACGTAATAGGCAAAAGTACTTACCTATGTTATCATTTCTGTCACTGGACATTTCTGTTTCTTATTTATACAGTTTCCATTTATTAGTTATTATCCATAACACACTTTCAACAGCTCTTCTTGTTCCAGAGTGTATATAATTGTATAGACCTTTTCCTTTGAATAAATCTTTCAAAGGAAATGGTCGCTTCACTTTCTCTAAAATTACCTGTCACAGCTCATTATGCATTCCTTGAAATTTTGTACATTTTGGCAGTAAAAATTCCGTACTTTTAAGTTTTCTGTGCAGCGTATTTTAAAAAGGCTAATATCAGACTATCTACCACAGACATCTACCTTTATGACTACCAATTTGTGGTTGACGTTATCAGCTGCTTGGTGTTCAATAGAATAAGACTGACCATAATTTTAGAACACACTGGCAGAATTCTTAGTAAATACAATTGTTCTTCAGTCTATACATCCTACACAGTTTGGCGGACTCTATTTCATTTGCACTTTACTGGTAAATTCTTGAAAGCAAGAACCAGTCGGCGTTATTAAACGAACTGGAGAAAGTAATACCCATCTATGATACTATCAAACTGTTACTCAGAATGAGGTTTCTGGAGTATGTTATAACACATCAGTAGATATATGCCTGAGAAAAATTTTGTTGAATTTACATCTCGAAGAAGGTGGTGTCGATTTTTTAAGTTAAATTGGTGCAAATTTTCATCAGGCTGCAGCAACAGGCAAGTAAAGGACCATATTTTGCTATGCCCTTTTATTAATTTTTCAGTACCGTACAAAATCGTGTGGGAAACACCTTAGAGACAGTTTAGGCAAGGTAGGATCATTTAATTGAACTGCAATTAGAGTTGACCTTAGTTTCACCATACGGATCTCTTATAAAACTTTATTTCCATGAGCTATGCACGGTTACTGTGAAATCGAGATGGGATGTAATCATTTACAAACTTTGAAAGTAAGTTCTACGAGAAAGATTAAATTGTAAACTACAGACAGAAACTATTATATCTCAATAATCTGACAGTGAGGTCAAATCCTGTGTTATCTGCTATCAATGGCTTCTCTGGCCACTGACATCTACATTAAAACCAGCCAGCTGCGGGGCACTTCGAATCATGCTATACTGAAGTCTCTACCTCGTTTATACCCTTCTTTTGTGACCTGACTGTTTAATGTAATTCAAAAAATGTCTCTGAGAACTATGGGACTTCTCAGGTAATCAGTCCCCTCGAACTTAGAACTACTTAAGCCGAACTAACCTAAGAACATCACACACATCCATGCCCGAGGCAGGATTCGACCGAGCGACCGTAGCGGTCGCGCAGTTCCAGACTGTAGCGCCTAGAACCGCTCGACCACTCCGGCCGGCCTTACTGTTATTCAACTGGACTATATTTTGGAGTTCTGTTATTACTGATGGATTTGTTCGACCCTAAAATATCGGGATTATTCTCACGGTGTCTTCTCAGTTTATGATAAATGGCGCGTACTGTAAACTGTCAAGTGCTTACAGCGGATATAGTGTCTGTAAAACGCGTTTCTCGTAGTAGTGATCAATACATTCCGTATGAGAGAGCCTGTTACAAGGTAGCAGGTGTAATGGGAACAAGCAACTTACTTAGGCGCAGGAGTATCTATAAACATTAGCTGTTTTTCATCTCCCACTGGAAAGCAGCTACAGAAGACAATGGACTACAGTCCATCCACAGTAAAGCTCTAAAGAACCTCTCTCGGATTTGTCTGCTCTTGTTAAAATGAGCATTACCTTGTAGTTTCTCACTCTGACTGTGACCTAGGTACAGTGCAGACACTTTAGAACGGCAGTCGGTCATGAAAGTAAACAAACCAGACACCTCCTTCTTGGGGCACTGGCTCTGTACACCTGTGACTCGTACTTCTGCGAAAGTACAACAGAAGCAGTCATATGGATCGACGATTCCTTCTTTACACGAATTAAGACCAATTTTGCATCCAGATTCTCAGCTAGAACCATGGGAAACAGGCTACTGGAGGATAGGAAACGTCTCAAACCTCAACATACAGTGCTCTCTGAAGATGTATAGAAAGATTCCAGTGTAGGTGTCTATCTTGGCAAATTATTAGCAACGAGATTCTCCCTATTTTTGGTGCTCATCTTTTTCGAGCACAGCATCAATCAGAACACCAACAACTACTGCCAGAGCTTATCTGGTAGTGATGTGCTTTAGAGCTGTGTAGTCATTGGGATCTATGCTAATCGCTGAGTGGGCAATGCACAAAATGTACATTTCCATGTCATTTTGCTGCCTTTTCTACAATGTTGGTGAGATGAGATGTTCCAGCAGGACAGTCACTGTGCACACAGACGGTTTTCATTGCCGAAAACACTCACCAGTGTTGTCGCCCCCTGCTGTCGGTACTGTGCTCACTAGATCCGTAGCCCTTACTGAATAAATGTGTAATGCTAGATCAAGTGTTTAAAGTCAGTTGAAGGGTGAAGAAATGGAAGCTGCCGGAAAACGGTGGCGTTACAATAGAAGTAATTCAAGCTGGGAGAAAAGCAACTTCCAAAATTATTTGCAGAATTTTTGGGAAAAATTTTTAAAACTATAACAGTTTTGCAGTTGTTCTTCTTCACTAAAAAGAGGACAGACAAGACATAAAAAACTATAGATCGTTGGTCTACTTTCTGTAATATAGAATTTCTTCGCTACAAATTTCAGCAGCTGCATAGAAAAAATTATCAGATTTTAGTCACGAAAAGAAACAAGCTGGCTTTAGAAGAAGTTACAGAAGACAATGGACCCTATGAAAGTCACAAAAGGAATTACATAGTGGTGCAATGAATATAGTAACTACATTGTCTGAGATTCACAGATTTCAAGAAAGTGCTTCACTCGATTGTTGTGCAAAAATAGTGCAAAAATTAAACAACAATTATTCTTCAGACTGAAATTTAGGGTATCATATCAGAAATGGCAGATGCCATATGTTAGTAGGTTTTGTAGAAAAGAACAGTGTACATCTCCTTAACACATTTTATCCAGAGCAAAACAAATAAACACCTGACTTAGAAAGAACCAGTTAAATTAAAGCTAAAAATGAAGTTGAGTACCTTTCATCAAACGATAAAAAATTTAAATTTACAGGATGTTATGACAGTACTTATAAAGCTGGGAGCTGTGGCCGAGCACTTCTGGGCGCTTCAGTCCGAAAGTGCACTGCTGCTACGGTTGCAGGTTCAAATCCTGCCTCGGGCATGGATGTGTGTGATGTTGTTAGGTTTAAGTAGTTCTAACTCTAGGGGACTGATGACCTCAGATGTTAAGTCCCATAGTGCTTAGAGCCATTTGAACCATTTTTGACAGTACTTATAAAATTACAAGAAATGAACGCCCTTAGCTGCTTACAGGCATTGACATACGTCAACGGGGGCAGATGAAAATGTGTGCCCCGACTGGTACTCGAACCCGGGATCTCCTGCTTACATGGCAGGCGCTCTATCCATCTGAGCCATCGAGGACACAGAGGATAGCGCGCCTGCAGGGATTTATCTCTGGCACGCCTCCCGCGAAACCCACATTCTCAACATATTGTCCCGCACTACATTCGTAGTGCCCCCGCCCATTATACTCATTACTCGCGGCGCGTTGCCGATTCCCGTAAGAGTTCGGGCACTGTTTGTGCATTCGCACAGAAGAAGATGGTCAAGTGGCTGGTGAGCCTTAACTATATATTTACTAAGCAGCTCGTTATAATGAAATTACAATGAAATGAACACCCATAGCTGCTTACAGGCGTTGACTACGAATGTAGTGCGAACCTCAAAGTTTTTACTTCTTCTCCATGAATTTTAATGCCTACCTCGAATTTTTCTTTTGTTTCCTTTATTGCTTGCTCAATATACACACTGAATAACATCGGGGAGAGGCTACAACCCTGCTTTAAAACAAGCTTTAAAACAAGCGTTCAGTGCATAGTGTTGTGGAATGGGGAAAAAATCCGCAAATTGGCGTTCATAAGAAGAAGAACAACACCAAAAATGCAACAGGAGTGTAATATGTAGGAAATTGTCCACGCAACCTGTCACTGATGATGCCTTGCAGAAAATAAAGGCGAAACGCGTATGGCACTAAAATTGTGTTATATTCAGTTGCTGTCAGACGGTCCATAAGTAAAAATTATTAATATACCGTAATATTACACGCAATTGAGGAAGACAGGACTATAAAAGTTGAAGATGTTAACAAATTGTTTTTTGAGGTTATAATTTTCGCCGAAATTTCCCATAAAGATCTTACCGCCTTGTGGTTTCCAACAAAGCAGCGATATCAGTCCATAGAGTCCTACCTACATCGCGATGTATGATATTTTTCATCCTTAGCAGTCCACAAACTGCTTCTTTCTTTGTCTAAACCTGTCTCCCTCACAGTCCATACTTCGTGTGTGAAACCATTGGCCGATTCTACCGAAGAAAATAAACTGATTTTAATTTCACCGATTGTCTTCGAAGTCTATGGACTTCCGAAAGAGGAAATCGTTGTGATCGAGCACGTTGTGGCATAGTGAGGTTTTATTATTATTATTGTTGTTTTATTATTATTATTATTATTATTATTATTATTATTATTTTTTTTTTTTTTTTTTTTTATCCGCTTCCTCAAGACCTGTGGAAGTGAGTAGCCTTTATTTGGTGTATGTTATCGTAAATACAAACCTGGGAATGTGAACTGACAACCTAAATGTGCTTCTGAGCTCGAAGCCACATCACTTACATGAAACAGAAGAGTCCTGTGTGCGTGAAAACCGATCACGTTTATAAACAAATATATAAACAAACCGATAATTTCACGCTCATAAGACTTGGTCAGTGCGAACTGTTTCAAGAAAAAGTAACTATATTAAAAAAATTGTAATGTCGATGTGTATCAGAATGTACCCTGAAACACACGAAAATTTCCGCACTGACATATGGCCTTAGTGAAATAAAGAAACTGGCAGAATTTACATTGCCTAAAAAAAAAAAATCACGTATCGTGAATCTCACCTCCTAAATGAAGTACTGGCAGAAGCAGGAAAACACAGCAAGATTCCGCAACTGCTAAAAAAATACTACTAAAAACTAACTACAGTTGTTCCAGAGACACTGGGTTCGTAATTGGCATAGAATGTCAATGAAACACATTACTCAACCTTTAAATTCCGAAATTTCAATTAGGAAGGAACTTATCAAAGAAAACAGTTATAGACCCTAATATGAAAAGTCATGTAATCTAATCACTTCTATGGTACAGTAAATTAACTGAGAAGATCAATCAATCAATCAATGGCGGCCGGAGTGGCCGAGCGGTTCTAGGCGCTACAGTCTGGAACCGCGCGACCGCTACGGTCGCAGGTTTGAATCCTGCCTCGGGCATGGATGTGTGTGATGTCCTTAGGTTAGTTAGGTTTAAGTAGTTCTAAGTTCTAGGGGACTGATGACCACAGCAGTTAAGTCCCATAGTGCTCAGAGCCATTTGAACCATTTGATCAATCAACAGAATAATTATCAAAAACTCGACTGTTACGAGGATGAAGTGGACCAACAACACAAGTCTACAAAAATACAAATAAAATTTTAGCTCATCAAATGATACCATGTTCTTCATTATAAAGCCTTTTTCATCTCCGTATCCTATCCAACCATTGTTCTGAATCATCATTTCTTTTCGTAATAAATCTGCATCTCAGATAGTTGTAAAAGTGGATCCATGCATTACATACACTGTACACTCAACGAATTCCCGCCTGCTACACTGTCAAAGATTCTACGACTCCAAAATGCGGACATTGCAGACACAGATACTGTTGCCTAACAACTGACTCTGACCACAGTTCTTCAAATATATCATTTTCCTTTACAAATATTAACACGTCCTATAACATCATCAAAAAATAGCCATCTTACACTTGTTAAAATATATGAAGGTGTACCATTCACGTAAGCACGACATCATTAAGAGCGAGGAAACAAGTCTGCAGGTACTGAAGCTGAGAATAAACAATTAGAAACTCAAGGGAAACTCACATTGGTCATTTAGAAAACAACGCACACGGGAGGCAATATGTTCTGGGCTCGTATTGTGTTTTTACTGCATGAACGTTCTGATTCTTAACAGCACTTTAGGTAGAAGACGAGGAAGAATTCGTGTGAGAAAGGTTACATTTGGTCAAGTTCGTAAACGTACAGTCGTGTAAAATTCTTCACAAGTGGACTGCAATAGAGGATTAGCTATTAAATCTATAGAATTATTGTTTTGGTGAAATGAGTTATTGTGCTGAAGGTCAAGTACACAAATTGTATAAAGGAAGGATAAAGGAACTTTTCATTCAGATCATTAGAACATGCCAACCTGACTAGTTCAGCAAGAATGTGGAAGATAACTATTTTGTCTTAGTATATGTATTTTTTAATATTGCTAATTAGTATTTGTACAAAATTCAACAGCATAATTACTTCTGACAAAATCTAAAGTATTTTTTGTGAAAAGAAATCTTTTTCAATTTTTTTTAAAGATGAGTTAGTATTTGCTTTTGCCTAAGTGTTTGCCAAGTATTCTTTCAGTTAAGAAGTCATTTTGACGTTTCTCTGTTTTTTTAATTTTTTAAAAATTCTGATTCTGACAGCCTTGTTATCTTGTAATTTTCTCATGAAATATTTTATATATGTGATTAGGGAACTTTGGTTTCTGAAGCTGATACACTGCGAATACTCTGCTAGCTGCGTCCACTCCTAAAAGAATCATCAAGATCATCAGCAATATGAAGAATCATCGGACACCACCCTCCAGCGCACGCTAGACACCTCTTTCCACCAGCCTTCAACTATTCAGACCACAGAAACCTACGATGATATTTCGTAAACACTTGTTTTACTGCATGTTCTACTTTTCAAATCTGTAAACATTCTGCACGCCTGCGAGACTTTCCCTCGCAGTGAAATGCGAGCGAAACTCTCGGGGGGTGCGTAACGTGGAATAAGCCGTTTGGACCATATGTATTCTCAAATTTACGAACTTATCCTTTTCTGGATCTTATTTGAAATGCTTAAAATTCAAACTGTATAATATGTCGTGCTAACACAATTAACCCCTGGAAAAAAATCATTAAATTACTGTACTTCAAAATGATAAAATTTTGTTTATGTGAGTATAAAATGTGTGAATTCCTCAAGGACCAAACTGCTGAGGTCATCGGTCCCTAGTCTTACACACTACTTAAACTAACTTATATTAGGTACAACACATACACCCATGCCCGGGGGAGGACTTGAACCTCCGGCGAGAGAGGCCGCGCAGTCCGGTACATGACGCCCCAAACCGCGCGGCCACTCCGCGTGGCATGTGAATACATGTAATCATAATTATTCTATTGTGCTGATGAGTGAATTTCATTTTCCGTAAATTATTTTTGATTTAATGTTCTATGTTTCAGTCTTAATATGACTATATCTTTACTGATGTACTTTGGAACGATGTTAACTGGGTGCGTGTTGGTTGTATGTTGTCTGGCGGGAAGGAATGGAGGAGACATGTAAAGTTTTTCTGGAGTTGCGTACAAATGCAATGTATTTTGTTGAGTGAACATTATTATTGATGGCAGCAGGGCATCTAGGACTACTGAACATGAAATAACATACGAATCAGTTTGTCGTCTATGTTATTTCGAGAAACACGTCAACCTACAGGGTTTCCAGACAAACAGAAGAATCTTGTGTCCAGACAGAAGAAATTCAAGCAACGGATTAAAGGAGATCCTTAAAAAACAAGTATTTTTTCTTTAAAACTACCACTAGACCCGGCTAATATTTTTTACTCCATGAACATTTATTACAATTAACGATCACCCAACTGTTCTTAACAAAGCAGGTCGTTAAAATACTAATCCATTTTCTTAGTCACTGCGCCATCTTATTCGGCCGTAACGTGCAAGGAGGAACGTTCTCCCTGCAGCGTTTCCTAGAAACGTAAATGCATCTATTTATTTTGATACTACGCGTCAATTAGACACCACCAGGCAGTACAGACATTGTTAACATCCAATTTTTGTCTAGTCAAGTTGTTTACTATCATACCTAGACGGCACCGTCTATTTGAAATAGTCAGCGAGTTTAATCGTTTGGTGCAGCTCTGTCGAATGTGGTGTAGCCTTATGAGTGTTGGCCTGATCGATCTCCTCGTGCCACATTCCATGGACGCTGCACGAAGCCTCTCTCGCTTATCTGAAAAATTTTCGCAGCATCCGGTTGGTCAGTGTTTTGCTATATGGGAGAAGCAGACTCTCGCAATTGCACGATCATGTTCCAATTGAGGAACGACTGAAGTCCAAGAACACTTTCCTCAGATGCACAACGAGTCTAAACAATAATTACGAGACACATCTTTACATAAAGGAAAAAGGAAGCTGCTCTTCAAATTTTATTACCCGAGCAGAGGTTAAAGTAAAAATGAGTAGAGTTTAAGGTGTCGTTGACAAATGGTTGGACAAGAATTAAAGAGGAAATCGACCGTGTCCTTTTCAGATGAATCATTTTGTCACTCACAAGGGAACACTGTGGCAGACGTAACTCTGGATGGTCGAACGAGGATCTGAAACCTGTCCCTCTCAAACGCGAATCCAATGTCTCTACCATTCTACGACCACGCTCGATATCGTAAGAACCTCTACACCCTGATGACCGGGAACTTTAACGCGCCTGGAAGGTATTAATAATGTTGACAGTTGTGTCAGAGTTACTCGTTCCCTACACAGCAGCAGGTTATTTCAGCCAGCAGTTGATCTTCAGTGTTTCTGTGAGGATCAGGACACACGCACACCAAGTACCACGCAGCCTCAACTGTCCTTCCCCTGTTACGCATGAAGACCTCTTCTCTGCCCGTCTGACGCACCTAGTTCTACACTGTCGTATAGTGGACAGTTGTTGACTCTGAAGAAGAAAGCCTTCTCCTTAACTCTGACGACTGTCGTTGAAGAAGGAAGTTTGATGTTTAACATCTCATTCATCACGAATCTTAGAGCTGACACTTTTCAAGAAGAATGGTGGATGAAATGAGTCATGGCTTTTTCAGCGAATTGTACCAGTATGCGACTGAAGTGAAACTAAATTCACACTGTCCGAAAAAAAAAATTTAAAAAAATGCGGCACCCACAAGGGGAAGGGGAAACGAAATGAAACCTCACAGATTAAGATGGTGTGTGACGTTATTTCAGTGATTACAAAATCGAGTCGAATTTACAGAGAACTTGGCTTCACGAACTAGCTTATCTATACAACGTTGCAACCATCTGGCCCGGGTGTACGTAATGATTCGTCTGGGAAGAATATCGTAAAGTCGTTATATTCTCTCCCACCGCATGCTGGCCCACAACCGTTGTAGCAGTCCCTGACATCTTCAGCACTGACCTTGAAACGGAACAGACGTCCGAGCTGGTCCCACACGTGTTCTATCGGTGGGATAGGCCTGGACACCTCGCTGGCCACGAGAGTAGCTCAGAATCACGCAGACAGTTCATTCAGACACGTGCCGTGTGTGGACGAGTATTTCCTGTTGAAAAATGGCACCACTGTACTGTCGCATGATGGGTAGCACCTCAGGCCGGAGGATGTCTGTGACGAACCGTCTCGCTGTCAGAGTTTCCTCAGTCACTACCAACCGTGATACGAACTCATACCTGATGGTTCGCCGCAGCACGATACCACGAGTAACACTGTTGTGGCTCTCCAAAACACTGGATGACTGAGGACCTCTTTCCAGGCAGGTGCCATATTCGCCACAATGGTGACATGGGCTAGTGCTGAAGTACGATTCATCGCTCAACACAGTGCAACGCCATTTATCATCGATCCATGGCTTCCCAGTGACGGAACCACTGGAAACGCAGCAGTGAATGGCAGCCCACGTATGGGACGGTAATGCCCCAGTCCGGCTGCTGTTAGTCTCTGACCAATGCTGCGGGATGACACAGAATGTCGCAGGGGGTCAACTAGTTGTTATCAGACGCCAGTCGTAGATGTGAAGGGTTTGCCATGTAGTCGGTGTAGGATACGGCAAACGCCATTGTGGTGGACCGACGAGGACGACTGGAAAACTGCGAGAACACTAGCGATCATGTTCCTGTGCAGTCCAACTTCGGGCCGCCTCTTAAACCTATATATTGCACGGTTCGACCAGCTGGCAAAATGGAGACTCTCAAATTCCGCCACGTACTGATAACATTGTCTCATATGAGTAACATGACACATTCGTGTCCTTCACAGTGATCACACAAAATCAGACGCTTTTCACGCTCCTTGTTTACCCTACCAGGCCGGGTATCAACCCTAGTGACGAAGACCAGGAACGCACTCTGGTGAACGTTGTTCCTGTCACAGAGAACTGCACCTCTAAGCATTTACACTACTGGCCATTAAAATTGCTACACCACGAATATGACGTGCTACAGACGCGAAATTTAACCGACAGGAAGAAGATGCTGTGACATGCAAATGAGTAGTTTTCAGAGCATTCACACAAGGTTGGCGCCTGTGCCGACACCAACAACGTGCTGACATGAGGAAAGTTTCCAACCGATTTCTCATACACAAAATGAAATGATCGTATGGCAGTGTTGGCCGGGAGGCCCCTTGCAGGGAAGTTCGGCCGCCGTATTGCCTTTTTAATTGACGCCACTTCGGCGACTTGCAAGTCAATGATGATGAAATGATGATGAAGAACACACAACACCCAGTCATCACGAGGTAGAGAAAATCCCTGACCCCGCCGGGAATCGAACCCGGGACCCCGTGCGCAGGAAGCGAGAACGCTACCGCAAGATCACGAGCTGCGGACTCTCATACACAAACAGCAGTTGACCGGCGCTGCCTGGTGAAACGTTGTTGTGATGCCTCCTGTAAGTAGGAGAAATGCGTACCATCACGTTTCCGACTTTGATAAAGGTCGGATTGTAGCCTGTCGCGATTGCGGTTTATCGTATCGCGAAATTCCTGCTCGCGTTGGTCGAGATCCAATGACTGTTAGCAGAATATGGAATCGGTGGGTTCAGGAGGGTAATACGGAAAGTCGTGCTGGATCTCAACGGCCTCGTATTACTAGGAGTCGAGATGACAGTCATACGCATGGCTGTAACGGATCGTGCAGTCACGTCTCGCTCCGTGAGTGAACAGATGGGGACGTTTGGAAGACAACAACCGTCTGCACGAACAGTTCGACGACGTTTGCAGCAGCATGGACTATCAGCTCGGCGACCATGGCTGCGGTTACCCTTGACGCTGCATTACAGACAGGAGTGCCTGCGATGGTGTACTCAACGACGAACCTGGGTGCACGAATGGCAAAACGTCATTTTTTCGGATGAATCCAGGTTCTGTTTACAGCATCATGATGGTCGCATCCGTGTTTGGCGACATCGCGGTGAACGCACATTGGAAGCGTGTATTCTTCATCGCCATACTGGCGTATCACCCGGCGTGATGGTATGGGGTGCCATTGGGTACACGTCTAGGTCACCTCTTGTTCGTATTGACGGCGCTTTGAACAGTGGACGTTACGTTTCAGATGTGTTACGACCCGTGGCTCTACCCTTCATTCGATCCCTGCGAAACCCTACGTTTCAGCAGGATAATGCACGACCGCATGTTTCCGGTCCTTTACAGGCCTTTCTGGATACAGAAAATGTTCGACTGCTGCCCTGGCCGGCATATTCTCCAGATCTCTCACCAACTGAAAACGTCTGGTCAATGGTGGCCGAGCAACTGGCTCGTCACAATACGCCAGTCACTCTTCTTGATGAACTGTGGTATCGTGTTGAAGCTGCATGGGCAGCTGTACCTGTACACGCCATCCAAGCTCTGTTTGACCCAATGCCCAGGCGTATCAAGGCCGTTATTACGGCCAGAGGTGGTTGTTCTGGGTACTGATTTCTCAGGATTGCGTGAAAATGTAATCACATGTCAGTTCTAGTATGATATGTTTCTCCAATGAATGCCCGTTTGTAATCTGCATTTCTTCTTGGTGTAGCAAATTTAATGGCCAATACTGTACATACCTGCACATGATGTGTAGGTGTGCGAAGTTACACTGACATCTGACAATATCATCTGGTTGGTTCAGGGAGTGCATTTCGCATCAGTTTCTCTGCCCCAGTCAGAACCTGCAAACAGTGATGCTTCTCTGTATTGAGTCAAGTCAGGCATAATTTTTTTTTGGATCATCAGTCAGTCGACAGGTCTGATGCAGCCTGCCAAAAATTCCTCTTTTGTGACAGTCTCTTCACCTCTTCATCTCACAGTATCACCCACTTCCAGTATCCTCAACTTTCTGTTGTATGTCTTCGAATCTCTGACTTCCTTTGCCGTTTTCATTCTTTATAGCTCTGTCAGGTACCATCCAGCTATCCCATGATGACTTAACGCTTGCCGCTGTCATCCTATCCCTTCTTCTTATCAATGTTTCCTCTACTCTCCGATTCTTGAGAGAACATCGTCATTTTTTTATATGATCAATCCACTAGATTTTCAGCGACCTTCTGTAGCACCACACTTCAGATACTTCGAGTTCTTCCCACAGTCCATGATTGACTTCCAACTATGCTGTGTTCCCGTGGTACGTTGTCAGAAATTTCTTCCCCGAATTAAGGATGATGTTTGATATTAGCAGTCTTCGTTTGGCTGAGAATGCTCCCGTTACCTCTGCTAGTCTGCTTTCTTTTCGTCTCCTCACTACTTCGTCCTTCAGTTACTTTGCTTCCAAGGTAGCAGAAGTCTTTCACTTCGACTACTTCGTGGTCCCCAGTCTTGATGTTAAGCTTATCACTAAACTCATTTCAGCTACTCCTTATTACTTTCGTATTTCTTCAGTTTACTCTCAATCTATTTTCTGTACTCATTAGACTGTTGATTCGATTCAGCAAGTCCTGTAATTTTTCCTCACTTCCACTAATGTCATCAGTGAATCTTGTGATTGATATCCTTTCACCCTGAACTTTAATCCATCTTTGCTTATCCGATGTGTACGAGGGCAATCCCAAAAGTAAGGTCTCCTATTTTCTTACGAGTACATAGACCTGTTTATTTCTGCAATGGTTTACATCTGTTTACAGCTGAACATTTAGCAATTTTTCGACATAATCACCATTTCTGTCGTTGCATTTTTGTAGACGCTGTGGCAGTTTTTGTATTCCCATGTCATACCAGCTCACCGCCATGCTGTTCAGAAAATTATGAACCTCTTCTTTCACCTCGTCTTCGGAGCTGAATCGCTGGGACCACAAATAACGCTGACAGGCACTGTGAGACTCTGAAAAAACTCAAACGGGCAATTCAGAAACGGAGAAGAGGAATGTTGAGCAAGGGCGTACACATTCTCCTTGACAACGCTCGCCCACTCATCGCTCCGCAAACTGTTGCTCTCCTGCAACAGTTTCAGTAGAACATAATCACCCACCCGTCCTATAGTCCTGACTTGGTGTTCAGTGACTATCACCTGTTCCCTAGGTTAAAAGAACATTTGGCCGAAAATGGATTCAGCTCCAACGACGAGGCGAAAGAAGAGGTTCATAACTTTCTGAACTGCAGGGCGGCGAGCTGGTATGACATAGGCATACAAAAACTGCCACAGCGTCTACAAAAATGCATCGACAGAAATGGTGATTATGTCTAAAAATAGCTAAATGTTCAAGCTGTAAACTGATGTAAACCATTGTAGAAATAAACAGGTCTAGGAGACCTTAATTTGGGATGACCCTCGTATATTGAACAGTAGGAGCGAAAGACTACACTCATGTCTTCTACCCTTTCTAATCCGAGCATGGTCTTCCATTGTTCATTAAACTGAAAGAAAACATGTGACTGGCCTGTACAGTAGTAAGCAGTTGAGCTGCGTATAAAGCTGGTGGTTCCAGTTCACTGTCAGCCGGCCGGAGTGGCCGAGCGGTTCTAGGCGCTACAGTCTCTAACCGCGCGACCACTACGGTCGCAGGTTCGAATCCTGCCTCTGGCATGGATGTGTGTGATGTTCTTAGGTTAGTTAGGTTTAAGTAATTCTAAGTTCTAGGGGACTGATGACCTCAGAAGATAAGTCCCATGGTGCTCAGAGCCATTTGAACCAGTTCACTGTCACTATTACATTGAAATCCTATTGTCAGTATGTGTGTACAGAAGAGAAAATGGAGATAGGGAACCAGAAGGGAAAATGTAAGTTGGAGAAAAAACGAAACTGGAACGATAAAATACTGGCGAAGTAGCAGGAAACCGGTGTTTATTTGGTGGTTTTAGGTATAACCGTCATGGTCAGTATGAGGTGACCCCGCTGTGCCAGGTCGCGGGCTCTCGGGCTGCGCCGCCGCCGCGAGGACCCTTGGAGTGGAACCTGCACGCTGCAACAGAAGAGACGAAGCAGGTGAGTGCGGTGGGGGGAGGGGGGGGGGAGGCTGCGGCCGGCCTCGGCGGCGGTACTCACGCCTCTTGAACTGGCAGACGTCGCGGTGCCACGTGCAGCAGTTGATGAACGTCTCGAGGCGGCCGTGCTCGCACGTGGCGTACACCGGCTGGATCTCCAGCGAGCACTGGCCGGGGCACGGCCACTCCAGCCGCGACTCGTCGCACTCGTCGTTCGAGATGGACAGGTAGTCGTCGGGCGACACACCTTGCACGGATGCCACGACCACTGACGCAGCTGTGGGCAGCCCAGCGCATCCATATATAATCACGAAATAACGTGTGTGGTATGCTGAGATCGGTGAGGTACACAGGTAGTCTATAGGACGGACAAAGTAAAACTGGCCCAGAAAGCATTTCGTACAGCTCAAACAGGCAACCCAACTTACACTATGTGCCTCACTTCCACTAATGTCATCAGTGAATCTTGTGAATGATATCCTTTCACCCTGAACTTTAATCCGACTACTGTACCTTCTTTTTAATTTCCATCTTTGCTTATCCGATGTGTACGAGGGCAATCCCAAAAGTAAGATATATTTTTTTACAAGTACATAGACCTGTTTATTTCTGCAATGGTTTACATCTGTTTACAGCTGATGTGTTGTTGCAATAGGGTAATGTACACTCACACAATGCCTGTGAAACTCAACTCTGCAAGATGTGCGGAAACTTCCCAGGCCAGCTCGGTCTCCGGACTTTTCTCCAATTGAGCACGTGTGGGATGTGCTCGGACGAGATGTGACTCGTGCGGCTCGTCAAGCAACAACTCTTACAGAACGACGTGGACAGGTCGGGGAGGCGTGGTACAACATTTTCCAGGAAAGTATTCGCTTTCTGTACAATTGACTGGATGCCAGAGTAAAGGCCTGCATTGCTGCCTGTGGAGGCTACACAATATAGTGCCATGCGTGTTTCACCTGGTGTCAATACCCGGTAAGTCAGCACTGCTTGTAGTATTGATCTGTAAATGTAGTAGTATCATGTACTCCATATGCGCCGTTGTAAGAATAAATCTTGAGTGAATTGGAAACCTCCAAACGGGTGTACAAAATTTTTTCCAGCAGTGTAATTACAGCTTTTCCCCAAAACTATCACGCAACCATTTGTGATGTTATACGCACATCGTCTTGGTCGATGTATTCGATCTCATGCGCTCCATTATAACAGCAGAAAATATTGAGTACTGTCAGTGACTGTCCAGCTAACTGATTCTTCTTTATCCTTCTTTCATTATGGTAGGGGCTTTTTTATTTTGCTGCAGAGCTGAAAGCTTCCAGGCTAGCTGGGTCGACATAGAAGTTTACTTAAAAGGGCCAAGAGAAGCCACGAACGCGTTCAGGACTGAGCACTGTCTTCAGCACTTTTAGGCGAATGCAGAATTCGCTTCGGTCACCCCTGCGCCTTGAGCGGTACAGAGGTTCAGCTATCTGTCCTAAAACAGTATTGTTCGAGACACAGGGAAGAATGCTTGTACAAGGGATAAAAATCTAAGGCAGATTCAGCCCTTCAGAGATGCAGCAGTGTGAGAACCGCCGTCTGCTTCAGCAGCCGTGCCATAGAATAACGTTCGTTTCAGATCCTTGTGGCAGGCTTTTCATTGGTTCATAGTGTTTATTTCTGTAGAGTGAGTGCTTGTTCGTGCGTGTCTACACGTAAACGTTTTTGTTTGTCAGCTTCAGAATCGTATCATCGAGTGGGAGAGGGTTTTCAGTTTCCTCCTCACACCACGGCGCTATTGATTAATTATAGCAAAATCTGCAAAAGTAGAAGTTTGTTTAACCTTTTTACAACATACAGAACTCGCAATGTGTGCAACTACTGGCCGATCAAATTCCTACTCTGGCCGAAATAGCCAAGCTTCAGACCATTAAGATAGAGAACGCTAACGGCTAGGTGATCGAAGAGAACACTTGTCGCTGGGGGACCGAAGAGCAAAGACTTCCTGTTAGGAGACCGATGAAACGGGTCTTGCAGCCGTAAAGAAGGATGTCTCCATTTTCGTGCAGACTATAGAGGCCGAGCTCGACTCAGAATCTCCTGCTGTTACTGCTACCGACTTCCACCTTCATGTTTTATATGGTAAGAATGGTCCGGCATTGCAATCACTGATTCGTTAGGAATGCAATGTTAGTTAACTACGATCTGATTGTATGGCTTTAAGATTTCACAGGAAGCTAGTTGCTTCAATCAGGCCCTCTGGCTATCTTTCTGTTGTTCGTACTTATTTTTCCAGGTTCTTTCTTTAATCCACTGACCTTCCATGCAGTATTTGGTCGTATCCATGAATTATTCTCATAATTATGCTCTTGTCCGTTTATTAAAGGTAATTCGTGCGTTGATGCATTATGGTAATAAAACTGTTGGCTACAGTGACCACTTGCTTCTGTTACAGATAGACGGTGCCTTCTCTCTTTAATATATTCACGTGTGGTGTAATACCTGTGGTGTATGTAGGGCTGCCCCCTGCATATTTTGGCCATCATACATACATGTACCTTTCGTGGGCCAGGTACGGCCCCTACCTCACCTGGGGGGTTGTGTGCAAACAGAAGTCGAGGTATTGTGTGTCCTCACGGTCACTTATCCTCGTGACGTCGAAGCTGTATCCTTCCGCCGCCATCATTTACTAGGGGGAACTCCCTATCTCACCGATTTCAGATTTCTACATCTATATCTACATGGATACACGACAAATCACACTTTAAGTGCCTGGCAGGGGTTTCATCGAACCACCTTCACGATAATTCTCTATTATTCCAATCTGGAACAGCACTCGGAGAAAACGAACACCTTTAACTTTCCGTGCAAACTCTGATTTCCATTATTGTATTAACGTGATCGTTCCTCCCTATGTAGGCCGGCATCAACAAAATATTTTCGCATTCGGAGGAGAAAGTTGATGATTGAAATTTCGTGAGAAGATTCCCCCGCAACGAAAAACGGCTTTGTTTTAATGATGTCCACCCCAAATCCTGTATGATGTCAGTGACACTCTCTCCCTTATTTGGTGATAATACAAAACGTGCTGATCTTCTTTGAACTTTATCGATGTACTCCGTTAATCCTATCTGGTAAGTATCCCACAATACTCAGAAATACTTCAACAGAGGGCGGACAAGCGTAGTGTAGGCGGTCTCTTTAGTAGACCTCTTACATTTTCTAAGTGCTCTGCCAATAAAACGCTGTCTCTGGTTTGAATTTCCCACAACATTTTCTATGTGTGCTTTCAAATTTTAGTTGTTCGTAATTGTAACTCCTAGGAATTTAGTGGAATTTACTGCCTTTAGATTTCACTGATTTATCGTGTAACCGAAGTTTGACGGATTCCTTTTAACACTCATGAGGATGACCTCATACTTTTCATTATTTAGCGTCAATTTCCAATTTTCGCACCGTTCAGATATCTTTTCTAAATAGTTTTACAAATAAATGGCTCTGAGTACTACGGGACTTAACTTCTGAGGTCATCACTCCCCTAGAACTTAGAACTACTTAAACCTAACTAACCTAAGGACATCACACACAGCCATGCCCGAGGCAGGATTCGAACCTGCGACCATAGCGGTCGCGTGGTTCCAGATTGTAGCGCCTAGAACCGCTTGGCCACTCCGGACGGCCTAAATAGTTTTACAATTCGTTTTGATCTTTTGATGGCTTTACCAGACGATAAACGACGGCATCATCTGCAAACGACCTAAGATGGCTACTCAGATTGTCTCCTAAATCATTTACATAGATAAGGAACGGCAGAGGGCCTATAACACTACCTTGGGGAACGCTAGAAATCACTTCTGTTTTACTCTATGACTTTCGGTGAGCTGCTACGAAATGTAACCTCTCTGACAGGAAATCACGAATCCAGTCGCATGACTGAGACGATATTCCATAAGCACGTAATTTGACTACAAAATGCTTGTGAGGTACAGTCTCAAAATCCTTCTCGACATCGAGAAATACGGAATCAATTGGAAATCCTTTGACAATAGCACTCTAAACTTCGTCTGTATAAAGAGCTAGTTGACTGTGTGTCAACTGACAGTTCTCGTGTAGGTAATTCATAATGTTGGAACACAACATACGTTCCAAAATCCTGCTGCATATGGACGTTAATGATATGGTCCCGTAATTTAGTGGATTACTCCTACTAACTTTCTTCAATACTGGTGTGACATGTTGTAAAATGGGCCAGTGGATAGCCCGTCTGCCAGCCGTAGTGGCCGAGCGGTTCTAGGCGCTACAGTCTGGAACCGAGCAACCGCTACGGTCGCCGATTCGAATCCTGCCTCGGGCATGGATGTGTGTGATGTCCTTAGGTTAGTTAGGTTTAAGTAGTTCTAAGTTGTAGGGGACTGATGACCTCAGAAGTTAAGTCCCATAGTGCTCAGAGCCATTTGAACCATTTGATAGCCCGTCAAAAACTGAACACGGGAAGGTGTACTCACCTGTAATAAGAAGCAAAATAAAGACACTGAATGATCCAAGCGGAAAATATGAAACATCGAGCGAACTGTAAGGACTACTGCGTCGTGGTTACGTGGTCACGATGTTGGACTGCGAAGCGGGAGATATGCATTCAAATCTCTATCGGTTCCCACTTTTTTTTCCACAAAATTATGATATGTCCGTCAGGTCACTAACGTATCTGTACTCCTTCTGTAGTGTTTGCAATTTTCGTACTGTACACTGGTTATGGAAAATGAGTCATGTGGTAAGAATACATTACCGTCGCAAGTAAATGTCATGAACAGTGGGAGCAGGCGAGATGCCACATTGACCTCTCACAGAAATGAAAACAACAAATAAACTGGTGTGAACTATGTTGCAAGGGAAAAAAGTCGGGTGTGAACTATGTTACAACAAAGGAAGTCAAGAGTCAAAACTTACAAACGGAACTCAAGAGTCCTAACAGGTGGTACTTGCATGGAACAAATAGCAGGTACGTACGTCCGGAGGTCTCGTCCTTGCACTTCGCTGTTGCAAGCGGATCTTACACCACGACACAGACATAAATTTGACTACAGCGAGCAGGCATGTCAAGACCGGTCGGACAGTTCACCACCTCGCCGTGGTTACCAGTGTCTGCTATGAGCTCCTCGCCTGTACGACCGTATAATTCTCTCTTCCTGCTCCTCGAGGGATTGTCCAGGACAGATAGTTTTCTGTTAGCAAGTATAGAAGAGATTCACTCTCAGAAGCGTACTTTTGTTTACGTCCTATAAAAAAAAACAGTTGTTACTTCAAAGAGTGCATTTCACTACGTCCAGTCATAGCATTCAGCAAAGGATATTACAGTACTCATGTTTTCACGCTTGAGTGGGCCAGCCTTATTAATTATCATCCAATAAAACGTTTCCGTTTGGGTATTATCACTTCCTTAAAATCTGTGTGATCTTATGGGGAGCTTTCCTTCTCTGTAGGTCACCAGAGATCGGATTTATAGCACCCTAAGCAACCGACAAGCCACAGAAGGAAGGCAAATGTGTAGCATTTGCAGATTTAGTGAAAACTTTTGATAATGTTGATTGGAAAACAGTGTTCGAAATTATCGAGGTAGCACGAATAAAATACTGGCTGCGAAATATTATCTACTACTTGCTCAGAAACCAGACTACTGTTGTAAGAGTCGAAGGACGTCACAAGAAAGCAGCAGATGAAACAGGATTTTAGCTTACCCAGGATGTTATTCAATCTGCACACTGAGCAAGTAGTAAACGAAACCAAAGAAAAACTTGAATGTTCGAGGAGACGAAATGAAAACCTCGACGTTTCCCAAAGACAGTGTAATTCGGTCTGTGAGTGACAGCGATGGACTTCGAAAAGCAGTTGAGTGGAATGGACGGTGGGTTGAAAAGAGGTTATATCATGAACGTCAATAAAAGTAAAGCAAATGTCGCTGAATGTGGTCTAATTACATCAGGTGATACTGAGGGATCAAGATTAGGAAATGAGACACTCAAAGCATTAGATGAGTTTTGCTATTTGGGCAGCAAAATGATCGATGATGGTCGAAGTAGTCAGGATATAAAACGTAGACTGGCAATAACAACAAAAGTATTTCTGGAAAAGAAAATTAAATTAACATTGAGTATTAATTTAAATGTTGGGATGTCTGTCCTGTAAGAGTTTGTCTCGAATGTATTCTTGTACAGAAGTAAGACGTGGACGATAAGCAGTTCAGACAAAAAGAGAAAAGAAGTTTGTGAATTGTGGTGCCAGAAAACAATGGTGAAAATTAGATGGGTAGATCGAGTAACTAATGAGGAGGTACTGAACCGCTTTGGGAAAAAAGAAATTTATGGAGAAACTTGATTAAAAGAAGGACTCGGTCGATAGTACTCATCATGAGGCATCAAAGGGTTGTTAATCTGGTGCTGGAGAAAAGTGATGGGGTAAAAATTGTAGACATAGGTAGATTGTGATAAATATACGGAGATGGAGAGGTTCACATAGAATGTACTAGTGTTGAGACCTGCATCAAACCAGTGTTCAGGCTCAAGACCACAACAACAATATTTGTGGTAAATAGACAAAAAGAAGTAAATGCATTACGAAACAGAGAATATTATTTAGATTTATCTAGTGCAGAAGTGGGTGACGTCAGTTGAACTATGCGTTGCAGATTCTCGAGGTTGTACTGGGTTGGGCAAACAGAGCAGGAATACATGTGTTGGCTTGTCTGGATCTCACTACAGCTGCCAGGTCACACGATACTGGGAGTTGGACCGTAGCACGATCGATAACTCCTGCCACGTCTTCCTAACACGAACTTTCGAGTGAAGGAGGCGTGGCACGTCTGCCTTGAGTGGCGTTGAAGCCGTTCTGCCGGGAGAGGCAGCTGAGTGAAACAGCATGGACAGGGCAATTCTGTGTGGAAACGGACGCTGTTTGTTCTACCACCCGTGTGACCTCCAAGTTTGTCTGGCTGAACATCTTCCGGACGTGAGGGACGTGCACGGGACGGGGAGATTACACATTATTCCTTCGAGCGACCATTTCTGGAGGCGGGTCGTCCAAGGTTTTCCACTGCTTGTCACGGTACAGCGGCTTTGGATGCTCGGTGAGCTACTTTTAGTTCGTTGCTTCAGTGCCGAGACCATGCGTGCTCCCTGTTCTGAGCATGACAATCGTGACTGGTTCAGTTCCTGACCTGTTTGTGTCTTGCTGCTTCTACACACATCAAAAAAAGTTATGCATCACAACGGTTCCCAGAACTCCTGAAGATAGAAGTTGACTGTGGATATTGTATCACAGACACAGTCCCTTTGACTGTTCAGAGATGTCACTAAACCCGCCCAAAGATGTAAACTACCATGCATGAGCAACGCCTATTAGACGGATCAGATCCAATCATTCCACCAGGAAGGAGGTACACGGCTCGTTCAACCATGCCTAGACGATCAATACCGCTGTTCGATCGCGTCCGCATTGTTACTTTGCGCCAGGAAGTGCTCTCAACAAGGGAAGTGGCCAGGCGTCTCGGGATGAACCAAAGCGATGTTGTTCGGACATGGAAGAGATACAGAGAAACAGGAACTGTTGGTGACATGCCACGCTCAGGCCGCCCAAGGGCTACTACTGCAGTGGATGACCGCTACCTGAGGATTACGGCTCGGAGGAACCCTGACAGCAACGCCAACAAGCTGAATAATGATTTTCGTGCAGTCACAGGACGTCGTGTTACGACTCCAACTCTGCGCAATAGGCTGCATGATGCGCACTGTCACTCCCGACACCCACGGCAAGGTCCATCTTTGCAACAACGACACCATGCAGCGGGGTACAGATGGGCCCAGCAACATGCCAAATGGACCGCACAGGTTTGGCATCACGTTCTCTTCACCGATGAGCGTCGCACATGCCTTCAACCAAACATCGTCGGAGACATGTTTGGAGGCAATCCGGTCTGGCTGAACGCCTTAGACACACTGTCCAACAAGTGCAGCAAGGTGGATGTTCCCTGCTGTTTTGGGGTGGCATTATGTGGGGCTGACGTACGCCGATGGTGGTCATGGAAGGCGCCGTAACGGCTGTACGATACGTGAATGCCGTCCTCCGATCGATAGTGCAACCATATCGGCAGAATACTGGCGAGGCATTCGTCTTCATGGACGACAATTCGCGCGACCATCGTGCACATCTTCTGAATGACTTCCTTCAGGATAACGACATCGCTCGACTAGAGTGGCCAGCATGTTCTCCAGACATGAACCCTATGAAACATGACTGGGATAGATTGAAAAGGGTTGCTTATGGAGAACGTGAGCCACCAACCACTCTGAGAGATCTACGCCCAATAGCCGTTGAGGAGTGAATCTGGACCAACAGTGCCTTTATGAACTTGTGGATAGTATGCCACGACGAATACAGGCGTGCATCAATGCAAGAGGACGTACTACTAGGTATTAGAGGTACCGGTGTGTACAGCAATCTGGTCCACCACCTCAGAAAGTCTCGCTGTATGGTTATACAACATGCAATGTGCGGTTTTCATGAGCAATAAAAATGTTGATCTTGGTGACCGAGCGGTTCTAGGCGCTTTAGTCCGGAACCGCGCGACTGCTACGATCACAGGTTCGAATCCTGCCTCGGGCATGGATCTGTGTGAGGTCCTTAGGTTAGTTAGGTTTAAGTAGTTCTAGTGCTCAGAGCCATTTGAACTATTCTATTCCAATTTTCTGTGTGTATGTTGGAGTCAGTTTAGCTTCCTGTTGCTGTTCCCTGTTCCTGTGTCTTGCCAGGCGATTTGAGGAGTGTCGTGTTCCACTGACGAGTCCTGTGAGGGAGTAGAGCTGCAAGAATGCGCGTCAAAGAACTTACTTGACAGGAGGTCTCGAGGTAGCGGGCTGTCTTCTGTGCACCTGCTCCACTGAAAAGAGGGCAGTAGGGTGAGTTAGAATACGGCACTCGATCTCGGCTGGGATCTCAGGGTACACTGGAT
Source organism: Schistocerca nitens (assembly GCF_023898315.1). NCBI lineage: Eukaryota > Metazoa > Arthropoda > Insecta > Orthoptera > Acrididae > Schistocerca > Schistocerca nitens. The sequence continues at coordinate 95,283,716 of NC_064618.1, read as the reverse complement.
GCAATCATAAAGTCTATATACAAAGTTGACTAACTGCCTTCTTAGTAGTGTAACTTCTCATAGTTCCCTGAGTTTAAGTCCCAATATAGCAGAGGCGGGCACGCCAGACTAAGTGTTGACTACATAGAACTAAGTGTAAGTCTCCTCGTAGTTACGCAGCACTGCACTGCGATCTCACAGCATCTGAACTCCAGCTAAACCATATCTGACTGACCGACCTGCTGCTCCATCATTGCCATCACTCCCACCTCTGTCTCAACAATATGGCGACTAGCCTTTTTATAGCGGTAATGCACCTGGCACCACTTGTTCTAGAAGTTTCCAGTACTCTTGAGCATTGCGTGTGTGTCACGCGGCAGCACATGAGGCCTACATGACGAACAGGCCGCACGCTGCTGTCCAAGGGTTGCGTCTTGCGACGGCTCTCGTGCCTCGTGATGCGGCATAGTCCGCTCTTGTTAGCAGAGTCAACACTACACATAAGCCACGTCCGGTCACGTCCGCCTCGCTGGTAACAAGAATTTCCAAGCCTACGTCTCACTTGAGTTTTTTTCTATCATTCGCGACAGGAGCTTGTCACTCGTATGAAAACATGATAGCTTCGATTTCGTAGTTGTCATAGAATTGTGATTTGATTTGTATTTTAAATTATTGGGGTTTTGGACTGCTTGGGGTTATGTAATTTTTTATGTTTATGTGTCATATTCGTGATGTTCAAAATAATGTTTTTGCCTAGTACGTTGTGTAGTAAATCGCCAAGTTGCTTTCTTTAGTTATTTGGTGCCCACAAGCTTGTGCGTCTTATGTGGGCACATCTTGTATGAATATGGGTTGTACTTCCGAGCCGAGCTTATGTTTACCGTAGATGAGCTTCATCAACTAACCGTTTGCATCTTCCTTCTACCTATGTTTTCTGTCCCGTACGATGGTTAAGTATTTACCTTTTCTTCCTGTGGCGTGATTTGAAGCTGAATCTCAGTTGGCCGCTGAACTTCTTTACAATCAGATGTAAGTGGGGCTGATTGTCTTGGCCAGTTACCTTTTTACGTTTTAGCGACTTATCACCACTGTTTGGTATCTGCTGCCAGTGCGTAATCTGATGTCTTAAGCTTTTACTCGTTTTTCCTAAAAGTTACTTCTCTGTTCATCAGTATGTCATTGTATGTTTGTGCCGTTGAGGCGTGTTTTTACTGGCTGCTTAGAAGAGGAGTGTAGTGAGCAGCGTATGGGCCGTGCCTTAAGTAATATCACGGCCGTTCGTCCGGACCACACTGCCCGATGCGTGGTGCTTTTGTATCAAGCAGCTTTAATCGTCTTTCTTTCATTTTAATCAATCCCTTTTAGGTGAACCTTGTTTATATATTGTATTTTAGTCGAACACATTGTAAAGATGTTTACTGCTTGCCTGTTTTGAAGACTGTTTTCCTATCACGTTATCGCTGTTATTTAGGGCATTCTTGAGTTTTGTACTTAATCGTTTGTCTCTTTAACAAAGGAAAAGAGCCTGTGAAGAGATTGTTTTATCGATTATCAGTAATTTTTGTTAATTGTTTAAACTAATTGGGTAGTTTTGTCTTAATATGTCAAGATCTTGTTGACTTAATTGGTAAAGTCGCTTTTCCCGAGGAGTGTTAATAAACGTCTTGATACAAATGATGTTCAGTCCTTATTTTTCCTTGTCCTTACACTTCCACGCAACCTTACGCCGTTTGTGCGTACCAGGTATCTTCATCAGAGAAGGTTCGCTTTGGATTTTGTTGTTGCTGTCCACGGTTCTTTTAGAGAGTTCCCGTGACGGCCACGGCCTAATTCTTTTGAAGGTAGCATCCACTCACTGATGGTCTTTTGAAGTTGACCGCATCTCCACTTTAGACCGAGTGTTGAGGTGTTCTGAGAAGCTGTTTCTTGAACTTAGACTTTGGGTAACTGGTCGATTGCCACATTTTGGTTGTTTGACGACATGGGCAACTGCATTCTCTACTTGCAGGCAGATACCTCTAGACGATTAGTCGGCGAGGCGATTCCAGCCAAGTCGCAGTTATAAAAAGGAAGGTCCAACAATAGAAACCCACGACAATGTTGACATAAGGAAAGATCGCATCTAATTGCCGCAGTTTCTTAGCGAAGTAATGATGGCAGAGAGAGAAATTTCGGAATATAAATATTGCAAGAGTCACCAATACTGATGCTTATGTTTGAGGACGGAGAAGCACTTCTGGCTGAAATTAAGAAAGATATGTGGAATTTGTTGCGCAGACTGGATAACTTATCTCACAGAGGGACAAACTCCTACATTCCCCGCGTGGAATACATAAAATATTTCACAGAGGGATAGATAAAGGATAGAATATGCAAAACACTTTGAACGGGATGTCTGATGTAACACAGAGATGAAACGCTTACCACAAGATAGGATGAGATAGAGTACCAGTTTAAAATCAGAAATAGGACTGATGAGTTTAGGGAAAACGCACTACATGAGAGTTTAATATCTGAACAGAACGTCGTAATAATGATTACCACAAGTAAGATAGCCCGATGAAATTTGAATTATATATAGATATAACTGCTACAGTTAGTACAGAAGGTAACTGAAACAAATACCCAATGAGTTGAACGTGTTGTAGTCATAGCTAACAGCAACACGTGTTCTGCAACATGCTCCCTTGTTGGCTACAAGGTTGGTATCGAGTTCTCGTGGTATGGCGTTCCATTGCCCCACCAGCGCATTTGGAAACTACTGAATGATCGGTGATGCATGTGCGTTTGCTATAATGCACGCATCGTACATGCATCCCACACGTGCTCGATGGGATTTAAGTCAGCGTGCTGTTGGCAAGCGGGATACGCTAAGCTTAGTGAGGCCAACTGAGGAGCTACTTGATTGAGAAGTAGCGGCTCCGGTCACCAAAACTGACAGTCGCCGGGAGAGCGGTGTACTGACCACATGCTCCTCCAATCCGCATCCAGACCTTTGGCCTGTCCTCAATGTATCCCATAAGCAGTTTTAAAGGCATACACGCAGTAAATCTCTTGCGCTCTTCCACTGTTCTATTCACTGGCTCGTCAATGAACCATCCAGCATTTTATAACTGGTTTAATCCGAGGGAGAAGCAGAGGCATATGTTTTAAGAGTTGATGATAGGCCTACATTGAGTCTACGGTCAATTTCGACTCCGTTAAGTTCATATCGTATCTCATGAACCGGGAGCGCTAAAGCATTACGTGTAAGATTCGATGCCATTGTAGCAGTACCATCCCTTTTCGTAAATGATCCATCAAGATAATATGAAACTCTTGCATGGGAGGGTTGAAGCGTGTTGGTGTTGTATGACAATCCTAATTTCATTGTTCTTTTTAAATGTGTGTGGTTGATGCATAAGGATTATGCGTGAAGTATTCCTGGTGTATAATACACTCGTCATATGCCACCGGGCTAGTTATATCGACCGACGTCATTGCGCGGCTTCAGACCCATTGATATAAGAAATTCGTAGTTTGCACGTGGTATCGCCTTGTTGCTCTGTTGTGAAGTGCCGCGCTGGGCGTTGTGCACTTTGGTTTTGTACCTTACGCCCATCTTATCTTCGTTGACAATACGATGCTGCTGTGACCCCTGACTGGTTGAAGCTCCCCGCCGACGCTTCCGGTCTCTGCACGTTCAGTGTCACTGCTGGTCCCGCTTTACATGTGGCCGTACAATGATTTCGTCGCCGAGGAAATCGACAAGATGATTATTCTGGTTAACAATATGCAGCTCCAGATAGTCCAAAGCCTGAACTGTTACTGGGACGTAAATAGCGTTGGAAGGGGTCTCAAAGGTCTTATACCCTGTTCCCACTGATAGGAAGAATCCGAAAGGTATATGAATCAGTCTGTTGTTGAGATAAGAGTTTGTTACAATGCTACACTCGACATGGATTCTACTGACATAGGGTATATCCACTGACTCGCCGGATCTGTAGAATTTACTAGGATCCTCCTTCAAAACCTGTCTTTTGTGAAACCCGGTAGCCTTCCTGTTGGTCCTTTCTGGTTAAAGTCAGTCGTTGCACTCGTCTTTACTTCAGATTAAAGTGTACTGATGTTCGCACGTAGACCGTTTTAAAACTTCGTTTAAATCGTCAGTATCGTAAGGTTCTATTTCCACAATTTCTTTTCCACTTTTAATTTCGAGATGAAGTTAATTGTTAGTCTCTGTGATATTCGGAATGCTGTTGCATGTCTCCAGTCCAGTCAGCGCAATACTTCACTCCCCTTTGCTTACATCAGTCGGTGGGAAGTAATTCGCACGTTATGCGGACGACCGTTGTTTTAAAGTCAGAGTGTAGAGGTAAGGTTGTAAATGTGGAAGCGTGTGGGTAACGTGGAAACGTCTAGTATCTGGCCTGCAGAGTGCTGCACTCTAACGGGGCAGCCAGAAATTATTGCAATAGTTCCTGTTTGTTACGGTACAGGGTTAGCAGTCAGTTGAGCAACAGACGCCGTGACAGTGATGCAATTTACGTTCGCGCATTTTCTAAACCTTTTTCGAAATAAGTTGTGGTATTATATTTATCTACATACTTTGCAGTTTTCTTTCTTTACGTCTGATAGTTTATAAAAGGAGGTGCATAGAAGTTTTTAGCAGTCCTTTATCAACCTTAAATGGATAGTTGCTCAATGTAATCTACCGAAATTTAAAATGGCCATTGTGTAGGTAGTGTGGAAGCATACATACGATGGCATTGTGGAAACGTTTCCGCAATACCAACATGAAATACATTACTTCTAGTACGTTTTACGTCTGTTTCTAGATGCCACGAAAGCTAACTGATCGGAAACCAAGAGCTATTGTGAAGAAGTGGGGTGCTGAAAACATGATTAAGGCTATCATAGCCTTAATGGAAAAACAGATGGGGTTCAGAAGAGAAGTAAAAAGCTTTCAGTGTACCTCAGACGACACTTCAAAGGTTTGTGGATAGTGATATGTCACCTGAAGAATGTGTTTCTTTGAGACTTGGACGTAAGCCTGTACTACCAGATGCTATTGAGAAACAGTTGGTACAGTATCTCATTGAAATGGCCTTACCACATTACGTGTCAAGAGAATGGCATATCAGCTAGCTGAAAGAAATAATATTAATCATCCTTTTACTTCAAATGCTGCAGGTAGAGCTTGGTTTGACCTTTTTCTTAGACAACACAGAAATAAACTCACAATCCAAAAACCTATGGGGACCTTGTTCTCAAGAGCAAACAGGTTCAATAAAGAAGCTGCAGACAAGTTTTTTGACATTTTGGAAGCTGAGTACAGCAAACACTCCTATAGTGCTGATCGTGTCTACAATGTGGACGAGATTGGGCTCTCTGTCGTCCAGAGCAGAATACCACATGTAATTGGACTGAAAGGTAAACCTAAAGTAGGTGCCCTCACATCAGCAGAGCGAGAATCCCTGGTGACTGTCATATGCTGTATTAGATCTGGCGGTACTTTCATACCAGCAATGATGATCTTCCCCACGAAGAACTGGACTGATACTCTACTGAAAGGAGCACCACGTGGAACAATTGGTAAATGCCATCCTTCAGGCTGGATTCAAACTGAGCTCTTCTCCGAGTGGTTTGACCACTTCATTTCTAATGCACATTCCTCAAAAGAATCTCCTGTGTTGTTAATTCTTGATGGGCATAACATTCATGCCAGAAACCTTCAAGTTATAGACCGTGAGCATCCCGCATCACACCTCTCATAAAACTCAGCCACTTGATAAGACCTTTATGGACACTCTAAAAACCTATTACACTGAGTATGTTCGCCAATGGTTCCGGCACAGCAGCCGGCCATTAGGACCATATGACATATTTGAGTTGTTTGGGAAAGCCTACCTAAAGTTCCAGACTGGCTCTATTGCTGCAAAAGGATTTTTGGAGACTGGAATTTTCCCATGTGACAGGACTGTTTTTGCAGAAATCGACTTTATAGATGCCATGTCAGCCTTAGATGGGGCCAGAAGTCTGAGAGTAACTAATGAGAATCCAGCATCTCCAGGTGGAAGTAATGACCTCCGACAAGAAGACACTCAGAACGCATTCAGACCTGTGACAACTGACAGCCCAAGTGAAGATGGCGAAAGAGAAAGCAGGTCAACATATTTGTCAAATATCTCATCAAACACGTGTGTGTCTCCACAAGATATCATGCAAATCCGTCCTCTAATGAGGACGGTTTCCAACAGAGGTCGTAAGCCAGGTTTATCAGCTGTTTTGACATCTTTGCCTTATAAAACACGCCTTGAAGACTCGTTACTGAAGGGTAAACAGAAGCTTCCTAAGGCACCTGCCAAAAGCAAGAAAAAACGTGAAGTTACTCCTAGAAAACAATGCAGAAAACGGCTTAAGTTATCTGAGGATTCAGATGAAGAGCCTAGTGCACCAACTGTCTCTTCAGACGAGTCAGATTTGGATCTCCCAGTTGGGGAAGAAAAACCTACTGAAGAAGATGCCATTTGTATTTTTTGTGAAGAGCGAATTTTCCAAAGACGTTCGGGGAGAATTGTGGATTAAGTGTGTAGTGTGTGAGGAGTGGAGTCACTCTTTGTGTGCCGGAAATGAAGGAAATATATATACACATGCGATTTTTGCAAGTAAACTTTGCTTATGAAGCATTTTTCTATCACAGTTGCGTTTAAAAATATTTTTGGTAATTTAAATTTAATATAAAATAAAATAGTTTCTAACATTTATAATAGTTTTCGTTTGAAGTAGTCGGTTTCCCACAATTTTAAGGCGTTTCCACATTACCCGCACTTCTTGAAAAATTAATGAGTTGTTGTGCAAGCAGAAAATGTTTTTTTTTAAATTTTTAACATATTTAGTTTTTATGTTTCATAATATTACATTCATTGCTAAAACATTATGAATTGGCTCTGGCTAATTTTTGAAGCTGAATGAGAAGTAAACATTTCTTTTATACAACAAAAACAAACTGGGTTTCCACATTTACACCGCTACCTAAACGATATTGCATCTGAACCCCGACTGATGGGTGGATGCTTAATGCACCTCCTCATATACGTGCTTCTTCGTAAACGTTAGGAGGAACATGATGCACAGACGCCCACATAAGTAGGTATTAAAGTCTTGGTAGCGATGAAAATTGTGGAACACACGCCTTCAGTCGGCGAAGAATCGTTGTAACTCTCCTGGTTGCTGCAAGTCTCCAAATGTGTCGAAATAGCAGATGTTATTTGTATTTTCTTGACGTACGTACGCTGCCCAGTGGGTTCTTAACATAGGACACCCAGTGCGTTCCTGGTCCCCAAGCAACATCTAAATTCACCATTCCACATTCTCTGGATTTCCACATCGTCTTCGGATACGTATCCCGCGTAAACACTCCACAGAATCTTGGAATGATGAATTTTTTCCTGACAAACTTGAGCAGATCTGTATTTGTAAACGGTCTATTCGGTAGTATAGCTAATGAGCTTCCTTTTATTTATGAAGAGACCTAGTCCTTTGTTGTACAGTTACAGGTATAGTCCTTTTCTGATGGCTGCTGCGTCCATCATGTAGTTATTGAACGGTCTATTGACACACAGTCAACATTGGTTTAGAAAACATCGTTTTGTGAAACACAACTATCTCTTTATTCACATGAAGTGTTGAGTGCTGTTGACAAGGGATTTCAGATCGATTCAGTATTTCTGGATTTCCGGAAGGCTTTTGACACTATACCACACAAGCGGCTCGTGGTGAAATTACGTGCTTATGGAATATCGTCTCAGTTATGTGACTGTATTTGTGTTTTCCTGTCAGAGATGTCACAGCTCGTAGTAATTGACGGGAAGTCATGGAGTAAAACAGAAGTGATTTCTGGCGTTCCCCAAGGTAGTGTTACAGGCACTTTGCTGTTCCTTATCTATATAAAAGATTTTGCAGACAATCTGAGCAGCTGTCTTCGGTTGTTTGCAGATGACGTTTATTGACTAATAAAGTCATCAGATGCCCAAAGCAAACTGCAAAACGATGTAGAAAAGATATCTGAATGGTGCGAAAAGTGGCAGTTGACTATAAATAATGAAAAGTTTGAGGTCATCCACATGAGTGCTAAGAGGAACTCGTTAAACTTTGGTTACACGATAAATCAGTCTAACCAAAAAGCCGTAAATTCAACTAAATACCTAGGTATTACAATAACGAACAACTCCAATTGGAAGGAACACACAGAAAATGTTGTGGGGAAGACTAAGCAAAGAGTGCGTTTTGTTGGCAGGACACTTAGAAAATGTAACAGACCTACTAAGGAGACTGCCTACACAACGCTTCTCCGTCCTCTTTTAGAATACTGTTGCGCGGTGTGGGATCCTTACCAGATAGGACTGACGGAGTACATCGAAAAAGTTCAAAGAAATGCAGCACGTTTTGTATTATCGCGAAATATGGGAGAGAGTGTCACAGAAATGATACAGGATTTGGGCTGGACATCATTAAAAGAAAGTTGTTTTTCGTTGCAAGGGAATCTTCTCACGAAATTCCAATCACCAACTTTCTCCTCCGAATGCGAAAATATTTTGTTGACACCGACCTACAAAGGGAGGAACGATCACCAAGATAAAATAGGAGAAATCAGAGCTCGTATGGAAAAGTACAGGTGTTCATTCTTTCTGCGCAGTATACGACATTGGAATAATAGAGAATTGTGAAGGTGGTTCGATGAACCCTCTGCCAGGCACTTAAATGTGATTTGCAGAGTATCCATGTAGATGTAGATGCCTTCTTGCTTCCTCTAGCTGTTCCTGGGAGTTCTGTGTGTTCTTCGTTGTTCTGGCAACAACCCATCAGCCAGTGAACCCTTCGCTGAGAGACCCGCGAGGGCGAGAATGAGGAAGGGGACAATTCCACCTGATCTCTTGCGTATCGGCAGAACCCTGGGTAACGGGTCCTCTACGCTTCAGGGCACTTTCAGCTGCATACATCGCTGTCAGGATACAGCTTTTTAAACTGCCGTGGCTTCTCCTGCTTGTGTTCTCTGTCAGTGTCCCATCCCATTGCTCACAGTCATCTCATTTTCTGACAGTTACATCACGTGTCAGTGGAAGACTGAATGGTTGAAGGGGACAGAAAAGTAACTACATAAGTTTATCTTCGCCACAATGTTACCCGAAATTAAAAGAGAAATTAAATAACCTGTAAAAGATTTATTTGTATTTTTTATTATCAAGTAAGGATGCAGTGACTTTCTAGCTCAGTCAGTAGCGCGTATACTTGCACTAAGAAAATAAATGAGTGTGCTTGCATTATTAACTGACACTAAGCTATATAAAGGCTGTGTACTTTTACATTCGGCGGTACTAGACAAAATACGTGATAGGTATTTTGTAAATGGAAAGATCGAGTGAGAGTTTATATTTGACATCTTTAACTAGTTCATTCACTAGATATATACTGTAATTCTTTTATACTGAGGGAGAGAGAGATACGAAGCATTGGCTATAAATTATATAGATAAAATTATTTCTCATAATGATTAGATATTACAGAGATACACAGCATTGACTAGAGACACATCTTTTTTTTGTTTTCTTAATCACTAGATACATTCCATATGATTATTAACTTCGCCTCCCACGGCAATCGTTTTTCAATAGAAACAGTTGCCATCTTCCACAACATTTAGAGAGAATTCTTTTACATGGTAGTATACGTAGGTTCTTTGTAATGTGTTTATCGTCTTTCACATATAAAAGATGACGGAATACGAATAAAAAAATGTTTATGTACACTAATAATACTGGTATAGCTAGCAGCGTGTGAAGAAATAACTACACACACACACACACACAAGTGAACTCCATAAACACACCTGTTTACATAACTATGACAAACGGTTCATGCAACTGTTCCACATGCACACATAATATCTATAGATAAATACCACTCTTAATCACTCAAGCGAATAGTGTGAGTACAGGAGAGTCTCGATCTTGTTCTCACAGATAAATCGTTTGGCGTCATCGTGCGACAGACCGATTTTAAGTTGCGAGATAGTGTACACCTCTGATGGTCTTGCAACTGAATGCTTGCTTAGCGCTCCGTACGTGGAGAAGAAGAATTCTCAGCAGGTAGGAGGCGCTCCAGGTAATTATCTATCATGAGAGCCATGGGCGTTGTATGACACACATCCTTACCCTGCCTGTTTCTGTACAGCACACACACGTTTTGGATCTAAGGCTCACAAACTCTACTATCTGCGAACCTTTCGCCTCGTCCTTCAAGAGGCCGATAACCTCTTTGGTTTTAGGTATAATACCATAAGGATTATTGGCTGCATATCCAGATGTGTGGAGTTCTTTTGGATAGTGCCCCACATCACCCCTCCCAGAGGTAAACTAAATGCCTTGATCTTTTAAAGTCCACACGGTAAAAATAGCATTATTCATTCCTTTAAAAAAAATCCTTCACAAAGTCACACGTCGCGAGAGCTTTCTATTTGGTATTAACATCAGCATACTCTTTCAACCAGCACGTCTGCTTGAAGGAGATGCCACGGATGACTAAGCAGTATCATTCCCAAACGAATGCACTGTTGGAGATTTCTATAGTTCATGATATATCTCTGCTTTGCCCCCAGCATTGTCATCAGTTTGGGGATGGAACCGTTGAGCAGGAATGTGCGCTCTGGACATCGCTGTGAAATCTAGGAGGATACGCCATGTTTACCTCCATGACGTATCCTTTACCAGAATCAGCAGCCACACCCATGTAATCACATAATCTGAGGATGTCGTCATCAAATAGCCACGATTACCGGCCGTGTTGGAGATTTTCTCGGTCCGGGGACTAGGTGTTTGTGTTGTCCTCATCATTTCATCATCATCATCAACATTCGTGACAGCGGGACTTTGTACGGGGGCTGACCACAGTGCAGTTGAGCGCCCCACAAACCAAACATCTTCATCATCATCAAATAGCCATTGAAAGTCTCCAACAGGTAGTTGTTGTTATATGGATTATACCTATAGGTTATTGATGTCAAGGTACATGATGTAACTCTCATCCTCAGATACTTTCAACTGTCTGTCCAGTCGTCGATAATTTGGCTTGGCCTGCCTGTGGACATATTGGCAAAGTCCTCCATGAATCCCGTGTTCGAAAAAGAGTAGCATGTCGACATTGGCTAATAATTCAATTTCGACATGTTTTCTTTTAACATAGCATCCCACGAAAGATCTGGTACAGAGCGGTAGAATGCAGGTTCCAGAATGTGTGTGGTCAAGCATTTTATCGATAAAATCTACTAGTAGTAGTAGATGAGTGTCCATATATAGCTTTGCATACTCCCATAAATCAGAGATGCTGAATTTCTGCCAAACATCCACTGCATGCCCATAATCCGTATCCGTTATGACAATGCGTGTAGGGTTACTGCTGAGCACAGTTATGCCGGGCAAGGTGTTTTGTTGAGTCTCTGCAACGAAATGAGCTATTTGTAAGGAAAGAGCCCCCCCCCCCCACCCCCTCTTTGTCGCATGACCCCCTGTTGCATCGTCTTAGCAAGTTTCTGTAGTGTTGAATGCGTGAATGGACTTGAGTCCAGAAACTGAAAGGTGATGCTCCGTGCCATCCGCTTGGAGAACAACATGTACCTCTCAATGCTTTCACGCAGGACACTAACCCGATTGTTGTGTAAACAGAAATTACTCAAGTGCTGCGTGATGGAATAGGCATCATACCTGCACAAATTGTGGAAAAAGATGGATAGTTTCAGTTACGTGCATTGTGTTGCATCGCAGAACTTTTCCCTTACATGACAGTGGTCTCTACATGGAGTTTCCACTTTTCTGTCTAATGGCAGTCCACAAATATGGCCAATTTTTCACACATTTAATGCTTCTGAATGGTTCAGGAGTCTGAACAGTTGCGGAGAATGTTTTCATTACACACATAAATTTTCTAAAAGCTAGAAATGCCAGATCTTTATTCACGTACTCTCCAAATTCATCCATGAACACTTGGGTGTCAGTAATAATATTCACACTCTGAGACTGCATCTTGAAACGATGCTGGTGTGATGTATCACTCTTTAATTTATACCGCTTGCTGCGCTATTCCAGTCAGCGAACAATAATTCACCTCCCTATCAAGTAACAACAACGTGAATGCGGTAAGATTCTTTGGCGAAATTGTCTGATGACTCAAATTCTATATGAATATCAATGGGTTTGCCTTTGATGAACTCATTCTGTTTGTTGTATCTAAAAAAAACGATCGGCGCTGATACCTTAAACTTTTGCATCCGGATTCATCATCCGACTCGTAATAGGAGGGACGAAACTTTGAATACATGTCATATAACATACTGTCAACTGTATTACTCCAGTTCAGCTGTAAGTAATCGTATGGGTGGAATTATTCATTTAGAAAGACCTTAGCATTTGTTCGTTTACAGCTGTTAAATAAAACTAATTCTTTCTTCAACTTTCCTTTATGTTTAGTCCGAAACGCCAGTATAATGAACTGCTGAGATTCTAGTTGAATACTCGTTTTAACTGCCCAAGACTGACATCCAGTGGTCGTAAGAACTGCTTACTCATATATTTTCCATGAGCAGAAAGATAATGGCAGCGGTATGCATACACTAAAGTATTCTGCAGACAGTTGTCGTCAAAAGTCGATGCGGAAACATTATGTCTTAAGTGTTGATATGATAACCACGTTGTGACTGTGGTTGCTATCGATTCCGTTCAGTTCGCATCTTATTTCTTAAAACAGAAAGACGAATCCATTATGCATGAGTCAATGTGGGCTCTCCACCGTCCTTTTAAAAAACGTCCTTGTAGATAAAGGAAATTGCTGCATGCTGGAGTAGAAGTGAGTCAGCAGTTTCTTTTAATCAAACAACGAAAAATCAGTCAAACTTGCAAATTTTACTTTTTTTATTCACTCTATTACTTTCGGGTTGAGACCCATTTTCAAATCATCGTAACATAGACAAACATGGTAGATGTGAAAATCATGTCAAAAATATGGAACGAACAGTTACTGTGTATACAGATAACTGTCTCAGTTATCCATATGAGCTGTAGCTGTTCGTTTCACATTTTTGACAGGGTTTTCACGTCTTCGGGAAAACCATTGTGATTTTGTTCCGATGATTTGAAAATGGGTCTCAGCCCGAAACTAGTCATCGAGTGAGAAAAAAAGTAAAATTTGCAACTTTGGACTGGTTTTTCGTTGTACTGAAGTACAACGTTTCCTGGTGATGAATCAAAATTCGTATTTCTTCATTACTATTAACCCTGTGTATAAACTACGCTTATCACAAGTGACAATATTTTGTAACATTCCAATGTTGTTTTACAATTGCGACCCCATATCTATTCTTTCATTATTGCTTCATCCAACATAAGTTGTGTTATCATGTGTCGAAATGAGCAGCTGTAATATAAAATAAACCGCAAGCTAGACGAGAAAAAATTTACGAACCATGCAAGAAAATTACCCGGATTCCAAGCTAGCATGTCGGTCGGTGGGACCAGGCACCTAATCGGCGTTCCAATACATCCCAAAGGTGTTCTATAGAATTCAGATCAGGACTCTGTGCAGGGCACTTCATTACAGAGGTATTAGTGTCGTGTAACCATTCCGCCACAGGCTGTGCATTAATAACAAGTGCTCGATCCTGTTGAAAGATGCAATCGCCATCCCCGAATTCAACAATGGGAAGCAAGAAGGTGTTTAAAATATCAATGTAGGCCTGTGCTGTGATAGTGCCACGCAAAACAACAGGGGGTGCAAGCCCTCTCCATGAAAAACACGACCACACCATAACACTACCACCTCCGAATTTTACTGTTGCCACTACACACGTTGGCAGATGACGTTCGCCGGGCATTCGCCATACTCATTCCCTGTCATCGGATCGCCACATTGTATACCGTGATTCGTCACTCAACACAACGTTTTTCCACTGTCCAATCGTCCAATGTTTACGCTCCTTACACCAAGCGAGGCGTCGTTTGGCATTTACCGGCGTGATGTGTGGCTAATGAGCAGCCGCTCGACCTTGAAATCCAAGTTTTCTTCACTGTCATAGTACTTGCAGTGAATCCTGATAAAATTTGGAATTCCTGTGCTATGGTCTGGATAGATGTCTCCCTATTACACATTACGACTCCATTCAACTGTGGGCGGTCTCTGTCAGTCACAGACGAGGTCGGCGTGTACGCTTTTGTGCTGTGTGCTGTACGTGTCCCTTCACGTTTCCACTTCACTATCACATCGGAAACAGTGGACATAGAGATGTTTAGGAGTGTGGAAACCTTGCGTACAGATGTATGACGCAAGTGACACCCAATCACCTGACCACGTTCTAAGTCCGTGAGTTCCGCGGAGCGCCCCATTCTGCTCTCTAACGATATGTAATGACTACTGACAAGGGAACTTACCCATCGGACCCCCCTCAGATTTAGTTATAAGTTGGCACAGTGGATAGGCCTTGAAAAACTGAACACAGATCAATGGAGAAAACAGGAAGAAGTTGTGTGGAACTAGGAAAAAAATAAGCATAATATACAGATTGGGTAGTCCATGCGGGAGATAGGCAGCATCAAGGATAGTGGTCCCGTGGTAGGCTTGAGCAGCTGCGGAACGAGGGGTCCTTGGTTCAAGTCTTCCCTAGAGTGTAAATTTTAATTTTTTTTCAGACAATTATCAAAGTTCAGGCACTCACACAAAATCAACTTCACTCTCCAAAATTCCAGGACATGTTCAGATTTGCTTGGACATATGCAGGATTTGACGGTCTATACACGGAAAAATTTGAAAACGTTAAAAACATATGTTTTGACAGAGCACAGGGAAAACTGAGCGACTGTGAAACTGTTGCATTCATTTGTTGCAGTTTATGTGACAAACTCTTGTGTTTTCATCACTTTTTTGGGAGTGATTATCACATCCACAAGAAAACCTAAATCGGGCAAGGTAGAAGAATCTTTTTACCCATTCGCCAAGTGTAGAAGTTAGGTGGGTCGACAACATATTCCTGTCATGTGACGCACATGCCGTCACCAGTGTCGTATAGAATAGATCAGATGTGTTTTCCTGTGGAGGAATCGGTCGACCTATGACCCTGCGATCAAATGTTTTCGGTTCCCATTGGAGGGGCACTTCCTTTCGTCTACTAATCGCACGGTTTTGCGGTGCGGTCGCAAAACACACACTAAACTTATTATAGTGAACAGAGACGTCAATGAACGAAGGGACAGATCATAACTTTGCGAAAATAAAGAAAGTAAAATTTTCACTCGAGGGAAGACTAGAACCAAAAACCTTTTGTGCGGCAGCTGCCCACGCTAACCACGGGACCACGGCGATTCTGAGATCAGCTATCCTTGATGTTGCCTATCTTGCGGATGGACTAGTCAGTTTGTATATTTTGCTTATTTCTTTCATAGTTCCATACAACTTCTTCCTGTTTTCTCGAGTGATCTGTGTTCAGTGTTTCAAGGACTATCCACTGTGCCAACTTATAACTAAATCTGAGGGGGGTGCGATGGGGAGGTTCCCTAGTGAGGTCGCTGATATGGAGTACCTGGCAGTAGGCGGCAGCATAATGCACCTAATATAAAAAACGTATGTTTTTTGTGGTGTCCGGATACTTTTGATCACATAGTGTAATTAGTAATCAAATAAGCGAATGGCGGGGATCTGATGCAAATAGACTGTTCAGTGCTTCGGGTAGGTCATTACTGTGAGGTAACCCTTGTATGCGGCAACAGACTGACGTAATGAAAAGTTTGTTTTATTATTGTTTAATTCGAAAATGATTTAGCACATAAGTTTATTTTATTGTTGCTTAACCGAACTAAGATTAAACTGTGATTTTGCTCATACATGTTTACCTTGGTAACATAAATACATCTATCCCTTACATCAAAGTGCACCACCTGCCAGCCAGTATTATGAAAAATGGCGCGCCCACGCCAGGGTTAAATGTCGCTGAAGCAAACAGCAAAGATATTCCTGAAGGATGATTCATTAATCATGTTGAATTGAGGCTGTCACACTGAGCGACATCATTATGCATTTTCAAACCTATCGGTTTGAGAAACTTAAAATTATCCAATGTTATCGCACTATGCCTCTGTTTCGAAGTGATTTACCGACTACTGTGGGAGTCACATTTATACCTGATACGCATATTGCCTCAGGTGGAGACATGCAACTACCTCTGACCACGAAAATCAACTAAATTTCCGTTCTGATCAGGAATTATTAATCTCGAGATGGTCTAATGTCTGGACAGTCACTGGAAGAGATATCGGGTTGTGAGGAATGCGTACAATCTCATATCTTGAGCCTTTGTAGAACCCATAGATACTATTTTTTAGCTGGTCATTCAAGTAGGAATTCTTCACAATATTACACTTGACACAGATTGTGTTTACCGGTAATATATTCACAGCCGGCCGCGGTGGTCTCGCGGTTCTAGGCGCGCAGTGCGGAACCGTGGGGCTGCTACGGTCGCAGGTTCGAGTCCTGCCTCGGGCATAGATGTGTGTGATGTCCTTAGGTTGGTTAGGTTTAAGTAATTCTAAGTTCTAGGGGACTGATAATCACAGCAGTTGAGTCCCATAGTGCTCAGAGCCATTTGAACCATTTAATATATTCACAAGTTCTGCTAACTCATAATATTTATTGTATTTCTTCTAAAACCTTTAAAAATTGGTTCCTTGAGAAACCAAGCAGTAGCCCTATCGAAACTGTCTGGATAAAGTTGAAAGTCTACTGTGTCGTTTTTATCTCTGTTTTAAAAGAGCTAAAAACGTGCTAACGTCTTCATGTAACTGAAACCGTTTTCCAAATCATTTTACATATACATTATGATTGTCAATATCGTATGAGTTGGGAGGTATTTCCATTACTCCACCTACTGCTAAATGAAGCTTCAGTGATATTTGAAATACTGTTGTATGTTTCAAGTGCGATCATCCAATACTACATTATCTTTTGCTTAGGTCAACTGGCAGAAAGTAATTCACTTTTAATAACAAGGATAGTTCTTTCAAAGTTAAGGTGTATGAATGAGATACGTGTACCAACTGACGCATAGAGCACATGCACTTTGTTTTTATGCATTCGTCAAGAGAAACATTATACAGAAATCTTCACAGAGATATGAATCGAAGTCTTCTTAACGTAAAAAACTGTGGAGAATATGGTTGTTGTTGGTAAACTAATGGTGCAATTCTTTTGGCAGGCATAAATCACTGTACCTGTCAAAGCAGTACACAATATTCCTGTTCTTCTTAACATATGCGGCTCAGTGAGTTTCCGATCGTTCTGCGACACCGGGGTTCATATGCCGCCTTCTCCACTTCTCCGCATCATCTTCAGGAGTGCATCTCTTATGAACATGACACGAAATCACCGGATGCACGATTTTTTGAAGAATTTAAGCTGATCTGCATTTGTAAGTGGTCTCCAATTAGTTCGGCTGTGTGTTTCTCCCCCCTCATGAATACTCCAAGTCCTTCCTTGTGCACTTTTAAATGGAGTCCTTTCCCAATACAATATAGATTCCATAAGCTTATCATGTCTTTGCAATTCCTGAAGTTGCCATTCTGCACCCGATGTCCCCACTTTGGCACCATCGCCGCTGGCCAGAGACCCGACGGTCCACAAGTTGGCTACGGCTTGCATTAAAAATGGAATAATTCCACCCAGTGTCTTAGGTAACGCTAGAATCCATGGCGTTTTAACCCGTCTTCTCCTTATTTTTCTTCTTCTTCTTCTTCTTCTTCTTCTTACTCATTCATGCTTCAGAACATTTTAGCCACCGGCAGCAACGACTGAGTGCAATTTTTTTTTAACATGCCTCAGGTTTCTTCACATCTTAAGGGGCCGATTAGCGGTGTTCATAACTGTTTGGAATTTATCCAAGGACACAATTTAAGTTTGGCATGCATTGCCTTATACAACTGCAAATGCTGCAGTATCTTGATCTATGCCTCTGTCCCTTCTTTCACGTACTGTTTAGCTTTATCACCTATCGCCTATTCGATCTGTGATGTGACGTTCTGCTCAACCTTTATTTGCAGAGTAGGCTCAATCATGACCCGGTCTAGTAGATTAATGCACTTTTCATCATGCAGCAGACGCTTTCGTAATTTTGTTCCTGGTCCACAATATTGATACCCTGTCATTCGCAATTCGATTGGCTGACTATCGGGAATACTGCTTTTACTGTGCATGACGCACATCCAAAGATACACATTGTGATAGTGTGTGCTTTGAAGATTTGCACGCATTATTGTATATCATGTCTTCAGTCTCCAATCAATTGTTAAGCTTTGACGGGAAACCCAGCTATTTCACTAATGCCATACTACCTCGACGTCTGATAATGTGCTCTATGAGAAACAAGTCGTTCGAACTTCTCTGTAATTCCTCTGCGTAGAAACTACTGGAAATTTCTTCACCTTCACCATCTTTTAAAATGAAATTCATTAGGTTTCTACATAGCACTTTGGAAACTGTAAATTTCTCTATTTACCATTTCAGTAGGAATGATTTCTCAAACACCGTCTTGTATTTTGAAACATGTGTGGAATCGCCTATATTAAATTTATGTCTGCATGGGTCCAGCATTTTAATGTGATTGTATAGTGTATTTAGAAGACGGACATCTATAGGGCGCATTTTATTGGTGATATGTTGAGAGCAGTTATACTGTGCAATGGTTTGTGGGAGAATACTGAGCCATTGATAATATCTTCAAAGATGAAACTAAACCCACATACAGGTTAACATCGTCCTGTTCAAACGCTCCACAATACTCATTTTCACGTGAGTGAATGTCGAGTAGTGATGTATTCTGTGCTGATCCAATAGTAGTCTGAAATAGCGGTTGTAGAATTCGCCTCCATGATCGGTTTGAAGATTGTCAGGGCAGCGATTCATCCCTGTCTGGAGCAATTGTTCAAAGATGTCTTAAAGTTCCATGTCAGTCTTCACATTCAGAGACAGAGCCCAGGCGAACTTTGAATACGTATCTACAACCATTAAAATATACTTGAAACATTTATTTGTCCGTGAATATTGTCTCATATCCACAAGGTCTGCCTGCAATAAATCACCCAAACCACGTTTAGTAACACGTCCACATTCAAATGTCTTTCACACTGATTTGTGGGGCTCTTGAACAACCGATTCCATAATTATTCAGTAATAAGTCTTTCTCTTAGTTCGGAGATGACTGCAACAATTTGTTTATGTGAACTGTATTCCCCACAGCTGACAATGCTGTGAGCTGCTGTAACTGTTCTATGATTTCGTTAGGGTCGTCGTAGTGTATGTTCTCCACAGGTCGATTGTTCATTCTTTTATGCTCGATGTCGATACTTCTGCCCTCACCATGTACAGCTCCAAATGCACGTCCAATAATATTCACATATTTCTTGCTGTTCGGCTTTTTTATTTTCCCATCTGGAATGTTTTTTAGCCTATGTGGATTATTCATACGTAATATTTCAACCTGCGATAGTATTTCTTCGGGAAGATATGTGCTAGGATTCGAAGTTTTTAAGAATTTCAGATTTACTAAATCAGGTGTTCACCTAGGTTCCTTCTCTCCAAAAGGTATTAAGTACCTGGTACAGCATCCTGGGTGCTTTGCCAACATATATGTTTTATCCCAGGTGACTCCGTACGTCCTATCTATTAGGGAACACTTTGATATTAATGTAATCGAGAATAGTATACCTCACATCTTACTCCTCTTCTTCACCACTTTTTCTGCCTCCATCCTTCTTGTGTGAGAGTCTTTTAACACTTTTCGTTAGTGGCCTAAACGACTCTGAATGACTATTATCTCACTCCAACCGTCCTAATTTCGGCCATCGTAATTCAAGGCGAATAGCCTTTAGCGCCTCAGCGACTGCGATTTGTTGACGTAGTGCTGTGTATTAAACTGACTTCAAGGTTCAAATGGTTCAAATGGTTCTAAGTACTATGGGACTTAACATCTGAGGTCATCAGTCCCCTAGACTTAGAACTACTTAAACCTAAATAACCTAAGGACATCCATGCCCGAGGCAGGATTCGGACCTGCGACCGTAGCAGCAGCACAGTTCAGGGCTGAAGCGCCTAGAACCGCTCGGCCTGACCTCAAGGTGGTACACAACTTATATACATATGTTAATGCATAGTTTTTCCCTTTCATATGTCTAACACTTTTTCAATCTCGTTAACCTTTGCATTTCCTATACTGATTAACCTCAGAATGGTTCTAATGTTTTCTTCTCGTGCATTACATTCCTTAGGATTTATTGGTACACTATCTTCTAAGCAGAAGAGCCTCAATATTTCGTCTGTACTGGTTATCATTCAATCATCTCGTTTTATCGTTAACCAAAAAAAATCGTCCTGCAAATTATTCCAGCAATCGCCACATATGGTGACGAATTCATGGAATGGAATGCTGATTCATACATGAGCTTGGTATGCTTTAAAATTAGATTGTCGTACTTGAAAGCAATAATAAAGTTCGTGTTATCCTGATTCAGCTGCTTTGGGATCTCTGAGTAGGTCATGCTCAAATATATGTCATTAACTTCCATATGGCGGCCAAAGCAGAAATATTTTAGGATTTCATCCTGGTTCTCCACTGCAACATCTTCATATATGAAAACGGTGTTTGATTTGACTTTGTCAAGTAAGGGAACATAGCTACTTCAGCTGAATATCTGGTACACTACCCTCTGGTACTTAGTCTGAAATAATGTTTTGAAAATATATGTAAATGCTCAAAGTGGACTCCCTAGGGTGGGTTAGCAGTCGTAGAGCCAAATTAGTCTTCCCGCACCCTGAAGGACCAATAATTAAAGCACAGATGAAGTTGGGAATGTGTGATCTTCTTCTTCATCATCTCCTCAGCATCACTGCACAATATCAGTCGGTTACTGTGAAGTTCTTGTGACAACGATGTTTTATCCATTCAGCTATGGTGATGACTACAAGATTAAATTAACATGAAGGGGATTTTATAGAGAGAAAGAAAACACATATTGCTCTTACACTTCAATTCATTTATAAACTATTACAAATGAGAGGGTAAATATCCATTTTTAAATATGATCGTAGTTCAATGGCCACATCAGGCATGGTTGGTTCATACATATACCCATGTATCGATACCACGCGTCGTACAATTAGGCAATGATTTCTTCTGATCAAATTGTTCCCATTTTCTCATAGAATCTGTGGATGTATTGTTATAAGTTTAGCCTCCTATATAGAGCACGCTGAATTGCATAACTAGCATACATTAAGTTCTTAAATGTCTGCTCCTGTAAATGTAATAAATTTTAATTATGCCTGGAAAGTCCCCTGAGCCTACTTACTGTATGTCAACAAAGTATCAGTGAAGGAGCTTGATCAATTCCATTAAACATGGAACTGAGGTTTCCTGTAGGCAAACGCACTCATCTAGGGATGTTATGACTCTGTTATCACTACACCGAGGCTTTACGAAAACTAGCAGTGGGTAAACCTCACGATCCGAGATCATTCCCATGCTAATACATTTGCTGTAGCCGTTGTTTATACTGCAGGTGACATTATATAACATTATTTTAAGATCTGATGGCTTCCACTCACCTGCAAGAAGACGAAGAAATGTGTGTCAGATTCATACATGTATGGTCACATTCTTGTTTGTTTTTTTTTTTTAATTTTTTACTAACTCAACCGTGACAAATACTTACTTGTCGTCTGCATTGGGGAGGTGAGCTGAGGTGTGGGCTTCGACACCTTCTCCCTTTAAGAGTTCGTACTCGACTAATACAGAGGTACTTTCAACCGCCGTTAATACACTTATGATAAAAGAATTGCAACGTCAGGACGGACTTGTGCGACATAAACGAAAGTTGGCAGGCGTATTTCTACATCTGAAAGATGATGACTATTCAGATTTTGCACCTGTCGCGTAAGAGCGGCGCTAGTAGCATCACTATGAGGATGCGAGTCAGGTTTGCTTTAAATACCGCTGTAACGGTGGAGAGCTTTAGTTACCTTTGATATTGGTTCAAATGGCTCTGAGCACTGTGGGACTTAACTTCTGAGGTCATCAGTCCCCTAGAACTTAGAACTACTTAAACCTAACTAACCTAAGGACATCACACACATCCATGCCCGAGGCAGGATTAGAACCTGCGACCGCAGCGGTCGCGCGGTTCCTGACTGCAGCGCCAGAACCGCACGGCCACCGCGGCCGGCTTGACTTCCTCGATTCACCGCCAGTTGGCCCAATTAAAGGAAGGTAATGTTGACTTCGGTGCTTGTGTTGACATGCGACTCATTGCTATACAGTACTAGCAACAAGCACATCAGTACGTAGCATCAACAGGTTAATGTTCATCAAGAACGTGGTTTTGCAGTCAGTGCCATGTTTACAAATGCGGAGTTGGCAGATGCCCATTTGATGTATGGATTAGCACGGGGCAATAGCCGTGGCGCGGTACGTTTGTATCGAGACAGATTTCCAGAACGAAGGTGTCCCGGCAGGAAGACGGTCGAAGCAATTGATCGGCGTCTTAGGGAGCACGGAACATTCCAGCCTATGACTCGCGACTGGGGAAGACCTAGAACGACGAGGACACCTGCAATGGACGAGGCAATTCTTCGTGCAGTTGGCGATAACCCTAATGTCAGCGTCAGAGAAGTTGCTGCTGTGCAAGGTAACGTTGACCACGTCACTGTATGGAGAGTGCTACGGAAGAACCAGTTGTTTCCGTACCATGTACAGCGTGTGCAGGCACTATCAGCAGCTGATTGGCCTCCACAGGTACACTTCTGCGAATGGTTCATCCAACAATGTGTCAATCCTCATTTCAGTGCAAATGTTCTCTTTACGGATGAGGCTTCATTCCAACGTGATCAAATTGTAAATTTTAACAATCAACATGTGTGGGCTGACGAGAATCCGCACGCAATTGTGCAATCACGTCATCAACACAGATTGTCTGTGAACGTTTGGGCAGGCATTGTTGGTGATGTCTTGATTGGGCCCCATGTTCTTCCACCTACGCTCAATGGAGCACGTTATCATGATTTCATACGGGATACTCTACCTGTGCTGCTAGAACATGTGCCTTTACAAGTACGACACAACATGTGGTTCATGCACGATGGAGCTCCTGCACATTTCAATCGAAGTGTTCGTACGCTTCTCAACAACAGATTCGGTGACCGATGGATTGGTAGAAGCGGACCAATTCCTTGGCGTCCACGCTCTCCTGACCTCAACCCTCTTGACTTCCATTTATGGGGGCATTTGAAGGCTCTTGTCCACGCAACCCCGGTACCAAATGTAGAGACTCTTTGTGCTCGTATTGTGGACGGCTGTGATACAATACGCCATTCTACAGGGCTGCATCAGCGCATCTGGGATTCCATGCGACGGAGGGTGGATGCATGTATCCTCGCTAACGGAGGACATTTTGAACATTTCCTGTAACAAAGTGTTTGAAGTCACGCTGGTACGTTCTGTTGCTGTGTGTTTCCATTCCATGATTAATGTGATTTGAAAAGAAGTAATAAAATGAGCTCTAACATGGAAAGTAGGCGTTTCCGGACACATGTCCACATAACATATTTTTTTCTTTGTGTGTGAGGAATGTTTCCTGAAAGTTTGGCCGTACCTTTTTGTAACACCCTGTATATACAGGGTGGTCCATCGATCGTGACCGGACCAAAAATCTCACGAAATAAGCGTCGAACGAAAAAACTACAAACAACGAAACTCGTCTAGCTTGAAGGGGGATCCAGATGGCGCTATGGTTGGCCCGCTAGATGGCGCTGCCATAGGTCAAACGGATATCAACTGCGTTTTTTAAAAATTGGAACTCCAATTTTTTATTACATATCTGTATAGTACGGAAAGAAATACGAATGTTTTATTGAACCACTTTTTTCGCTTTCTGATAGATGGTGCTGTAATAGTTGCAAACATATGGCTCACAATTTTAGACGAACAGTTGGTAACAGGTAGGTTTTTTAAATTAAAATACAGAACGTAGGTACGTTTGAACATTTTATTTCGGTTATTCCAATGTGATACTGATGTGTTGGCAGAAGAGCCAACACCGTGTTGCTAGAGGAGGCCGAAATGCACGCGTTTAAACTCACGCAGACTGGCGTGAGGTCTGGAACAGTTAAAGGAGTTATAGTAGCCAAAAATAGTACATAGCTTCTGGAATACTTAACTTTAATCCATAATTGGAGAACATCGCTCTTGTTGATACATGAATTATAATCTCAATATAAACTGGTAATGGCGCCTTGCTAGGTCGTAGCAAATGACGTAGCTGAAGGCTATGCTAACTATCGTCTCGGCAAATGAGAGCGTATTTGTCATTGATCCATCTCTGGCAAAGTCTGCTGTACAACTGGGGCGAGTGCTAGGACGTCTCTCTAGACCTGCCGTGTGGCGGCGCTCGGTCTGCAATCACTGACAGTGGCGACACGCGGGTCCGACGTATACTAGCGGACCGCGGCCGATTTAAAGGCTACCACCTAGCAAGTGTGGTGTCTGGCGGTGACACCACAGATACATGTACCTTTGTGAACTTATCATTTCTGAGAACGCATGCTGTTACAGCGTGATTACCTGTAAATACCACATTAATGCAATAAATGCTGAAAATGATGTCCGTCGACCTCAATGCATTTGGCAATACATGTAACGACATTCCTCTCAACAACGAGTAGTTCGCCTTCCGTAATGTTCGCACATGCATTGACAATGCGCTGACGCAAGTTGTCGGGCGATGTCGGTGGATCACGATAGCAAATATCCTTCCACTATCCCCACAGAAAGAAATCCGGGAACGTCAGATCCGGTGAACGTGCGGACCATGGTATGGTGCTTCGACGATCAATCCACCTGTCATGAAATATGCTATTCAATACCGCTTCAACCGCACGCGGGCTATGTACCTTTGTCATAAATTATCATCATTAAAAATGACAGTTATCACCTGGGTAAACAAAAAGGCCAGGGCCATCATCTTGCCCATATATTATCGTAAGTATAACGATAGTCATTGCCATTAATTGCTATTATCATGACAGTAGCTGCCTAAAAGTAAACATCTGCCCAAACGAAGAGTGTGTTTACATAGCGGCTATTAAATTAGTCTGTCGCAAGTCGCTGGTTTACTTACTTAAGGAGAACAATGTCTCCTTTGTCCTCTCTCATACACCCGTTAACATCGACCCGCAAGTCGCCGAAGTGGCGTCAAATCGAAAGACTTGCACCAGGCGAACCGTCTACCCGACGGGAGGCCCTCGCCACACGACATTTCATTTCACCTCCTACTGACACCTCCTCCTACTGTCCCATCTGCCTCACCTCAGCGTGTACCGAGCTCTCTGGATCCATCCTCTCCCGACATGTCCCTGAACACCTGAACCAACACTACTCCCTTCCCATCAACCAGTGTGGATCCTATACCAGTTTCTCCCCTGATGACCAGCTCGTGCACCTCACCCACCTCCCACCAGCTTAAATTCTGCGAATCCGCTGTTTTGGTCTCCCTCGATGCAGGGAAAGCCTACGACTGTGTATGTCGTTCTGTTCCCCTTTTCAGAGTCCAGACCTATGCACTTTTAGTTAACCATGTCTGCCTTATTGCATCATCCTATCCACTCGCCCATCCTTTGCCACTGTTAACAATACCAATTCCTGTACCTTCCGTTCCACTGCAAGAGTGCCCCAAGGTTCTGCCCTCTCTCCTTTCCTTTATCTCCTCTACACCGATGATATGCCGAAACTACTCGCACCAGTTCACATCCATCAGTGTCCTGAAGACACTGCTTCCATCGCTCTTTGTCCAATAATCCAGAAATACCAAAAATCTGTCCAAATCCACTTCAGTCAGCTTAATTTCCACTCTTATCTCCATAGTATTCCATAGCCCTGAACGCTATGGAACATATTCTTTCCTCCCAAAATACTTTTCTCCCCATGTAGCCCCTTCAGATTTTAAGTGAACGTGCAGTACTTCAGTGGCTTCTCCTAGAGGAGTTTAATCATTATGTAATATGGTTTTAAAATGTGTATATTTTCCGTTTTTTAGATGGCTGTCTTTGAATTTTTAAAATCTAAAATAGTAAATAACTCCTCACGTTCTTTATCTCATCCATGTTGTAGTTTTCAAAAATGCTCTTGGCTGGATAGCAGAATACAGGTGACAGCCCACCCCTGTCCATATGGGGCAAAGGGAATGAAATTAACGGTAGAAAAAAATGTATTTAGAAACAATTATCGATATCTACCGAACAAAACCAAGATGACAGGATAAGTCCATAAGTTCGTGCTGTTGTCAAAGATTTTCTGTAGAAAATGACTGCGAGAAACAGAATAAAGCACCAAATTTTCATAATTTTATAATTATTGTTTTTAAACTTTTTTTCAAAATTACCTCGTCATGTATAGTCTTAATATCGAGTATTAACTTCTCCATGATAATTTCTGAATTATTAAACGTGATGAACCCGCCGAGAACGCACACAGAATGGAAATATCCCTGTGATGCTATTGCCACTCGAACTGCAATAACTACTGCCCCGGTTCACCATCTCAACCACTAGGTTATTAGCTGATATCGACATCTAGACTCGTGCGTGCTAACATGAATTGCGTGATATTTGACACGTAAAAATCTAAAAAGCATTCTGCGTAGGACGTGGAAACACCATTGCGCTCATTGTCTCTAAAAGGTGCCGATGGTTCACCAAGTCAAAAGCCTTTTCAAAATCCATTGATAATATTACATACGTAAGTCCATGGACGTCTGCTGTAGCTATAAGGTCAATATTCTCTATACTAGCTTGACAGCATCCGGTGACCTCATGCATTATTGTTTCGAGCCTTTGTGCGAGTATAGAGGTTATTATTTCGTAGTCACTGTCAAGCCGTGTGATGGGTCGTAGGCTTCCGACAGCCACACTTCGTGGGCCTTTAGAGACGAGCAAAATCACTTCTTCCAAGAAACCTTTTGGGACTTCGAAGTCAGGATTCATATGTTCGTTATATGCTTGTAATAATTTATGTGTCGCTTGCGCCTGGACGGCCCGGTAAACCTCTGCAGTAATGCCATTTGGCCGACATGATTTGTTTCTCGGAGTATGATGAAGATGGTGCATGTGCCGCAATAGCACAGTCTCCTCTGTAAGACTGTCTGACGCTGTAACACGAAGTTCCCGTTGAAGAAATCGTTACAGTTCGACCTGTGGATTACCAACAGCATTGCGGGACATTAGTTGTACGGAACGTCTGTCTGTTCCTTCTTTAATCTCATTTTGGGTGGTTAAAAGAGTGGAAAATTGGAAATTTGTGGTAATGGCTTATGGGACCAAACCACTGAGGTTATCGGTCCCTAAGCTTACACACTATTTAATCTAACTTACACTAACTTACGCTAAGGACGACACACACACCCTTGCCCGAGGGAGGACTCGAACCTCGGACGACAGGAACCGCGCGGACCGTGACAAGACCCCTTCGACCGCGCGGCGGTTAAAACGGTTCCATCATTCATTTCAACATCCGTCAGTATTTTCTTTTGCCTCTCTTTTTGGTGTTCTACGTGAAAAGTTGTTGCTCCTTCGCGAGAAACAGTGTCCTGTCTTCTCGACCGAACTTTGTGGCGTTCTAATTGCTTGTTTCAAAGACGAGATTTTTGATTTCGTTTTCTTGATGTGGACGTAGTTCCCGATCGCTGTTGTATCTACACTGGTGTCCAAAATTAAAGCAACAAAGGGAAATTTTGCAAGGTTGCGTATATTTTGCCTCGGAACAGTATGACTTCAAGATGTTAAAGTAGAAACAATGTAAAGAATACAGAACATGAACAACTGCAACATGCATAACGGTAGACAAAAATGTTTTTCGTCTTTTCCAACATAACGGTATTGCACACAATTCCGACATGTGGTTCATGTGCTCAGTATGGGGTGTGACCGCCTCTAGCAGCAATAAAGGCCTGACAACGACGGGGCATGCTATGAATGGTGTCATCAATCTCGTGTTGAGGCAGTAACGCCCACTCTTCCTGCAGAGCTGTTCGCAAGTCTAGGAGAGTGGACGGTGAATGCAGCCTATCTCCTAGGGCATCCCAGACGTGCTCCGTGGCATTCAGATCGACAGAGTGAGCAGGCCACCCCGTGCGATATCTCCCGTTTGCAATAAAACATCACCAACCGTGCTCTATGAATTCGAGCATTATCATCCATCAGTACGAAGTCTGGGCCCACAGCATCCCGCAACAACTGCTCTTGAGATCCCAAGATATCGTCACGATACCTGACAGCAGCTAAACCTTGTCGATTCACCCGTAAAATTTCATGAAGAGGTGATTGAGTGGTCAACATAATCCCTGCCCACACCATCAGGGAACCTCCTCGATAACGGTCTCTTCCCACAATGTTTGGGTCCCACAAGCGTATTCCACGTTCCCTCCAGATGCGAATCCGCCGAGAATCAGTCTCCAGATAAAGTCGGGACTTATCTGTGAGAAGAACATTGGTTCACGTTTCGACTGTCCAGATGCCATGTTGATGACTCTACATCTACATCCATACTCCGCAAGCCACCTGACGGTGTGTGGCGGAGGGTACCCTGAGTACCTCTATCGGTTCTCCCTTCTATTCCAGTCTCGTATTGTTCGTGGAAAGAAGGATTGTCGGTATGCTTGTGTGTGGGCTCTAATCTCTCTGATTTTATCCTCATGGTCTATTCGCGAGATATACGTAGGAGGGAGCAATATACTGCTTGACTCTTCGGTGAAGGTATGTTCTCGAAACTTTAACAAAAGCCCGTACCGAGCTACTGAGCGTCTCTCCTGCAGAGTCTTCCACTGGAGTTTATCTATCATCTCCGTAACGCTTTCGCGATTACTAAATGATCCTGTAACGAAGCGCGGTGCACTCCGTTGGATCTTCTCTATCTCTTCTATCAACCCTATCGTACGGATCCCACACTGCTGAGCAGTATTCAAGCAGTGGGCGAACAAGCGTACTGTAACCTACTTCCTTTGTTTTCGGATTGCATTTCCTTAGGATTCTTCCAATGAATCTCAGTCTGGCATCTGCTTTACCAACAATCAACTTTATATGATCATTCCATTTTAAATCACTCCTAATGCGTACTCCCAGATAATTTATGGAATTAACTGCTTCCAGTTGCTGACCTGCTATATTGTAGCTAAATGATAAGGGATCTATCTTTCTTTGTATTCGCAGCACATTACACTTGTCTACATTGAGATTCAATTACCATTCCCTGCACCATGCGTCAATTCGCTGCAGATCCTCCTGCATTTCAGTACAATTTTCCATTGTTACAACCTCTCGATACACCACAGCATCATCTGCAAAAAGCCTCAGTGAACTTCCGATGTCATCCACAAGGTCATTTATGTATATTGTGAATAGCAACGGTCCTATGACACTCCCCTGCGGCACGCCTGAAATCACCTGTTATCTAGGAACTCTTCAATCCAATCACACAATTTGTCTGATAGTCCATATGCTCTTACTTTGTTCATTAAACGACTGTGGGGAACTGTATCGAACGCCTTGCGGAAGTCAAGAAACACGGCATCTACCTGTGAACCCGTGTCTATGGCCCTCTGAGTCTCGTGGACGAATAGCGCGAGCTGGGTTTCACACGACCGTCTTTTTCGAAACCCATGCTGATTCCTACAGAGTAGATTTCTCCACTCTAGACGTTCCCTACAGTGAAGACGTGTCAGAGCTACACATACAGGAGATTTCAGACAATAAAGACAACTCTGCCGAAGCCTTCTGTACGCCGTTTGCCTCGATACAATATGTCCAGTGGATCCTGCGAGGTTAGATACCAGTTGCCATGCAGTCATAAGGCGGTAATGTCGTGCCCTTACAGCCAAATAACGGTCCTCTCTTTCTGAAGTCAAGCGTGGTCGGCTCTGCTCTGGTCTTCGGGATACAGTTTCGATCTCTACGAACTGTCGCCATATCTGCGAAGGGCCACATCCGTTTGCGACTGTCCTGCTTCCATTATTCCTGTGGCCCATTCGGGGAATCTGGTAGGAGTCTTCTCTGTGCCATAGCGCAACGTCTGTGTCTGTGTAAACAGTGACTGTGGTTGTGGGACTACACGGCAAACATTGACCGGTTTGATAGGTGCCATGACGTCGTCATTGGTCTGGTTGTCCGTTGACGGGAATGCCATCTACCGTGCAGAGCGCGATCGCGCAGGCATCTATGGACATTTTACATTATTATATCGTGAATTAGACAGTGGACAGGGAAATATCGCTTTGTTACTTTAATTTTGGACACCAGCGTAGTTAATGTATGTTCTGCTGACACTGGTAATATAATTTTCCCGTTTTCAGTCCAAAAAATTTTTCGTGCGAATACTCCATTAAGAGTTTTATTAATTTTGGTTTGTCAAAGTGAAGGCTCCTTCTCAGAACAGAGTTATAAGAAGTAAATTTCCTCTGACATTCCTCCCAAATATTGCTAAACCGCTGGCGACATGTGGCCTCTTGTAGATGCTCGATCCCTGTTTAATTTCCAATAGCCCCGCGCTCGGTGGGTACTTTGTCGTTCCATATTTAATGTGGTCATATAAGAGACATCCTCGGAGAAGCTTGTAGGCCGCAATGTATGCAGAACCGTGTTCTTTTTTTCAGCTTCCTAGAGACGTAGATCAGGTATAGACGGCTCGCTGAGGTATTCGTAATAAAAGAGGAGTCAGGGGCCTCGCCGTTTTAATGCTCCCACGCGTCAGACAGACTATGTATGCTGCGAAAGTGTTAAAATTGAGCAAGTCATGTCTGGGCGGCTCATGAAACCTACTGAGCACGTCCCTTGCATGTTTTAATGCCATAGCACTACGCCTCTACAAGCCCAAACATCACGTTAAGAGAAACGCGTTTCCCACGCACGGATCACATGTAGCTGATACTGGATCTTTCGATGTCGAGAAAGTCAGCTGGATGTTGCTTGCTTGGGCCCACTCTGTTTAATGCTTCTTCATTAAGTTCAGAGGAGAAGCTCGCTTTAAATCTACTCTGCAGTCTGACTCAGTCATTGCTTGTACCTTATGTAACGTTCCACACGTTCGTCGCCTTAGTGCTGATTTGTAACTTTATCTATGGTTGTTACAATTTTCCTGATATTTAATGCGCTCAGGTATACATTAGCAGGTACTGGTGGATCTTACTGCGTACAGAAGATTCTGAAATATTGGAAATCTTCCGCAATACGGATACACTGTAAGGTGACAACAAGATCATTTGTTGCTCTAGTGAAAGAAGTTCTATATTTTAATACTCTCGACAGGTCTTCTCCGTCGGCGTTGATAGCTCCAACTTCTCGCTGATCTAATATCATGTGCTCAGTTTTCTTTCTGTTGAGACGCAGGCCATATCCCGTGAGCCGGTCGTTCCAGTCTTCTGTTTGGTGCGGGTGATCGAACTTTTCCTCTGCAGCCAACATGACGTCATCAGCATAGAGCAGTGTCCATAATAGTAACACGTATAGGTCTCATGTGACAGAGGCCGCCACAGGAGTGAACAGCAGTGGTGATAAGGCCGCTTGGACATAGTTCCTCTGTTCTACATACAAAAGTCGTATCCTGTTAACAAGGTACTCCGGATTGCCGTGGTCCCGAAGCGCTAACTAGATAAGGGGTTGTGGTACCCGATCGCAAGCCTTTTCGAGATCTAGAAAAGCAATATGCAGTGGCTTCTTCTTTTCGCGGTATTTTTCAGCAAGCAGCCCCGCAGCATGGATTGTATCTATTGTGCCACGATTTTTCACAAATCCGGCTTGGTTTCTTGTGATTTGAGCTACATCGCGAATCCTTTTGTCAATAACACGTTCAAGGAACTTCACTGTGTGGCTCAGTAACCTGATCGAGCGGTAATTAGAACAGTAAGCAGGGCTTCCTTTTAGAAGATTGGTACAGTGATGCTCCCCTGCCAGTCAGTTCGTATTCTACCTTCTTCGATGATCTGGTTGAAGAGATCTGTTAGCCAACCTGCCGCATTCCACTGCTGCGAGGTCACTGGCGCCAGTTGCTTTCCCTCTCTTTGAGAGAGCAGCCTCGACTTCGGTATCGTTAATTTCCTTGACTGATCCTTCAACAGCTAACATGGTTGGTATTGGTGCATAGGGAAACTCCTAGGTCAAAATTCTCTCACAGTAGGTCCGCCAGTGTTTCCTTGCTTTCTTCCGGTCGACCAGCAGCAGACCTATTTCCTCGTAGACGACATAAAAGTGTTGGATGTCTTCCGTTTTCCCAATTTTGACTTGACTAGTCGATAAAGGTCACGTTCTCCTTCGCGTGTGTCTAGTTTCGTGTAGGGATCTGAAAACCTGCTTTTGTGACTGCAATAACCTTCGTTGCCTCTCTACGGGCCTATTTGCAGGCATTCCAATAGGATAGTGTTTTGTCTGCAAGAAACGTATACCACAATTTTTTCTTCTTGCGTACGGCATCATTAACATCCTCATTCCAAAGCCACATGTCTTCGCTGATCCTTCGTCGTCCTGGTTTCGTTGTTCCGAGAATAGAGCGTGCGGTTTCATGAATTTAGTCCAGCCATCTACTACTATGGGTAATTGGTGGCATAGTAATTTCTGTCATAAGTAAAAGACGCAAACCCACTAAGATTCAACAGTAACATACGTTTTCCCTTCCGGCTTCTGTAAGGGTTCTTTTTCTTGTTATTTCAAGACCTGGGTAGTCTTTTTCTTGAATTTTTTCTTCTGAGGCAGAATCTTGTGGACTTCTCGTTCCATTGTTGATCTGTAGATAAGCAGATCTTCTTCCGGGAGGGTGATAAAGGAGTGCTAGGACTCTTTCTTTCTTCAGTCTTCAAACATCCCATACTGAACTGAGAAACAACTTCTACAAGACTCAGACGGTCTTTTTTCTCTTTACGACGTCTGGAGAAATGACGCTGTGCAAACTTTCATTTACATTTTATGTTTTGTCATGAGTTCTTACCAGTAGTTCATCAGATACAGGTTTCTGATAGACAGATATTACCTTTACAACATTGGCAGCTGTCAGTCTGCATGGTCCCTCGTGCTGCCCATATTTAGGAGTTCGTAGACGTAGTTGTAATTCGAATGCAGCCAAATCTAAGAGTAAACACCCCAAAGATGTGAAACGGCTGTTATTTTATTTATTTATTTATTTATTTATTTATTTATTTTTTTTTTGTAATTTCAAGTTTTGGAGCGGAGCCTTTTTGTAGATCGTAATGGTCTTCGATTTCCATCCTTTCTTTGTGACCCAGGTGTTCAAAAGGCTTTTTTCGATTAATATACTGTGTAGTAATTTACTGTAATTTCCGGATGTGTGAATAATCATTCAAGGCACTATACAGAATTATTCATTCCTCGATAGTTACCAGAAATTGGGCCTAATCCTTTCGTGATGTGCCTATAAGAAATTTCATTAATATTTCCTCTGTGTGAGTGCGTGCGTGTGCGTATGTGTGTGTGCGCGTGTATGTGTATGTGTGTGTGTAAGGGACCGTAAAGAAACACTATTTTATGATACATTTCATCCAGTGTTAACCATATACCCTCTCATGCTCCACGTTCCCTTACACTTTCTGGAAAGTCAGTGGACAAAGGCACCTAGCTGGAAACATATTTTCTCATCGTACAGAATTCAGAAAGGTCTAGGTGATGCGCTACGTATGATAAACCCTCACTGTGTAGTTAAGCCGAAGCCGTAACGATTTCTGCCGTGCATTTTAAATAGTACAGTATCAATTTGGCAGCGCTTAATAAGTAACCTCACGACAGTTTAGTAGATCGGATGTTCAATCAACACGGCGTAATACGCAAGAGAACCAATACATGTGTTTTTAACATTGTGACAGGTTTATCTTCGGAAGTTTACGTCAGTGACAGAATTAAGCGCCACAATCTCATCTTTACGAATACAAACCGATAGCGAACTTACTTGGCTAGGATATACGGATTTACTGATTCCACTTTGTCTATTAAAAACATAACGACGTTGCTCTGCTCCTTTCGATAGGTTTTATTTATGTTCTTTCCCAGTAAAAACGAATTCATTAAGTTTGCTTTGTGATTTGGGTGCCTACTCATTACATTTTTATTTCGTATTGATTATGAATAAAAATGCTTAGAAAACCGTCGAATCTTGTCTGTATATACCAGAACGGCTAAAAGTCTGAGGACTGTGCTGTGTCATGAATCCAGTGAAGATCGTGATGTGAAACTTGAGAACATCAGGCTTTAACACTCTCTCCGTCCGAAACTGAAGCGCGACGGAACTCTCATCGAAAGTGTCACATATTATCTCGCTCCTCAGAATCATTCACTCAAAGAGGCTTGAAGTTAGTTCCCTTCAACGTAACATCTTAGGAGTGGAGATTTTGACGGGAAGCGGTGAAGGGGGTGCATGCCTTTATGCCCTGAATTTCGCTAATTCCAAACAATTTACAGTTTCGGTTTCAAAGTGTAAAGTTCCTCTTGAGCTTATGTTATGCCCTGACGACAAACAAAGCACAAGGCCAGTCTCCGTGACTCTCTCCCATGCTAGTGAAGCAAACATTCTCTTCGTCCATGTCCGTAGTCATACTACTTCAAATGTTGCGTACAAAGGAGCTCTATACGTTAAAAATAAATTCCAAACATACGAAGTCTTGGGCATAGCTATAAATAAATACCTGGGCAATGCCGGATTCTTCAGTTAGTGATAATAATAATCGCATGACGTTATTGGCCGGGGATGGGACGCCGAGCAGCGCAAGCTGTGTGACGGTCGCATGGGGCGGCATTTTTACTTCGCACCTGTGTGAAGGTGCGGCAGAATTGTCGTGTTGATAGGTTGCAAGGGCATAATAGGACTCAGGAGAGCCTCCCCAGTATAAAAAATGGTTCAAATGGCTCTGAGCACTATGGGACTTAACATCTGAGGTCATCAGTCCCCTAGAACTTAGAACAAACCTAACTAACCTAAGGACATCATATACATCCATGCCCGAGGCAGGATTCGAACCTGCGACTGTAGCGGTCGCGCGGTTCCGGACTGAAGCGCCTAGAACCTCTTGGCCACCGCGGCTGGCCTCCCCAGTATAGCTGGGGGTAGATGGATAGTGAAGGGAAAGACGAAGATCCAGGGCCACAGACGCAGGGGCCCGACCGAGAGGAGGGCGGCCCCCCGCGCGCTGTACGTCCGCGGTCTTCTAGGCAAAAGACAAGCAATAGGGCTGAGACAGAACTCGCGAGTAGGTCTGAGCCTAACACCACCACCTCACGTCGAACATGCACTGAGACAGCAAATCCATAAGTTACAACAGATACAGCAGGACACCAACATGGCGACTTCCCGCCAAAACCAAACAACCAATCACGACGCACCACGACAAGACATCGAACAAAACTCAACCAATGAAGACACAAACCAGACATACGAAGACAACAACATCTCACAATACTACCATTCCTCTGAATCAGAATCATCTGAACAAGAAGAGATGGAACAAGACGACGGAGAAGTGGACTTCCAAACCCCTCCCCCACGGAAAACAATAAAACGAAAGAACACCGAAGACGACACAGCACCGCACAAACAATTCACCATTCAAACGGAAAACCGTTTTGAACCTCTCACACCTCCAATACAACGAATCAATAATACCAGCAATCCAGCAACAGCAACGCAGCTAACTCCATCATCATAAACTGCACCTCAAGCCATTCCGAGAAAACCAAGAATCCCGCCCATTACCATCCAGTACCAAGGCCACTACCTGATGCTCAACGCAGCCCTGAAAAAACACATGGACGGACCTATCCAGGCTATTTATAAAGGCAATACCATCAAGTATCATTTTGACTCACTGAAAGATCAGCGGACAGCACTGGACTTCTTCCATCATCACAACATTCACAATTTCCCTCACCAACCGCAAAGTGAGACACCTAAAAGTCGTGATAAAAGGTTTACCTGAAACTGTTACGGAAGCAGAAGTAGAAAAAGACCTTCGGTACCTCAAGTTCAATCCACATAACGTTCACCAGTACAAGAAAAGAGCCAACAACACAAAACAATTCCGACCTATGAATGTCTTCTGTGTCACACTCGACAGGAAACCAGAAAACGATGCCATATACCACGGCCGCTACATCCTAGACAGAAAGGTGACAATAGAATCATACCACAATAAAGACGGTCCACCACAGTGTAAAAAAGTCAGGGGTTTTTCCATACCGCAAACTACTGCTCTATGCCGACCCGCTGCGTCCGCTGCGGCGCCGCCCATAGAGCAAGAGAATGCAGCCTACCAAAGAATGCAACACCACACTGTGTCAACTGCAAACAAGATGGCCACCCCGCGTCCTCTCGCGGCTGTGAAGAATTCCAGAAAGCAATACGCATCTACCACGCCCAACGACCAAAGACCACCACTCCAACAGTAGCAACAATCCTACCAAGTATGAAGAACACACCAATGCCAACTCCAGCTGAAGCCAGCCGCAGAGGACGCAAAACATGGGCAAATCTTCAAACCAATCAGGACTCATCTTCAACTAACCAGACACAACAACCACAAAGTTCAACCTCGAACCAAACAACTGGACCTGCTTCCTTCCTCGACTTCCTCAACCACATCAAA
Source organism: Schistocerca nitens (assembly GCF_023898315.1). Taxonomy (NCBI): domain Eukaryota; kingdom Metazoa; phylum Arthropoda; class Insecta; order Orthoptera; family Acrididae; genus Schistocerca; species Schistocerca nitens. Next base: position 95,247,003 of record NC_064618.1, on the reverse strand, counting down.
AACTTCTGGCGGAACACTCAGTGGACGAACATCATATCCATCATCACTACCACATTTCAACAATTTGACAGCCCCAGATCTACTATCAAAAATAATGACAATTGTCGGTGGAGTTATGAAATTTTTCGGTACCGACAATGGAAATTAGACCAACCAGAAATCACAACCTACGTTTTTGTAACTTCAATGCCTGGGGAATATACAACAAAAAAGACCTACTAAATGAATTCGTAGAAGATAACAAAATCGACATACTCTTCGTTACTGAAACGCACTTACGTCCGACACAATCCTTCAAGCTCCGGAACATGGTTTGCCACCGAACCGACCGAATCAACCGACAGGGAGGCGGAACGGCCATTTTCATTCGTTCACACATCCGACACAATCCAGAAATTACTCGACCAATGACAACATTAGAAGCTACAATAGTAACAATAGAAACAGCACAAGGCAAAATAACCCTGGTGGCCGCATGTCTTAACCCCAGAGCAGTATTTGAAGAGAATGGCTTGTTACAAATATTTGACAACAACAACCGAATCTTACTTGCCGGCGACCTAAATGCAAAAAACACTACGTGGGATGCCCGACGGAATAATGCATGCGGGAATATATTATAAAATTTACAAGGACGACTAAATGCTGCAATTTCCGCTCCTGAAGATGTCACCCACATTCCATTCAACCATCGCCATCAACCGGACGTCCTCGACATATTCATCACCAAGAACCTCGATCCCGACCTGCACCTCCGAACCCTTCAAGATCTCACCTCCGATGATTTACCTGTATTTGGCCATATCGGAAACGCAATAGAACCGCCTCACCCACGACATGAAACCACAGTCAACTGGGAGCAATACCAGAGACGACTAAACAATAACATTCGCCCCACACTGGACCTAACATCAACTCAAAAAATAGAAGCCATACCCACTTTAACAGACAAAATCAAAACGGCCTGCTAGTAAGCATCCACAACAACCATATTTCCGGATACTAACCTCCACACTCTTCCACCGCTTATACAAGATCTTAAATATCTCAAAAATGCCGCTAGACGCCAATGGCTCCAAACACGAAACCCAGAAGACAGAAGACAATTAAACCGACTTAAAAACAAATACATCACCGCGTGCAAGAATGGAGAGCCGAAGTCTGGGAACACCGAATGAGTACCCAGCAACTTCGGAACAAAGACGACTGGAAACTCATTAAAAACCTCCGACGTACAAAAACGGATAACTGGGCCCTACTCCACAACAACGACCTCATCTTCGACGCTTTCAGCCAGGCGGAACTGTTCGCAGCTACCTACGAACAACAAAACACAATAGAACCTCAAGAACACCAACAGCAAGACGTATTCCAATATCAACAACACGTGACAGCTACAGCCCAGAATATACGACAGACACCACCTGGCGACCGACCAGAACCAACCGCTCCTGCGGAAGTCAAAACAATCATCAACCGACTTGGCGCAAGCCGCTCCTGGGCCGGACCTGATCACCAACACCCAACTCCAGAACCTGCCAAGGAAGCCCATAGTCCTACTGACCAGAATTATTAACGCCTGTTGAATTAACCATTATTTCCCGCAAGCATGGAAAATTTCCAAAATTGTACCTATTCCTAAGCCTGGAAAGGATCTGAGAAAACCACAAAACTATAGACCAATTAGCCTGCTTCCAACCATGTCAAAGCTCCTTGAACGCATCCTGCCTCCAACAATTCGACAACCATTACTAGACGGCAACATCATCCGACAAGAACAGTTCGCCTTCCAAGAGACCCTGTCAGCAGAACTCCAAGTACTACATATAACAGAATGTATCACTCACAATGTGAATCTTTCCAAATACACAGCCGCAGTTTTTCTGGACGTGGAAAAAGCGTATGATAAAGTCTGGTAAGACAACCTTGTCACTAAACTCCGAGATCATACCGACATACCTGACTGCTGTATCAGAATTATTGACAGCTTCTTACAAGACCGGAGATGCTTCGTATAAATAGATGGTAAACGCTCAGAACACAAAGTACTGCAAGAAGGAATTCCACAAGGTTCGGTACTCTCACCAACTCTTTTTACTGTGTATGTTAATGACATCCCGACCACAGAAACTTCGGCAATGGCGCAATTTGCAGACGCCACAGCACTTCTGGCAACGCACAGACGACTCTCAACTACAATAAACAGGTTACAAAAACAAGTTGACTGCACGGAAAAGTGGGCCAAACTCAACAGGATAAAAATCAACCCAGAAAAGACAGTCGCCATCATACTCACACACCACCGACCACAACTTCACGACCAAATCGAATTGAACGGCACGCAACTCCCATGGACCACATCATTCGCGCGTCTTTATGATGAAGAGGAGATGAAATAATTAGGACAGCACAAAGACCCAGTCCACGAGCTAAGAAATTTCCGACCTGGCCGGAAATCTAACTTGAGACCCCTCGATCCAGAGGCATCGATGCTATCCAGAGACTACGAGCTGTGGACAGAAATTGTATGAAACACTGAAAAACTAGTTTTTGTTGCCCCTGGAAGTCGTTAGATAGGTAGTCTGCAGCTGTGACCAGGTGATCATTTCAGATGTTTAGTAATACAGATCCCACCCACACTCAGTATGTGAATGGAAGGGAAAGACTGCCTAATAAATTGTACAGTGGAAAGTATCTTTTGCCACGCGCTTCATAGTGTTTTGCATAGTACGGATGTAGATACGGGGGTTGAACAGAAATATGGAAACACAGAGAGCAATGCATGCTTGAATACAAAAGCAGATTCTAGCCGAGTTAGCACGTTGCACTATTGTACTTGACCACGAACTGCAACCGTGCAGTGCCCTCGATATGCTGGAAGTGCCAATCGTGGTGAGAACAGTGTTCTGTGCAGTTGCGAGGACTCTATGTCGGAACTCAGTGAACGCGAACTTGGACGTACTGTTGGTGCTCGTATAGTAGGTGCCTTTGTAACCAAGGTAGCCAATGTGTTGGGTGTTTCAAGAGACACCGCATCGAAGATTTGTTCGGTGTACAGTGAAAGCAGTAAAACATTGTCCGCTAAGTCACAAGGTGAACAAAAGTGTGTGTTGAGAGATCGTCACAAACGGTCATTGAAGAGGACCGTGACGAATATAAGAGAACGACAGCAAGTCACTCCACAACACTATCACTACCAAGACAAAACGAAGCGAGCTCCATAAGCTGGGAACTGCAGGGCGAGATGGATCGCCAAAACCACACATCAGCCACGTAACAGGAAAATGGCCGAGGGGTTCTAGGCGCTACAGTGTGGAACCGCGCGACCGCTACGGTCGCAGGTTCGAATCCTGCCTCGGGCATGGATGTGTGTGATGTCCTTAGGTTAGTTAGGTTTAATTAGTTCTAAGTTCCAGGGGACTGATGACAGAAGTTAAGTCCCATAGTGCTCGGATCCATTTGAACCATTTGAACAGGAAAACGTGATGCCGAAGCCGTAAAACCTGGACTATCTACATTTATTTCTACGTGACTACTCTGCTATTCACAATAAAGAGCCTGTCAGAAGGTTCAATGAACCACCTTCAAGCTGTCTCTCTACCGTTCCACTCACGAACGGCACCCGGGATAAACGAGCACTTAAATTTTTCTGTGCGAGCCCTGATTTCTCTTATTTTATCGCAATGATCATTTCTCCCTATGTAGGTGGTTGCCAACAGAATGTTTTCGCAATCGGAGAAGAAAACTGGTGATTGAAATTTCATGAGAATATCCCGGCCCAACGAAAAACGCCTTTGTTTTAATGATTGCCACTCCAGTTCACGTATCATGTCTGTGGCACTATCTTCCCTAATTCGCGATTATACAAAACGAGCTGCCCTTCTTTGTACTTTTTCGATGTCATCCGTCAGTCCCACCTGATGCGGATCCCACACCGCACAGCAATACTCCCGAATAGCGCGGACAAGCGTGGTGTAGACCTGTTGCACCTTATAAGTGTTCTGCCAATGAATCACAGTCTTTGGTTTGCTCTGCCCATAATATTATCTATGTGATCGTTCCAATTTAGGTTATTTGTAATTGTAATCCCTAAGTGTATAGTTGAAATTACAGCCTTCAGATTTATGTGACTTATCGCGTAATCGAAATTTAGCTGATTTCTTTTAGTAGTCATGTGAATAACTTCACACTTTTCCTTATTCAGGGTCAATTCCCACTTTTCGCACCATACAGATATCTAAATCATTTTGCAAGTCGTTTTGATCATCTGATGACTTTACAAGGCGGTAAATGACAGCATCATCTGCAAACAATCTAAGACGGCTACTCAGATTGTCTCCTATGTCGTTAATATAGATCAGGAACAATAGAGCGCCTATAACACTTCCTTGTGGAACGCCGGATATTACTTCTGTTCTACTCGATGACTTTACGTCTGTTACTACGAACTGTGACCTTTCTGACAGGAAATCACGAATCCAGTCGCACAACTGAGGCGATACTCCGTGGTCACGCAGTTTGGTTAGTAGACGCTTGTGAGGAACGGCGTCGAAAGCCTTCTGGAAATCTAAAAATATGGAATCAATTTGACATCCCCTGTCGATAGCATTTATTACTTCATGAGTACAAAGAGCTAGTTGTGTTTCACAAGACCGATATTTTCTGAAACCGTGCAGACTATGTGTCAATAAATCGTTTCCTTCGAGGTACTTCATAATCTTCGAATACAGTATATGTTCCAAAACCCTACTGCAAATCGACGTTAGTGATATACTCCTACTTCGCTTTTTGGGTATTGGTGTGACTTGAGCAATTTTCCAGTCTTTAGGTACGGATCTTTCTGTGAGCGAGTGGTTGTATATAACTGCTAAATATGGAGCTATTTTATCAGCATACTCTGAGAGGAACCTGACTGGTATACAACCTGGACCGGAGGCTTTGCATTTATTAAGTGATTTAAGCTGCTTCGTTACTCCGAGGATATCTACTTCTATGTTTCTCATCTTGGTAATTGTTCTTGATTGGACATCAGAAATAATTACTTCGTCTTCTTTGGTGAAGGAGTTTCGAAAAACGGTGTTTGATAACTCTGCTTTGGTGGGACTGTCATCAGTGACTTCACCGTTGTTATAGCGCAGTGAAGGTATTGATTGCGTCTTGCCACTGGTGCGCTTTATGTATGACCAGAGTCTCTTTTGGTTTTCTGCCAGATTTTGAGACAGAATTACATGGTGGAAATTATCAAAAGCATCTCGCATTGAAGTTCGCGCCATATTTCGAACTTCTGTAAAACTTTGCCAATCTTGGGGATTTTGCGTTCTTTTAAATTTGGCATGCTTTTTTCATTGCTTCAGCAACAACGAACTGACACGTTTTGCGTACCATGAGGGATCAGTACCATCACTTATTAATATATGTGGTATATATCTCTCAATTGCTGTCGATACTATCTCTTTGAAAACATTCCACAACTTTTCTACACTTACATGATCAGTTTGGAAGGAGTGAAGACTGTCTCTTAAAAAGGTGTTAAGAGCATTTTTATCAGATTTTCTAAATAGATATACTTTGCGTTTCTTTTTGATGGTTGTAGGAGTTACGGTATTCAGCCTAGCAGCAATTGTCGTGTGGTCGCTAATCCGTGTATTCGTCACAATACTCACTATTTGCGCAGGATTATTTGTTGCTAAAACGTCAAGTATGCCTTCGCAACCATTTACGCTTCGTGTGGGCTCATGAACTAATTGTTCAAAATAATTTTTTGAGAAAGCCGGCTTTAAACGTATAATTTTTCCAGCATATCGAGGGGAGGTTAAAGTCACCACCGACCATTATTGTATGAGTGGGGTACTTATTTGAAATGAGACTCAAGTTTTCTTTGAAGAACCGTTCAGCAACTATATCTTCTGAGTCAGGGGTCGGGAAAACGATCCAATTAATAGTTTGGTCAGATTGTCAGGTATAACCTCTACCCATACTATTTCACACGACCTATCTACTTCAATTTCGCTACAAGGCAAACTACCTCTGACAGCAATAAATACTCCACCACCAAATGTATTTACTCTATCCCTTCTGAACACTGACTATAAGCAATGGAAGAAATTCATTTTGCCGGATGAGTCTTGTTTCACACTGTTTCCAAATTCTGGCCGAGTTTCCGTTTGCCATACGTCGTCCAAAGTCTGCGATTCAGACTGCTTGCCGCCAAAAGTGAAATATGGCGGCCATATGGTGAGGATTTGGGCAGGCAATCGTGATGTTACGTGGGCGCCATGCATGCACTGTAATATCGCGTTACTGACAAGGATTTTGTGACCGGTTTGGCTGGTAAGGTCCATTTGATGGTACAATGTTTGTTCCCCAATAGCGACGCTGTGTTCAAAGATGTTAGAACCTCTGCTCACACAGATGTGAGCAAGGTGATGAATTTTTGCTGCTCCCCTGGCCACCACATACACCAGATCTCAAAATTATTGATCTTCGTGATCTATCTTGGGGAGAAGAGTTGCTCATTGCTATCCACCTTCATCATCGTTACCTGGACTTGCGACAATTTTGCAGGAGCGATGGTACAAGAGTCCCATGAATAGCATACGGGGCCTGTATACAGGGTGGTCCATTGATCGTGACCGGGGCAAATATCTCACGAAATAAGCCTCAAACGAAAAAACTACAAAGAACGAAACCCGTCTAGCTTGAAGGGGAAAACCAGATGGCGCTATGGTTGGCCCGCTAGATGGCGCTGCCACAGGTCAAACGGATATCAAGTGCGTTTTTTAAATAGGAACCCCCATTTTTATTACATATTCGTGTAGTACGTAAAGAAACATGAATATTTTAGTTGGACCACTTTTTCCGCTTTGTGGTAGTTGGCGCTGTAATAGTCACAAACATATAGCTCACAATTTTAGACGAACAGTTGGTAACAGGTAGGTTTTTTTAAATTAACATACAGAACGTAGGTACGTTTGAACATTTTATTTCGGTTGTTCCAATGTGATACATGTACCTTTGTGAACTTATCATTTCTGAGAACGCATGCTGTTACAGCGCGATTACCTTTAAATACGACATTAATGCAATAAATGCTCAAGATGATGTCCGTCATCCTCAATGCATTTGCAATAAGTGTAACGACATTCCTCTCAACAGCGAGTGGTTCGCCTTCCGTAATGTTCGCACATGCATTGACAATGCGCTGACGCATGTTAGGCGTTGTCGGTGGATCAGGATAGCAAATATCCTTCAACTTTCCCCACAGAAAGAAACCCGGTGACGTCAGATCCGGTGAACGTGGGGGCCATGCTGTGGTGCTTCGACGCCCAATCCACCTGTCATGAAATATGCTATTCAATACCGCTTCAACCGCACTCGAGCTATGTGCAGTACATCCGTTGGAAGTACATCGCCATTCTGTCATGCAGTGAAACATCTTGTAGTAACATTGGTAGAACATTACGTAGGAAATCAGCATCATTGCACCATTTAGATTGCCATCGATAAAATGGGGGCCAATTATCTTTCCTCACATAATGCCGCACCATACATTAACCCGCCAAGGTCGCTGATGTTCCACTTGTTGCAGCCATCGTGGATTTTCCGTTGCCCAACAGTGTATATTATGCCGGTTTACGTTACCGCTGTTGGTGAATGACGCTTCGTCGCTAAATAGAACGCGTCCAAAAAATCTGTCATCGTCCAAATTTCTCTTGTGCCCAGTAGCAGAACTGTATACGACGTTCAAAGTCGTCGCCGTGCAATTCCTGGTGCATAGAAATATGGTACGGGTGGAATCGTGTTGACGTAGCGTTCTCAACACCTTCGTTTTTGAGATTCCCAATTCCCACCGTCTGCTACTGATGTGCGGATTAGCCGCGACAGCAGCTAAAACACCTAATTGGGCATCATCACTTGTTGCATGTCGTGGTTGACGTTTCACATGTGGCTGAACACTTCCTGTTTCCTTAAATAACGTAACTTTCCGGCGAACGGTGCGGACACTTGGATGATGTCGTCTAGGATACCGAGCAGCATACATAGCACACGCCCGTTCGGAATTTTGATCACAATAGCCATACATCAACACGATATCGACCTTTTCCGCAATTGGTAAACGGTCCATTTTAACACGGGTAATGTATCACGAAGCAAATACCGTCCACACAGGCGGAATGTTACGTGATACCACGTACTTATACGTTTCTGACTATTACAGCGCCATCTATCACAAAGCGAAAAACGTGGTCCAACTACAACATTCATATTTCCTTACGTACTACACGAATATGTAATAAAAAATGGGTGTTCCTATTTTAAAAAACGTAGTTGATATCCGTTTGACCTATGGCAGCGCCATTTAGCGGGCCAACCATAGCGCCATCTGGTTTCCCCCTTCAAGCTAGACGAGTTTAGTTCTTTGTAGTTTTTTCGTTTGATGCTTATTTCGTGAGATATTTGGCCCGGTCACTATCAATGGACCACCCTCTATATCCATTCCGAGATGACTGGAAGCTGTTTTGAGTGCCAGTGGAATACACCTTTTAGTAACCTGAAATGTGTTTTGATGCTTCCATATATCTGCCCAACACCTGGAGATGTACGAGGGTGAGTTAATAAATAAGTCGCAAACGCCAGAGTACCGCATATCATTTTTAATTTCGCGCCTGTACGTATCTAGAAGGTGGCAGCACATGTTGCATGGAAGGTAGCCTATACACAAGCTTTTGACGCCTTGTCGATGAGGTAGATGTTTATGTTTAGAAGGGTAGTATGCTGGAAAGGCTCGTACACGTGGCTCTGGTGTCTCTGTCCCAGTTTACGACTTATTTATTGATTCTCCCTCGTAGATGGCTGATGTATGGACTATAGTCATTTAAATTCTTTGGCACCATTCCATAACTTGTATTGCTCAATTTCATGAAGATAGTCATCTATCAAGATAACTCATCGGTGCATTAATCACGTTCATTGAGAGGTTCCTCCTGTACCGTGCGTAATATAAAGTAGAACATACTGTCGGAGTAAGGGGAGAGGGCCGAGGCGCTGCTGTACGTCTGAACTCACCGAGAACGAGAAGGATGCACGCCCTCATGGTGTCTGCAGGGACAGTGGGCGCGCGCGCTGCCGCCGCTGACTTATGTCGAGCGGCACGGCTCGGTTATCACACGTGCGTGACCGTCCGCTGTTGCACGCCGCCGTGCCGCTCGCTTTCGTAAGCCTCTCGGACTTTGTTTTTAACGCTCTCATTAGAAATCCGTGTTCTGTGAGAAAACTCAAGTATCACAGGGCACCTACAGCGCTTGATGAAGGAAATCTCCAAGTCGCAGGCGGGAGACAGAAGATGTGTCCCTCAGGAATCAGTAGTACGGCCGCTTTTGTTTTCCCAGTGTGTACACTATCTGATCAAAAGTAACCGGGCACCCCTTTGTTATGCGGAACTGACTGCTAGATGTCAGGAGAGTCCGACTAGTCTGTATAAAAGGAAGCAGAGAGTGTTTGCAGAATGAGATTTTCACTCTGCAGCGGAGTGCGCGCTGATATGAAACTTCCTGGCAGATTAAAACTGTGTGCCGGACCGAGACTCGAACTCGGGACCTTAGCCTTTAGCGGGCAAGTGCTCTACCATCTGAGCTACCCAAGCACAACTCACGCCCCGTCCTCACAGCTTTACTTCCGCCAATACCTCGTCTCCTACGTTCCTAACTTCACACAAGTCTGCTGCGAACCTTGCAGAACTAGCACTCCTGGAAGAAAGGATATTACGGAGACGTGAGGCAATACTGACCCTACGACGTATCTTAGAAGAGAGATTAAGGAAAGGCAAACCTACGTTTCTAGCATTTGTAGACTTGGAGAAAGCTTTTGACAATGTTGACTGGAATACTGTCTTTCAAATTCTGAAGGTGGCACGGGTAAAATACAGAGAGCGAAAGGCTATTTACAATTTGTACAGAAACCAGATGGCAGTTATTTGAGTCGAGGGGTATGCAAGGGAAGCAGTGGTTGGGAAGGGAGTGAGACAGGGTTGTAGCCTATCCCCGATGTTATTCAATCTGTATATTGAGCAAGCAGTGAAGGAAACGAAAGAAAAGTTCGGAGTAGGTATTAAAATCCATGGAGAAGAAATAAACACTTTGAGGTTCGCCGATGACATTGTAATTCTGTCAGAGACAGCAAAGGACTTGGAAGAGCAGTTGAACGGAGTGGACAGTGTCTTGAAAGGAGGGTATAAGACGAACATCAACAAAAGCAAAACGATGATAATGGAATGTGGTCTAATTAAGACGGGTGATGCTGAGGGTATTAGATTAGGAAATGACACACTTAAAGTAGTAAAGGAGTTTTGCTATTTGGGGAGCAAAATAACTGATGATGGTCGAAGTAGAGAGGATATAAAATGTAGACTGGCAATGGCAAGGAAAGCGTTTCTTAAGAATAGAAATTTGTTAACATCGAGTATAGATTTAAGTGTCAGGAAGTCGTTTCTGAAAGTATTTGTATGGAGTGTAGCCATGTATGGAAGTGAAACATGGACAATAAATAGTTTGGACAAGAAGAGAATAGAAGCTTTCGAAATGTGGTGCTACAGAAGAATGCTGAAGATTAGATGGGTAGATCACATAACTAATGAGGAGGTATTGAATAGAATTGGGGAGAAGAGGAGCTTGTGGCACAACTTGACTAGAAGAAGGGATCGGTTGGTAGGACATGTTCTGAGACACCGAGGGATCACTAATTTAGTATTGGAGGGCAGTGTGGAGGGTAAAAATCGTAGAGGGAGACCAAGAGATGAATACACTAAGCAGATTCAGAAGGATGTAGGTTGCAGTAGGTACTGGGAGATGAAGAAGCTTGCACAGGATAGAGTAGCATGGAGAGCTGCATCAAACCAGTCTCAGGACTGAAGACCACAACAACAACATGGCTTAGCCACAGTCTCGGGGATGCTTCCAGAATGAGATTTTCACTCTGCAGCGGAGTGGGCGCTGATATGAAAGTTCCTGGCACATTAAAACTGTGTGCCGGACCGAGACTCGAACTCGGGACCTCAGATGGTAGATCACTCGCCCGCGAAAGGCAAAGGTCCCGAGTGCGAGTCTCGGTCCGGCACACAGTTTTAATCTTCCAGGAAGTTTCTACATCTACATCTACATACAGGTACACACTCCGCAATCCACCAGAGGTGAGTGGCGGAGGGTACCTCATACCACAACTAGCATCTTCTCTCCCTGTTCCACTCCCAAACAGAACGACTGTCTATATGCCTCTGTACGAGCCCTAATCTCTCTTATCTTACTTTTGTGGTCTTTCCGCGAAATGTAAGTTGGCGGCAGTAAAATTGTACTGCAGTCAGCCTCAAATGCTGGTTCTCTAAATTTCCTCAATAGCGATTCACGAAAAGAACGCCTCCTTTCCTCTAGAGACTCCCACCCGAGTTCCTGAAGCATTTCCGTAACACTCGCGTGATGATCAAACCTACCAGTAACAATTCTAGCAGCCCGCCTCTGAATTGCTTCTATGTCCTCCCTCAATCCAACCTGATAGGTATCCCAAACGCTCGAACAGTACTCAAGAATAGGTCGTATTAGTGTTTTATAAGCGGTCTCCTTTACAGATGAACCACATCTTCCCAAAATTCTACCAATGAACCGAAGACGACTGTCCGCCTTCCCCACAACTGCCATTACATGCTTGTCCTACTTCATATCACTCTGCAATGTTACGCCCAAATATTTAATCGACGTGACTCTGTCAATCGCTACAGTATTAATGGAGTGTTCAAACATTACGGGATTAGTTTTCCTATTCATCTGCCTTAATTTACATTTATCTATATTTAGAGTTAGCTGCCATTCTTTACACCAATCACAAATCCTGTCCAAGTCATCTTGTATTCTCCTACAGTCACTCAACGACGACACCTTCCCGTACACCACACCATCATCAGCAAACAGCCGCACATTGCTATCCACGCTATGCAAAAGATCATTTATGTAGATAAAAAACAACAGCGGACCTACACTACTTCCCTGGGGCACACGATGATACCCTCACCTCCGATGAACACTCACGATCGAGGACAACGTACTGGGTTCTATTACTTAAGAAGTCTATTACTTAAGAAGTTTCGAAGCAGAGTATTGCATCGTCGGTAGAATAGCAGTAACAGCAGAATGGGGCGATCAGGTGAGCTCAGTTGGTGATGTGATTGTGAAGTCAAAATGCAAAGAAACAACTACAGCCAAACCCCGGCCGAACCAAGACCATGCAGTCATCATGTACTGACAGACAGGGAGCGTCAAGCATTGCAGAAGACAGTGGAAAAAACACGTAAACCAGCAGACAGAACAACTTGTCATCTTCAAAACGTCGCCCTTAGTCCAGTTACCGCAATGCCTGTGCACAGGCAGTTAAAATGAGTGGGGAGTACAATACTCGAGGCAGTTCCTCGTGTGCCACACATTTCTGTAGTCAGTGTGAAGCTACGCTCTAGAAGGCGTCGCCAATGGACTGTGGATGACTGAAACCGAGGCTCAATACCGTTTCTTCCAAATCCACCATGAACAAACGAAAAATAATTTTATTTAAAAAAGCGGATAAAGTTTTACTAGAAGCCTTACTAAGAGAAAATCTCCATTCTTTCCGAACTATGCAAATGTAGACGAGATGTGGCTCAAATTCAAAGATATAGTAGCAACAGCAATTGAGAGATTCATACCTCATAAATTGGTAAGAGATGGAACTGATCCTCCATGGTACACAAAACAGGTCCGAACGCTGTTGCAGAGGCAACGGAAAAAGCATGCGAAGTTCAGAAGAACGCGAAATCCCGAAGATTGGCTAAAATTTACAGACGCGCGAAATCTGGCACGGACTTCAATGCGAGATACCTTTAATAGGTTCCACAACGAAACATTGTCTCGAAATCTGGTAGAAAATCCGAAGAAATTCTGGTCGTATGTAAAGTACACAAGTGGCAAGGCGCAGTCAATACCTTCGCTGCGCAGTGCCGATGGTACTGTTACCGACGACTGTGCCGCTAAAACGGAGTTATTGAACGCAGTTTTCCGAAATTCTTTCACCAGGGAAGACGAATGGAATATTCCAGAATTTGAAACACGAACAGCTGTTAGCATGAGTTTCTTAGAAGTAGATACCTTAGGGGTTGCGAAACAACTCAAATCGCTCGATACGGGCAAGTCTTCAGGTCCAGATTGTATACCGATTAGGTTCCTTTCAGATTACGCTGATACAATAGTTCCATACTTAGCAATCATATACAACCTCTCGCTCACCGATAGATCTGTACCTACAGATTGGAAAATTACGCAGGTCGCACCAGTGTTTTAGAAGGTTAGTAGGAGTAATCCATCGAACTACAGACCTATATCATTGACGTCAGTTTGCAGTAGGGTTTTGGAGCATATACTGTATTCAAACATTGTGAATCACCTCGAAGGGAACGATCTTGTGGTGTCACCGCCAGACACCACACTTGCTAGGTGGTAGCCTTTAAATCGGCCGCGGTCCGTTAGTATACGTCGGACCCGCGTGTCGCCACTATCAGAGATTGCAGACCGAGCGCCGCCACACGGCAGGTCTAGAGACACTTCCAAGCACTCGCCCCAGTTGAACAACCGACTTTGATAGCGATGGTTCACTGACAAAATACGCTCTCATTTGCCGAGACGATAGTTAGCATAGCCTTCAGCTACGTCATTTGCTACGACCTAGCAAGGTGCCATTATTCAGTTTCTATTGATATTGTAAATAATGTACAGACAAGAGCTACGTTCAACATTAATGGATTAAAGTTAAGTATTCCACCAGTTACCTCCTTTTTTCTGAAGTCTAAATTCCTTGTCCTGTTCCAGACCTCACGCCAGCCTGCGTTAGCTTAAACGCATGCCTTTCGGCTTCCTCTAACATTCGTGGGTTGGCTCTCCTGCCAATCCACAACATTTTGGCGACGAGGCCAAACCGCGTTCGTACCTATACTGCCCTGATTTACTTGTGTAATGGCTTCGCCACCATCTCCAGATGTACTGTCCGAATTTTATCGCTTATAGAATCAGCAGACGCAGGCCTTATTGGATGCCCTTGGACAGCTCGTTCAGGGTCAACGTGCAATGCAAAACGATGCGGCAGCTGCTGCTCCACCGCTAACGCAGCCACAACACGCAGTTGCACCAACTTTTCGACCTTTTGATGCGGCACTGGAAAGCTGGACGGAGTGGTCACGCCAATTTGGATTCCATCTCGCCGTCTACAGAATTCAAGGTAACGAGCGGCAACCATTTTTGTTGTCCTCCGTTGGGGTGACCACGTACCGTGTGATAGTCAAATTATTTCCTCGACATGACATGGCAACTCTGTCCTACGACGAAATTTTGTCTGCATTAGATGCATATTTCAAAGAATCAGTCAATGTAGTTGCCAAACGGTATACCTTCTTTCGTACAAAACGTACGGCAGGTCAGACTAATAGGGAGTGGGTTGCAACCTTGCAAGGCCTTACTAGGGATTGTGCTTTTGAGTGTCAATGTGGACTCCCCTATTCAGATACTATGTTACGTGATGCAATTGCACAGAACGTTTCTGATGTTCGTATAAGGGAACAGATTTTGAAACTAGTCAATGCCTCCCTTCAACAAGTGATGGACATATTGGATCGACAGGACACACTTGACTTTGCTCAGGAATCATTTGAAACTTCACCAGCCGTGTGTCACGTTAACTGGCCCGCCGGACGGGCTGCACAGAGCAGTAAACAACACTCGCGCCCGGCCGCGCAGCTGCCACCAGGTTCTCAGCCATGTGTGCCGTGCAGGCAAGCAAATGCAGTGCTAAAATCATGCCTGCGGTGTGCTACTAGACATTCGCGTGAGAATTGCCCGTCACGCCGAGCTATTTGCTTTTTCTGTAATAAAAAAGGACATGTTCAGAGTGTTTGCCAGAAAAAGCTCAGATCGAACACTCACAATCATTCCAGGCCATTTGCTTCGCGCCAGAATCGGAATCGAACCAATAATACTCAGGCTCGTGACCGCCCATGGAAATTCTTGTAGTTAATTCCACTCAGCCCAGTGCCACTCTCTCTAACAGTGACTGTGTTCGTCCCACAAGTAGTGTGCGTCGAAATCGCCGGAAATCCCCTCATGTCGCAAGTGATTTTGTACCAGTGTCAGTTCACGTTGCACGAGACAGTCGCTCTTCTCATCAGCAGGACAATAAACTTTTTGTAGACTTGGACATTAACAGCAAAGCGATACCATTCCAGCTCGATACCGGAGCTGCAGTTTCACTGATCAATCATGACACGTACAAACAGCTGGGCACACCTCCGTTGTGTGCCGCAAATGTTAACTACCCATTCAGGGCATGGGCTCCCTGTGTTAGGACAGTGCAGCCTTCTTGCAACATACATGGGACAAACAAAACTTGTGTCATTTTACGTCCTTCGTTCTTCTTCTGCAGTGAACTTGTTTGGTTTCGATTTATTTCAGTTGTTTAACTTGTCTATAGTCAATCAGGTCCTATCAGTGAACCAGACTGTGCCTTCAGACAGTGTTTCTCGTCTATGTGAAGAATTTGCAGACCTTTTTGCACTGGGCCTTGATTGCGCTAAGAACTATAAAGCACATCTGGAACTGCAAGTAAACGCGCAACCAAAATTTTTAAGAGCGCGCAATGTTCCCCACGCATTGCGTGATGAGGTCGCAAAAACATTACACGATTTGGGATCAAAAGGTGTGATTGAACGTGTGCAGGCTTCTCTCTGGGCATCACCCTTAGTAATTTTGCCAAAACCTTCTGGAAAATTGAGACTTCGTGTGGACTTCAAGGCAACAGTGAATTAACAACTCGTGATTGAAACTTTTCCTTTACCCCGCCCGGAAGATCTTTTTGACAAACTGTGCCCGGGTAAATATTTTTCGAAGTTGGACCTAGCAGATGCGTACTTGCAAATACCGGTGGACGAAGACTCCCAGCGCGTTTTGGTGGTTAACACGCATCTTGGTTTGTATCGACTCAAACGACTGCCATTCGGGTGTGCATCCGCCCCTGCATTGTTTCAGCAATATCTACAAACTGTTTGTGCGTCGGTCCCTAGTGCAGCAAACTATCTGGGCGATATTGTGATCTCCGGAAAGACGGAAGAAGAACATTTAGCCAATCTCAGAACATTATTTCAGGTCTTGCGCCAAAATGGTCTTCGCTTGCGGAAGGACAAATGTGTGTTTTTTGCTCGTGACTTACCCTACCTGGGACATGTACTCAATGCCCAAGGCATACATCCCAGTCCCGAGCACCTCCGTGCCATACAAGACTTGCCATCGCCGCAGAATTTGAAGCAGCTACAGAGCGTGCTGGGAAAAATTAATTATTATCATCGCTATGTTCCCCATGCCTCTTCCATTTCAGCTCCGCTTCATCGCTTACGCCGTAAAGGCGTTCAGTTCATCTGGACGACGGAATGCGAACGCGCCTTTCGCCAGTTGAAATCGGCGTTGCTTTCCAATACTTGCCTCACCCCATTCGATCCCCAGAAGCCCCATTTGTTGATGGTGGATGCATCGGATTTCGGGATCGGTGCTGTGATTGCGCACACAGATGGATCGCACTATCGCCCTATTGCCTTTGCGTCCAAATTGCTCCCGTCTGCGCAAAGAAATTATTCACAGATCGAGAACGAAGCATTGGCTCTCGTATTTGGTGTTACAAAGTTTCATGATTTCTTGTATGGGCGTCACTTTACCACAAACCACAAACAGACCACATACCACAGACCACAAACCTTTGACATAGCTTTTTCATCCGAACAAGCCTGTACCTCCACGTACAGCGCAGAAATTCATTCGCTGGTCTATTTTCCTCTCGCAGTACCGCTACGATATCTTGTATCGGTCCACTGCTAAGCACGGAAACGCCGATGCGTTGTCCCGTTTGCCTGTTGCTGAGGATAGAGCATTCGATTCCTCCGAACTTGCTTGCATGTTCATTGATGCGGAAACCGATGACGTGGTCGAATTGTTTCCGATTGATTTTCGTCGTGTAGCTACAGCCACAGCTGCTGACCCTGTCCTTGCTACCGTTCTGCGTTTTGTTGATACGCAATGGCCCTTGTCAAAGTCACGGATCGGGGATCCGTTGGTTCGCCGATTTTTTGCTCACGAGGAGAGACTTCATGTACGACGTGGTGTTTTGCTGTTGCATTCTGATAATGATCAGTCCAGGGTCGTGGTCCCACGTTCGTTACAGTCCTCTGTCTTACGGCTTCTCCACCAAGGACATTGGGGTATAGTGAGAACGAAACAACTTGCTCGTCAGCACTGTACTTGGTTCGGAATCAATGCTGCGATTACGAATATGTGCTCTTTTTGCATGGCGTGTGCCGAACAACAATCCGCACCACCGCGGAAATTCTTTGCATGGCCAAAAGCCACTTCCCCTTGGCAACGCTTACACATCGATTTTGCTGGTCCATTCTGGAATGCTCGATGGTTGGTTGTGGTAGATTCATTCAGTAATTTTCCTTTTGTTGTCCGGATGTCTTCCACGACGTCATCTGCCACCATCCAAGCGTCATCTGCTATCTTTTGCATTGAAGGTCTTCCACAGACTATTGTTTCCGACAATGGCCCACAATTCATGTCCGCAGAATTTGTCATTCTGCAAGGCCAATGTATTTCAACATCTGACGTCCGCGCCGTTTTCGCCACAGTCAAACGGTGCCGCTGAACGATTGGTCAGGACTTTCAAGTCACAGATGTTGAAGTTGAAAGAGTCTCATTCTCTGGAGGACGCGTAATTGCTCTTTTTGTCCTCGTATCGCTCTCAGCCCCGAGATGGTCGCTCGCCGGCTGAGTTGCTTCATGGTCGCCCTCATCGCACCTTTGCTACATCCGCCGCATCAGGTTCCTGTGCAGCGGCAGACACCTGCTTTTGCTCCAGGCGACGTTGTCTACTATCGTCACTACCGAGGTTCACGGCGTTGGCTTGAAGGGCGCATTCTTCGCTGCCTCGGCCGCGCGATGTATTTGGTTTTGGGGGCCTCTGGTGAGGTGCGCCGGCATCTCAACCAGCTGCGCCTCTGTCGTCGCACGGGATCTGCCGCTCCCCGTCTGCTTTCAGCGACGGGGCCGTCCGGTCAGCGCCCGGGGGACCCATCTACTGGCTCGCCTCAGCCCCAGGTGTTACCGACGCTGCCTTCCATTTTGCCCCATGGCGACGCGCCGTCGCCGCCGCCCCCGCCGCCGCCTCTTCTCCCGCCGGCGACGCCCCCCGCAATGGACGCGTCGCTGCAACCGCCGGGCGCCTCCCTGGGTCACGCACCGCCGATCGCTTCCCGTGACCAGTTGTCCTCCGACATGGAAATCTTGCCCGCTCCGGACCATATGTCGTCTTCGCCCGTCGGGTGCCCCGGCCCGATGGAGGTCGATCCTTCGGCCCCTCCTGTCTCTCTGCGGGCGCATACACCGCATGTTGGCGTGCACCCTGGAGCAGGTTTTCAGGCGTTTCCTAGCTCCCCGCGGTCCGAATGGTAGGGTGCGGGTGGCACAGCCTCGACTGTTGTTAGGCTCCCCACCTCGTCGCATACGTCAACATGGGGTCCTCCCCACGGCGGGCGGCAGCCTTATGCCACAACCGTGCGCGTATTTGCGGGGGAGGAATGTGGTGTCACCGCCAGACACCACACTTGCTAGGTGGTAGCCTTTAAATCGGCCGCGGTCCGTTAGTATACGTCGGACCCGCGTGTCGCCACTATCAGAGATTGCAGACCGAGCGCCGCCACACGGCAGGTCTAGAGACACTTCCAAGCACTCGCCCCAGTTGTTCAACCGACTTTGCTAGCGATGGTTCACTGACAAAATACGCTCTCATTTGCCGAGACGATAGTTAGCATAGCCTTCAGCTACGTCATTTGCTACGACCTAGCAAGGCGCCATTATTCAGTTACTATTGATATTGTAAATAATGTACAGACAAGAGCTACGTTCAACATTAATGGATTAAAGTTAAGTATTCCACCAGTTACCTCCTTTTTTCCTGAAGTCTAAATTCCTTGTCCTGTTCCAGACCTCACGCCAGCCTGCGTGAGCTAAAACGCGTGCCTTTCGGCTTCTTCTAACATTCGTGGGTTGGCTCTCCTGCCAATCCACAACAGATCTATTGATACGTGATCAGGAAACAGGAAACATCGTTCTTGTGCAACGCAGCTGGCTCGTTATTTGCACGAAGTAATGGCCGCTATCGACAGGGGATCTCAAGTTGATTCCGTGTTTCTGGATTTCCGGAAGGCTTTTGACACCGTTCCTCACAAGCGACTTCTAATCAAGCTGCGGGCCTGTGGGGTATCGTCTCAGTTGTGCGACTGGATTCGTGATTTCCTGTAAGGAAGGTCGCAGTTCGTAGTAATAGACGGCAAATCATCGAGTAAAACTGAAGTGATATCAGGTGTTCCCCAGGGAAGCGTCCTGGGACCTTTGCTGTTCCTGATCTATATAAATGACCTGGGTGACAATCTGAGCAGTTCTCTTAGGTTGTTCGCAGATGATGCTGTAATTTACCGTCTAGTAAGGTCATCCGAAGACCAGAATCAGTTGCAAAGTGATTTAGAAAAGATTGCTGTATGGTGTGGCAGGTGGCAGTTGACGCTAAATAACGAAAAGTGTGAGGTTATCCACATGAGTTCCAAAAGAAATCCGTTGGAATTCGATTACTCGATAAATAGTACAATTCTCAAGGCTGTCAATTCAACTAAGTACCTGGGTGTTAAAATTACGAACAACCTCAGTTGGAAAGACCACATAGATAATATTGTGGGGAAGGCGAGCCAAAGATTGCGTTTCATTGGCAGGACACTTAGAAGATGCAACAAATTCACTAAAGAGACAGCTTACACTACACTCGTTCGTCCTCTGTTAGAATATTGCTGCGCGGTGTTGGATCCTTACCAGGTGGGATTGATGGAGGACATCGAAAGGGTGCAAAAAAGGGCAGCTCGTTTTGTATTATCACCTAATAGGGGAGAGAGTGTGGCAGATGTGATACGCGAGTTGGGATGGAACTCATTAAAGCAAAGACGTTTTTCGTCGCGGCGACATCTATTTACGAAATTTCAGTTACCAACTTTCTCTTCCGAATGCGAAAATATTTTGTTGAGCCCAACCTACATAGGTAGGAATGATCATCAAAATAAAATAAGAGAAATCAGAGCTCGAACAGAAAGGTTTAGGTGTTCGTTTTTCCCGCGCGCTGTTCGGGAGTGGGATGGTAGAGAGATAGTATGATTGTGGTTCGATGAACCCTCTGCCAAGCACTTAAATGTGAATTGCAGAGTAATCATGTAGATGTAGATGTAGATGTGGAGTGACGGATCACGCTGTAGCCTGAGGCGATCCATTGGAAGGGTCTGGGTTTGGGGATTCTCGGAGAACGTTTACTGCCGTCATAAGTAGTGCGGAGGAGGTGCTGTTATCGTACGATTTGGGAATAACTTCAGTGCTTGGGGTGTGACACCTTACTGCACTTACGAAAACACTAAATTCGGAAGGATATGAACACATTTTACAGCATAGTGTATCATGTACAGTAGAGTTCAGAGACCATGACTCTTTGTATCAGCATGTCAATGCACCCTGTCATAAAACAGCATCTGTGAGGCAGTGGTTTCTGAACTACCAGACTCTTGAAACTGGCTGGCTTGCCCACAGACCTGACCTAAACCCAATGGAACACGTTTGGGATGAGTTAGACCGTCGACTCCGCTCCACGACGCCAGTGTACCTCCGATTCATAAACGTCAATTGTCTGCCATTCCTCCACAGGCACTCAGACTCTTCATTAAAAGTTCCTGCAGCAGGGCTCAAGCCGTCATAAAGGCGAGAAGGCTGGACACATCCCTTATCAGTGTCCACTAACAGGTATCCGGAGACGTTTCATGAGATAGTGTACGTCTGCCTGGGATGCTGCCGTCACCAGAAATACTTGAGTAATGACCTGGGTTTCTCGAGGCTGCGCACAGTTCGATTCAGATAGGTTGCCATCAGTCTCCAGTACTACAGTGGTGTCCAAAATTAAAGGAACAAACGTAAATTTTGCTAGGTTGCTTTTATTTTTCCACAAAACAGTATAAATAGTTGATAGTAAAGTAGGAACAATGTAAAGAATACAGGACGTAAACAAATGCAAAGCGCAAAATGGTAAACGAAAATGTTGTTCGTTGTTTCCACCGCAACTGATCAGCACCCACAATCTGACAACTTGTTAATGTGCTCGGTACGGGGTGTGACAACCACTGGCAGCAGTATAAGCCTGACGACGACGGGATATGCTTTGAATGATGTCATCCATCTCATGTTGAAGTAGTAGCGCCCATTCTTCCTACAGAGCTGTTCGCAAGCGTTGGACAGTGATTGGTGGATGTTGACGTGACGCAGTTTGTCTACTTAGTGGCATGCTCTTTGGGATTAAAATCGGGAGAGCAAGTTGACCACACTATGGGTGTAACATCTTCCGTTTCCAAGAAATCATCAACCATCTGGGCTCTATAAGCTCGAGCATTATCGTCCATCAGTACGAAGTTTGGAGCCACAGCACTTCGCAACAACCGCACCTGAGGTCCCAATATCTCGTCACGGTACCTGACAGTGGTTAAACCTTGCCGATACACCCGTACAATTTCATAAAGATGTGTTCGAGTGGTCAACACAATCACTGCCCACGCTATTAGGGATCCTCCCCGATATTAGTCCCTTTCCACAGTCTTTGGGTTTCGAAATCGTGTTCCACGTTACTTCCAGATGGGAATCCGTGTAGAGTCACTCTCCAGACCAAATCGGGGCCCATGTGTGAACATAACTTCGGCCCATTTTTCGACCGTCCAGGTGGCATGTTAACGACTCTAGACGTTCCCTTCTGTGAAGATGCGTCATATAGGTATACATACAGCAGGTCTCCGACGATAAAAGCCACTCTCTCTAAGCCTTCTGTACACCGTCTGTTTCGATACAGCACGTCTAGTGGACGCTGTGAGGTCAGATGCCAGTTGCCGTGCAAGTACTAAGGCGGTACCATTGTGGTCCTACAGCCAAATAATGGTCCTCTTTCTAATGCCACATGTGGTCGGCCTTGCCCTGGTCTTTGAAATACACTTTTGGTCTCTATAACCTTTCGCCACATACAAGAAACAATAGAGCCGTTCACATTAAGCTATCGAACCACATCGGTTTCCAACTGTCCTGCTTCCATTTTTTCTTTGGCTCCCCATCGCAGAGCGTCTGGTGGCATCTTCTCTGTGCAACAGTGCACCGTCTGTGACTGTGTACACAGCGGTTCTGGTTGTGGAACAACCCGGCAAACACTACCCCGTTTGATAGGTGCCCCGATATCATTGTTGGCGTGGCTATCCATTGACCGGAATGCCATCTTCCGTTCAGAATACGATTGTACATCTGTTGATAATTTGTATGATTATACACTCCTGGAAATTGAAATAAGAACACCGTGAATTCATTGTCCCAGGAAGGGGAAACTTTATTGACACATTCCTGGGGTCAGATACATCACATGATCACACTGACAGAACCACAGGCACATAGACACAGGCAACAGAGCATGCACAATGTCGGCACTAGTACAGTGTATATCCACCTTTCGCAGCAATGCAGGCTGCTATTCTCCCATGGAGACGATCGTAGAGATGCTGGATGTAGTCCTGTGGAACGGCTTGCCATGCCATTTCCACCTGGCGCCTCAGTTGGACCAGCGTTCGTGCTGAACGTGCAGACCGCGTGAGACGACGCTTCATCCAGTCCCAAACATGCTCAATGGGGGACAGATCCGGAGATCTTGCTGGCCAGGGTAGTTGACTTACACCTTCTAGAGCACGTTGGGTGGCACGGGATACATGCGGACGTGCATTGTCCTGTTGGAACAGCAAGTTCCCTTGCCGGTCTAGGAATGGTAGAATGATGGGTTCGATGACGGTTTGGATGTACCGTGCACTATTCAGTGTCCCCTCGACGATCACCAGTGGTGTACGGCCAGTGTAGGAGATCGCTCCCCACACCATGATGCCGGGTGTTGGCCCTGTGTGCCTCGGTCGTATGCAGTCCTGATTGTGGCGCTCACCTGCACGGCGCCAAACACGCATACGACCATCATTGGCACCAAGGCAGAAGCGACTCTCATCGCTGAAGACGACACGTCTCCATTCGTCCCTCCATTCACGCCTGTCGCGACACCACTGGAGGCGGGCTGCACGATGTTGGGGCGTGAGCGGAAGACGGCCTAACGGTGTGCGGGACCGTAGCCCAGCTTCATGGAGACGGTTGCGAATGGTCCTCGCCGATACCCCAGGAGCAACAGTGTCCCTAATTTGCTGGGAAGTGGCGGTGCGGTCCCCTACGGCACTGCGTAGGATCCTACGGTCTTGGCGTGCATCCGTGCGTCGCTGCGGTCCGGTCCCAGGTCGACGGGCACGTGCACCTTCCGCCGACCACTGGCGACAACATCGATGTACTGTGGAGACCTCACGCCCCACGTGTTGAGCAATTCGGCGGTACGTCCACCCGGCCTCCCGCATGCCCACTATACGCCCTCGCTCAAAGTCCGTCAACTGCACATACGGTTCACGTCCACGCTGTCGCGGCATGCTACCAGTGTTAAAGACTGCGATGCAGCTCCGTATGCCACGGCAAACTGGCTGACACTGACGGCGGCGGTGCACAAATGCTGCGCAGCTAGCGCCATTCGACGGCCAACACCGCGGGTCCTGGTGTGTCTGCTGTGCAGTGCGTGTGATCATTGCTTGTACAGCCCTCTCGCAGTGTCCGGAGCAAGTATGGTGGGTCTGACACACCGGTGTCAATGTGTTCTTTTTTCCATTTCCAGGAGTGTATATCGTGAATCAGACACAGGACGGAAAAACAGCGATTTATTGCTTTAATTTTCGACACCGGCGTATTTCCTGGCTAGGTTACCAGGGGAATTCCTCGTGTGTAAGGCAAACGTTTCGTAAGGCTATAATGGTAAACAAAAGCACGAGAGCTGCTCAAAAGGCTTTTGGTTGGTACAAGGGTGAACAGAACTAGTAAGAAAATCCGCGAGCGAGGAAACTGCCAGTTATGCTTAGGCATCGCTCTGATTAGCTGAAAGTCAAATGTTAAAGAATTTAGGGCGGTGCTCGATACTGGGGAAAGTGAGTATTGAACCACGGCCCCTCCCAAGATGCAGGGAGCGTTCTGGGCTATTGATGTGCGCAACAGATGTTTTTCGAAGATCAGAGAGATGACTGTTCCAGTCTACAGTGACCCGGAGAGTTCTGTATCATTCGCGGAGAGTTTGGGTGAAATCTCAGTTATCTTGCATCTCGTGGCCTTGGAATTGCTATTGGAAGGTTATATTCGCAGAAACTGTTGCACCTGTAGGTTGGAACAACACTTAGTGTTACGAAGATGCTTCGGGAACTCAAATTGCAGTCCCTGGAGGGAAGGCGGAGTTATTTTCCGGCAAACATTAGTGAGAAGTCTTAGAGAATCGCAGTTTGAAGCTGACTGCCTAATGATACTACTGTTGCCAACGTAAGTCACGCGTAAGGATCACGAAGATAAGATACGAGAAATAAGGGGTCATACGGCGGCATATAGATAGTCACTTTTCCCTCGCTCTATTTGCTAGTGTAACAGGAAAGGAAATGACATGTAGTGGACAGGTACCCTCCGTCACGCACCGTACGATGGCTTGCGGAGTATCTCTGCAGATCTTGATGTAGGACTGTAGGAGCACACGAAGGTGATCCGGGTCCGCCAATTTTTTCGTAACTGTTTGACGTAGTTACTCCGACGCGATCATTTTGGGCAACGTTTTATTAGTGTCAACCCAAATTAGTTTGCAGCAGAATTCACTGAAAATGTCAAAAATAATATTTTCTAGCGAGAAATTCTCATACAAATTTTTTAAGCCTTTCATGGAGAAAAAAGTGCTTGTGTCTAATTACCCACAGTCTCAGAAACGCGATGCTTTCGAGTAACTCTGTTTCCAAACATTACCCACAGTCTCAGAAAAGCGATGCTTTCGAGTAACTCTGTTTCCAAACATCCCAGTCCGGACACCTCCTGTGGTTGCAGATAAAGCACACCTGACGCTCTGCCACTTGCCGGCTATAAACGGGCAAACGCGACCGAAACTGTTGTCTGCGCTCGGCACATATAAGTCCAGTTTTGAGGCAGAGGGGCGCAACCAGTGCGTCACAATGGGTCCCTCTACACTGCTAGTGTTTGGTGAGTTGCAGTCAGAAATTAGTGCTATAATAAACAATGGGGTAGTAAATTACCAATCAAAACTAGCATATCTCGGCGGAATAGAAAATATACACTGTGTGATCAAAAGTAACCGGATACCACCAAAAACATACGTTTTTCATATCAGGTGGATTGTGCCGCCACATACTGCCAGGTACTCCATATCAGCGACCTCAGTAATCATTAGACATCGTGAGAGAGCAGAATGGGGCGCTCCGCGGAACTCACGGACTTCGAACGTGGTCAGTTGACTAGCTGTCACTTGTGTAATACGTCAGTACGCGAGATTTCACACTCCTAAGCATTCCTGGGTCCACTGTTTCCGATGTCATAGTGAAGTGGAAACGTGAAGGGACACGTACAGCACAAAAGCGTACAGCCCGACCTCGTCTGTTGACTGACAGAGACCGCCGACAATTGAAGAGAGTCGTAATGTGTCTCACCTGTAGACGAGAGAGTCTACAGTACGAGACGAGAGAGTACGAAGAGAGTCGTAATGGCAGACATCTATCCAGACCATCACATAGGAATTCCAAACTGCATCAGGATCCACTGCAAGTACTATGACAGGCGGGAGGTGGGAAAGCTTGGATTTCATGGTCGAGCGGCTTGCTCATAAGCCACACACCACGGCGGTAAATACCAAACTACGACTCGCTTGCTGTAAGGAGCGTAAACATTGGACGATTAAACAGTGGAAAAACGTTTTGTGGGGTGATGAGTCACGGTACACAATGTGGCGATCCGATGGCAGGGTGTGGGTTTGGCGAATGCCCGGTGAACGTCGTCCGCCAGCGTGTGGAGTGGCAATAGTAAAATTCGGAGGCGGTGCTGTTATGGTGTGGTTTTCATGGAGGAGACTTGCACCCCTTGTTCTTTTGGAACTTCTTGCTTCCCACAGTTGAAGAGAAATTCGGGGATGGCGATTACATCTTTCAACATGATCCAGCACCTTTTTCATAATGCACGGCCTATGGCGGAGTGGTTACACGACAGTAACACCCCTGTAATGGACTGGCCTGCACTGAGCCCTTACGTGAATCCTATAGAACACACTTGGGATGTTTTGGAACGCCGGCTTCGTGTCAGGCCTCACCGGCCGACATCGATACCTCTCCTCCGTGCAAAACTCCGTGGAGAATGTGTGCATTCCCCAAGAAACCTTCCAGCACCTGATTGGACGTCTGCCTGAGAGAGTGGGAGCTCTGATCAAGGCTAAGGGTGGGCCAACACCATACTGAATTCCAGCAATGCCCTTGGAGGGCGCCACGAACTTGTAAGTCATCTTCAGTCAGTTGTCCGGATACTTGTGATCACATAGTGTACATTGCATTGCTTAAGACGTTGCTACCTGATAAAAAGCTATATATCCTGTGTAAGACCGTAGGAGACCCGAAACGTTAAAGTGCCGTAGCGTACCCGTAATGCTCTAAGCAGCTTACTGACCACAGCTGATTCATGAGTACCTGCAAGACTGATGCTGCATCAGTAAGTAACTCTAACAGAAGTTATATTACCCGAATTCTTATTGGCTAACCGAGCACCGTCGGAACATCGCGCCACTGGCCGTGTGTCCTAGCACTCGGGGTGGGCAACAAAAGCAGGCATCTGGTACAAATTTCAGTGACTGAGAAGTCGCAGTGTGCACAATAAAAACTTTACAGTATCTGGCTGCGATTTCCGTCACAACTTGAAGTCACAAGTACCAACTAAAAGTAATAAGTGAGAATTATAACACTCAACGCCGTGTGACATCTGTTGACTGACGTTCGTACTTTGTTCTCACGCAATGGCTGTACACATATGATCTACTTGCGGTAGAAATGAACCAATAAGTGAATCTGCTATGAGAAAAATATTACCCTTAGCATTTTATCTAGCAGTTGCGTTGACGTGTTTGGCTAGCGTGTGATACTGGACACGTCCACTACCCCCCCCCCAACCCCCCCCCCCACCCCACCCCCCCACCCCCTCATCACCTCAGCACCAAACGCCCTGAAGTCTTGGATGTGTAGCGTAGCCCGAGGTCAAGGTTAGGTGGAAAGGTGATTATTCGCTAGAGACTTGGTGGAGCCAACCAATCTAAATGTCAAATAAAGCTTGTGGTAACAGACTGACTTACAGCTTAGCCTAATATATACGTTTGCTCCTTATTTAAACACACTTAAGTCTCTTTTCACCACAAAAACTGAAACTTCAAGATAAATTCAGAAAACTTATATTACATACCTGACAAAGCTCCGACAAGAATTTTGATACGTATTGCACAGATATATCGTACATAAACTACGAAAACTACAAGGGGAATCCACCACGTAACTTATTTGCAAACTTTTAACGAAACGACAACGGAGGGATATCTGTTGAGAGGCCAGACAAACGTGTGGTTCCTGAAGATGGGCAGCAGCCTTTTCAGTAGTTGCAGGGGCAACAGTCTGGATGATTGACTGATCTGGCCTTGTAACACTAACCAAAACGACCTTGCTGTGCTGGTACTGCGAACGGTTGAAAGCAAGGGGATACTACGGCCGTAATTTTTTCCGAGGGCATGCAGCTTTACTGTATGGTTAAATGATAATGTCGTCCTCTTGAGTAAAATATTCCGGAGGTAAAATAGTCCCCCATTCGGATCTCCGGGCGGGGACTACTCAGGAGGAAGTCGTTATCAGGAGAAAGAAAACTGACGTTCTACGGATCGGAGCTTGGAATGTCAGATCCCTTAATCGGGCAGGTAGGTTGGAAAATTTAAAAG
Source organism: Schistocerca nitens (assembly GCF_023898315.1). Lineage (NCBI taxonomy): Eukaryota > Metazoa > Arthropoda > Insecta > Orthoptera > Acrididae > Schistocerca > Schistocerca nitens. The sequence goes on along the minus strand of NC_064618.1, from coordinate 95,218,941 downwards.
GGGAAACGGATAGGTTAAAGGTAGATATAGTGGGAATTAGTGAAGTTCGGTGCAGGATGAACAAGACTTTTGGTCAGGCAAATACAGGGTTATAAATACAAAATCAAATAGGGGCAATGCAGGAGTAGGTTTGATAATGAATAAAAAAAATTGGAGTGCGGGTAAGCTACTACAAACAGCATAGTGAACGTATTATTGTGGCCAAGATAGACACGAAGCCCACGCCTACTACAGTAGTACAAGTTTATATGCCAACTAGCTCTGCAGATGACGAAGAAATTGAAGAAATATATGATGAAATAAAAGAAATTATTCAGATAGTGAAGGGAGACGAAAATTTAATAGTCATGGGTGACTGGAATTCGGTAGTAGGAAAAGGGACAGAAGGAAACGTAGTAGGTGAATATGGATTGGGGGTAAGAAATGAAAGAGGAAGTCGCCTGGTAGAATTTTGCACAGAGCACAACTTGATCATAGCTAACACTTGGTTCAAGAATCATAAAAGAAGGTTGTATACATGGAAGAAGCCTGGAGATTCTGACATGTTTCAGATAGATTATATAATGGTAAGACAGAGATTTAGGAACCAGGTTTTAAATTGTAAGACATTTCCAGGGTCAGATGTGGACTCTGACCACAGTCTATTGGTTATGACCTGTAGATTAAAACTGAAGAAACTGCAAAAAGGTGGGAATTTAAGGAGATGGGACCTGGATAAACTGAGGTTGTACAGAGGTTGTACAGAGTTTCAGGTAGAGCATAAGGGAACAATTGACAGGAATGGGGGAAAGAAATACAGTAGAAGAAGAATGGGTAGCTTTGAGGTATGAAGTAGTGAAGGCAGCAGAGGATCAAGTAGGTAAAAAGACGAGGGCTAGTAGAAATCCTTGGGTGACAGAAGAAATATTGAATTTAATTGATGAAAGGAGAAACTATAAAAATGCAGTAGATGAAGCAGGCAAAAAGGAATACAAACGTCTCAAAAATGAGATGGACAGGAAGTGCAAAATGGCTAAGCAGGGATGGCTAGAGGACAAATGTAAGGAAGTAGAGGCTTATCTCACTAGGGGTAAGATAGATACTACCTACAGGAAAATTAAACAGACCTTCGGAGAAAAGAGAACCACTTGTATGAATATCAAGAGCTCAGATGGAAACCCAGTTCTAAGTGAAGAAGGGAAAGCAGAAAGGTGGAAGGAGTATATAGAGGGTCTATACAAGGGCGATGTACTTGAGGGCAATATTATGGAAATGGAAGAGGATGTAGATGAAGATTAAATGGGAGATATGATACTGCGTGAAGGGTTTGACAGAGCACTGAAAGACCTGAATCGAAACAAGGCCCCAGGAGTAGACAACATTCCTTTAGAACTACTGACAGCCTTGGGAGAGCCAGTCCTGACAAAACTCTACCATCTGGTGAGCAATATATGAGACAGGCTAAATACCCTCAGACTTCAAGAAGAATATAATAATTCCAATCCCAAAGAAAGCAGGTGTTGACAGATGCGAAAATTACCGAACTATCAGTTTAATAAGTCACGGCTGCAAAATACTAACACGAATTCTTTACAGGCGAATGGAAAAACTGGTAGAAGCCGAACTCGGGGAATATCAGTTTGGATTCCGTAGAAATATTGGAACACGTGAGGCAATACTGACCCTACGACTTATCTTAGAAGAAAGATTAAGGAAAGGCAAACCTACGTTTCTAGCATTTGTAGACTTAGAGAAAGCTTTTGACAATGTTGACTGGAATACTCTCTTTCAAATTCTGAAGGTGGCAGGGGTAAAATACAGGGAGCGAAAGGCTATTTACAATTTGTACAGAAACGAGATAGCAGTTATAAGAGTCGAGGGACACGAAAGGGAAGCAGTAGTTGGGGAGGGAGTGAGACAGGGTTGTAGTCTATCCCCGATGTTATTCAATCTGTATATTGAGCAAGCAGTGAGGGAAACAAAAGAAAAGTTCGGAGTAGGTATTAAAATCCATGGAGAAGAAATAAAAGCTTTGAAGTTCGCCGATGACATTTTGATTCTGTCAGAGACAGCAAAGGACTCAGAAGGGCAGTTGAACGGAATGGACAGTCTCTTGAAAGGAGGATACCAGATGAACAGCAACAAAAGCAAAACGAGGATAATGGAATGTAGTCGAATTAAGTCGGGTGATGCTGAGGGAATTAGATTAGGAAATGAGACACTTAAAGCAGTAAAGGAGTTTTGCTATTTGGAGAGCAAAATGACTGATGATGGTCGAAGTAGAGAAGATATAAATTGTAGACTGGCAATGGCAAGGAAAGCGTTTCAAAAGAAGAGAAATTTGTTAATATCGAGTATAGATTTAAGTGTTAGGAAGTCGTTTCTGAAAGTATTTATATGGAGTGTAGCCATTTATGGAAATGAAACATGGACAATAAATAGTTTGGACAAGAAGAGAATAGAAGCTTTCGAAATGTGGTGCTACAGAAGAATGCTGAAGATCAGATGGGTAGATCACATAACTAATGAGGAGGTATTGAATAGGATTGGGGAGAAGAGAAATTTGTGGCACAACTTGACTACAAGAAGGGATCTGTTGGTATGACATGTTCTGAGCGATCAAGGGATCACCAATTTAATATTGTAGGGCGGCGTGGAGGGTAAAAATCGTAGAGGGAGACCAAGAGATGAATACACTAAGCAGATTCAGAAGGATGTAGGTTGTAGTAGGTACTGGGAGATGAAGAAGCTTGCACAGTATAGAATAGCATGGAGAGCTGCATCAAACCAGTCTCAGGACTGAAGACCACAACAACAACATGTACAAGATGGATATTTTATCAGCACTATAATACACAATTAAGATTTGGTGTGTATCATCGACTATTGCATTTAAACTACTTCCGACGTAAACTGGAAAATCCGTACTTCCCACTCTTTTCAATTTCATATCCCCAACCTTAGAACACCTACCCAAGTCTTTATCAGTAAGGCTTAGCAGAAAATTAAGAGGTATGTGGAGGCGTCTACAAGAATAGAATGGAATGTTCATTATTCACACACAGTGTATTTCACAGTTATAGCATAGCCATTTGATCCATTTTTTAGCTTACACATTGAATTTTTCTTTAGACTTGCTTAGAGGTACCTATCTGTCATCAATCTCGAGGAAATTGATCTGCTGTAGCACAATCATTTGTGATAGCGTCGCTTCAACGATAAAGCCAATACAACATGCCTCATATTTCGTGAACGGTTTCAGATATCGAAATGAGATATAGGCAAATGATACAAATGGTTCAAATGGCTCTAAGCACTAAACGTCTGAGGTCATCAGTCCCCTAGGCGCAGAACTACTTAAATCCAACTAACCTAAGGACATCATACACATCCATGCCCGAGGCAGGATTCGAACCTGCGACCGTAGCAGCAGTGCGATTCCGGACTGAAGCGCCTAGAACCGTTCGGCCACAAAGCCCGGCGGCAAATAATACCACGCAAAGAGTACTGTATTGTACCATATCGTTATCATGTAAAACTTCATTGTCTACCACGTTATTCCAATAACTGCAGACTTTTTTGGTGATAGAATATAATTTTTAACGGCCATCGATAGCTGATGAAACGAGAAATGCTATGGGTTTTGGAACAACATATGTGAAGACATTACACGTTTACTTTTTATGGAAATTGTGCTTTCTCATAAGCTTACTTTACCTCAGTTCCTCATTTAATAAGCTTAATAAACCACTGTTTCAAAATTCTCTCGCAGCTGTGTCTGCATTACATGTTAGTGAGGCGAGACAGTGTAAACTCCGCTGTGTTTAGGCAAAAGAAGCAAATTTTGACAGGGAAACCAGGGAAATATGCAGGTTTTACTCAAAATTCGCCACTAATGAAAGTTACAAATGCTTAACAAGTCAGGCGAAAATAGATCGCTGCATTTCAACTGAATTCTTTGTATATACTAACAAAAGTAGAGGTGACAGTAGATGTTTGTGAATGGTCACCATGCAAGTGTGGGTGTGGAAGGGCCCTACTTAATATTTACGGAAAATGTGAGTGTAGGCTTCAGATTAGAACGGCACTTCCCATCCAGAGCTCTACACTTCACTGTTCTGAGCGAGCCCCAGCACTGCCGCTCTCCCCACGCTTCCGCAGCCGACCGAGCGTCTAGCGGCCACAGCATTTTGCTCGCACTATACACAGGCGTACACTTCTTCTTCCGATGGAAATCAGCGGCCATGAATGTCTCGCTTCGGGGCTACAAAAACGTGGAAATCGCATGGGGAAAGATCGGTGTCTGTATGGAGGATCTATAAGGGCTTCCCAGAGAAACTTGTGCAGCGTAATCGAGACAACCTGGAAACAAAGCGCCCGCCTACGTGTTGCCTAGGCTGTTTCGACTACGCTGCACAAGTTTCTCTGGGAAGCCCTTATACACTACTGGCTATTAAAATTGCTACACCAAGAAGAAATGCAGATGATAAACGGGTATTCATTGAACAAATATATTATACTAGAACTGACATGTAATTACATTTTCACGCAGCTTGGGTGCATAGATCCTGAGAAATCAGTACCCAGAACAACCACCTGTGGCCGTAATAACGGCCTTGATACGCCTGGGCATTGAGTCAAACAGTGCATGGATGGCGTGTACAGGTACAGATGCCCATGCAGCTTCAACACGATACCACGGTTCATCAAGAGTAGTGACTGACGTATTGTGACGAGCCAGTTGCTCGGCCACCATTGACCAGACGTTTTCAGTTGGTGGGAGATCTGGAGAATGTGCTGGCCAGGGCAGCAGTCGAACATTTTCTGTATCCAGAAAGGCCCGTACAGGACCCGCAACATGTGGTCGTGCATTATCCTGCTGAAATGTAGGGTTTCGGAGGGATCGAATGAAGGGTAGAGCCACGGGTCGTAACACATCTGAAATGAAACATCCACTGTTCAAAGTGCCGTCAATGCGAACAAGAGGTGACCGAGACGTCTAACCAGTGGCACCCCATACCATCACGCCGGGTGATACGCCAGTATGGCGATGACGAATACACGCTTCCAATGTGCGTTCACCGCGATGTCACCAAACACGGATGCGACCGTCATGATACCTGGATTCATCCGAAAAAACGACGTTTTGCCATTCTTGCGCTCAGGTTCGTCGTTGAGTACACCATCGTAGGCGCTCCTGTCTGTGATTTAGCGTCAAGGGTAACTGCAGCCATGGTCTCAGAGCCGATTGTCCATGCTGCTGCAAACGTCGTCGAACTGTTCGTGCAGATGGTTGTTGTCTTGCAAACGTCCCCATGTGTTGACTAAGGGATCGAGACGTGGCTGCACGATCCGTTACAGGCATGCGGATAAAATGCCTGTCATCTCGACTGCTAGTGACACGAGGCAGTTGGGGTCCAGCACGGCGTTCCGTATTAACCTCCTGAACCCACCGATTCCATATTCTGCTAACAGACATTGCATCTCGACCAACGCGAGCAGAAATGTCGCGATACGATAAACCGCAATCGCGAAGGGCCACAATCCGACCTTTATCAAAGTCGGAAACGTGATGGTACGCATATCTCCTCCTTACACGAGGCATCACAACAACGTTTCACCAGGCAACGCCGGTCAACTGCTGTTTGTGTATGAGAAATAGGTTGGAAACTTGCCTCATGTCAGCACGTTGTAGGTGTCGGCACCGGCGCCAACCTTGTGTGAATGCTCTGAAAAGCTAATCATTTGCATATCACAGCATCTTCTTCCTGGCGGTTAAATTTTCGCGTCTGTAGCACGTCATATTCGTGGTGTAGCAATTTTAATGGCCAGTAGTGTAGATCTTCCATACGGACCTCAATCTCTCCCCATGTGATTTCCACCATTTTGTAGCCCCGAAGCGAGACATTCATGGCCGTCGATTTGCTTGACATGCACGCCTGAGTAGAATCGCAGTCTGCAGGGAACGAGCAAACATTTTTCCATCAAGGCACTGACCGTTTTGTCTCACAGTAAGATAATTGTACTAAAAGTTACGGCGATTATTTTTGAAATAATAAACAGTTCAATAGTTTGAAGAATCAGCCTCAGTTGCACAAATTTTCTGGTCTTTACCAGGTTTCGGCTAAATTAATCTAGCCTTCTTCAGAAGCTAAAATTACTATAACGTGCCTGAATAAGGCATAGTCAACATAAAATTAAAACCTATAGCACCGTGGTACCAAGTCGAATGAAAACTACTCAACTGAAGTCCAGCCCCGACATCTCTTCACCATGCCGTTTAATGTTGACTGTGCCTTACTCAGGCACGTTATAGTAATTTTATGCTTCCGAAGAAGGCTAGATTAATTTAACCGAAACCTGGTAAAGACCAGAAAATTTGTGCAACTGAGGCTGATTCTTCAAAATATTAGTCTAGCACAGTTACTGACGGGGCTTTAATATGCTAAAAATTCTTAAATATACAGTTCATTCACTTCCTTTCCATCTGTCTCGTTTTCAGTCGACTGCCCTTGTACTTTTGTTACCACGTGACTCCAGCTGTGAGCAGTGTTCATAATGAGCCAGCTAGTTTCAGATCAGCGCACACCCCACCTCAGAGTGAAAATTCGTTCTGATACCTCAGTCTGTGGTTAACAACGAACCGCTTGAGTGCGAGAAGCAAAATGCCAGTGATGAAGTAAATATTCCAGAATTAGAATCAAGAACAGCTAGCAAAATGAGTACCTCGAAGTAGTGAAGCAACTTAAATCACTTAATAAAAGCAAATCTTCCAGTCCAGATTGTAGACCAATTAGGTTCCTTTCAGAGTATGCTGATGCAATAGCTCCACGCTTAACAACAAGCGCTCGCTCGACGAAAGACCCGAACCCAAAGACTGGAAAGTTGTACACGTCACACCAGTATTCAAGAAAGGCAGTAGCAGTAATCCGCTAAATTACATTCCCATATCATTAACGTCGACATGCAGCAGGATTTTTTATCGTATATTTTGTTCGAACATTATGAACTAAATCGAAGAGAATGGCCTATTGACTCACAGTCATGCCTGCGGCATTTAGAAAACAACGTTCTTGTGAAACACAAGTAGCTCTTTACTCACACGAAGTGCTGAGTGCTATTGACAAGGGATTTCAAATTGATTCCCTGTTTCTAGATCTCTAGAAAGCTTTTGACATTGTACCTCACATATGGCGTGTACTCAAATAGCGTGCTCATAGAGTATCTTCTGAGTTACGTGACTGGATTCCTAATAGTAGTAATTGACGGAGCGTCTTCGAGTTAAACAAAAGTGATTTCTGGCGTTCCCCAAGGTACTGTTATAGGCCCTCTGCTGTTCTTTATCTATATAAACATTTTAGAAAACAATCTGAGCAGCCATCTTAGGTTGTTTGCAGATGACGTTGTCGTTTATCGTCTAGTAAAGTCACCAGAAGATCCAAATAAATTGCAAAACGATTTAGAAAAGATACTGTACGGTGTGAAAATTGGCAGTTGACCATAAATAATAAACAGTATGATGTCATCCACATGAATGCTAACAGGAATCCGTTAAACTTCGTTTACACGATAAATCAGTCAAATCTAAAGGCTGTAAATGCAACTAAATACCTAGAAATTACAATTGCGAACAACTTAAATTGGAAAGAACATATAGAAAATGTTGTGGGGAAGGCGAACCAAAGACTACGTTTTAGTGGCAGAACACTTAAAAGATGCAATAGATCTACTAAAGAGACTGCCCACACTACGCTTTTCCGCCCTCTATCTTTACCAGATAGGATTAACGGGGTACATCGCGAAAGTTCAAAGAGGAGCAGCACATTTTGCATATCGAGAAATAGAGGAGAGAGTGTTATTGATATGATAAAGGATTTGGGGTGGACATCGTTAAAACAGTCACCAACTTTCTCCTCCGAATGCGAAAATATTTTATTGGCGGCGACCTACATAGAGCTATAGGACTGCTGGTTGGCTGTATGCTGGTTCTTTATATATTTTTTAGTTTATATTGAACCTGTGTGACCATCTCCCCGCGTTACCTTAGAGAATTGTACCCGACTTTGCGTCCTGGCTGCTAATATACCAGGTCCATAAGAAATAGTTATATTGTCACCCTTTTTTGATTAACTTGATAAACAAATTAATTATTTTTGAAACATGCGCAACGGAAACTGTTGCGAGTTTCTCTAAGATAACACGTTCCGGGGTGGTTGAACTCAACGCCGTCCTATAGCAGCTGGTAGCCTATCTAAATTCACATTTCAGATTATTTCTGTCTTTCATTAACTTTAGAAAATCGGACTGAATAAGATACATCCTACCCATTTCATGTGTCAGGTGACTGGGGGACTATTTCTTAACTGAAATGCTGACTCTCATTTAATAGATTTATTTTCTACTTTGATGAAAACTTAAGAAGTCGACACATTACAATTTTTCTTCAGTTACAAAACTTCAGCGTTACCTCTCATGGGTAGGACAATGACAAAACGAAAACGCTACACGAATAATTTCATATGTGACACATAATTTCATAATAATACAAAAAATATATGACACATAATTTAATAATAACACAAAAAATACATAAGTCGGCCACACCGTCTTTAGCGGGAAAATCGTCATTCATTCTTTAAGACTCACTTATCGTCATGCATGAATTACACCACTAGAAATTTAAGGTAGGCCACTGCTGAAGGTAGATAACCTCTATCAGAGAAAAGATTCTGGGCGAGAATGATGTACTATTGGCGCCAAAATGAAGTGCGAACTGAACTCACAAAGAAAGTACCAAAAATAATTAAATTTCGCGACAGAAATTTCTCGATCTACCATCCGATACGCAATCTGCACTCATTGAGCTAAAAGTGAAGCTTATAACTCGGGAAATAGCTACATGAACTGATGGTTCCTGTTGCATGCTCACTACCACAAAGCAAAATTTCACAAACACATTTCAGAGAAAACTATTGCAAATAAATTAAAACCGTAACCTGTACCGATGAAGGTATGTTGAATGCGTGCTATGAGCATACACTGCCGTGAATTTTTAGCCATATTACCTCATTTCTATCTCACCAAATCTGCGAGCTGCTGTGCTCCCGCGTCCGGTCCGTCTCATGGCTGGCCCCATAGTGCTCTCCACGTGCCTAAATCCGACCAACGTTCCTATTCAAACGCGGTGGTGGGGAGACTCACCTCACCCCCGCACCAACTTTGTAACCTACCCTCGTGCCTGTTTTCATCTTTGCCTGCTGCTCTGGTCTACCTGCAGTTATTCTTGTAATGTTGGCAATGACTGCTATTCCCTTAAACTGTTCCCTTTGGTCCATGCTCCCGCTACATTTGACTTCCATTCATACCCATGCACACTCATACAGGATGTAACAAGGAGTATACATATAGACGGCGTGTGACCTCTTTGTGAAATGATGAAAAGAAATAAACAAATGCGTCAAATATTCCATTCACCCAGCGAAGTATTGAAGCTGCTAGCAATCAAAGAAAAACTTATATCTCGATATAGAAAACATAATTACTTCCTATTGTAACCTGAGGCAGAACGAAAGTAACGCCTCAATAGGGAGAAACGACCATCATTATAAAATATGGGAAATCGGAGCTCTCACAGAAAGATATATGTGTTCGTTTCTTCCGCGCGCTATTGGAGAGTGGAATAACAGAGAGTTATTGTGAAGAATTCAAGACTCAATATATAGAATCTGAACTGAATATGGCATATGGAATGTGGAATCTGAATAGAATATGGCATACTGCGATGTGCCGTCTGCAAAGTGTATATCTGAAGCATCGAAGAAACAAAATTAATCAGCAGATCGAAAACAACAAACATTTAAAGAACTCTGAATTACCCGACTTCGCATGTCGGAAACTAAGCAAACTACTCCGATAGGTGCCTTCACTTCAAGTTCTGAAAAACAACGGTCATTGAATGAGTTCAGTGCGGATCTTTCCGTGGTATTTGTCCAGCCAGGAAATGCAATCCACAAGGTAAACAGTCTTCCAGTCAAATCTTTTGTTGAGAAGTACATGCGAAGATATACACTCGGAGAAAAAGTTAGATACAACCAATTGATGAGAAAGTTTCAGAGAAAATAAAAAGAGATAACCGGCAAAAAACGAAATGGGATTCGTTTTAGATGAAACTGCTGATCAGCTGCACAGATATTTTTGAATGTGTTGGTTTTTTTTTTTTTATTATCTGGTGAATGAGTAAAACCAATGACTTTTAAAATGTACCAACTCGAGAAGACAAATGCCCGCACGATACAATAAGGTGGTAAGAATCACAGAATAGCGATTTGCAAATATACAGAGAGTGGTAATACCACTACACAAGGTATAAAATAGAAGTGCGTTGGCGGAACTGTCATTTATTCTCAGGTGATTCATGCGTAAAGATTTCCGTCGTGATTATCGTCGCAAGAGTGGAATTAACACACTTCGAGCGCGATATGGTAGTTGCAGCTAAACGCATGGGACATCCCATTTATAAAATAGTTGGGGAATTCAGTAATGTGAGTGAGCCGTGTGTGGCTCGTGTTCCCGCCATCATGTAATTTACAGCCTGTTTTTAACGTACTTCCACCTCACTATGTTAATTTAAATTACTACTGTCACTGAGTTGTTGCTTTGTCTGACAGTGAGCGGCGTTAGCAGCGCGTATCGATATATCCACTCTCGTAGTATCTTTGCTCGACTGCTATTGCTTCCCGGTCGTTGTCTGTCGTAAGCCGAGTTCGGGTTGCGAGTTTGGACTGCCAGTTAGTTGGAACGCGTCTGGAGCGCATCCGGACCTGCCAGTCGGGGAGTTGCAGTGTAGCAATTGTGCAGTCGGGTTGGAGCTGTGTGGTCTGCGTCGACATGGCTCGCCCGACCATTGCCGCCACGCATCACTTTAGCCGCGCCACGGTCTTGGTGGATCGTCGGTCGGTCGTCCTACTGGACGACGTGTGTTGGCTCCCCGATCGTTCCTGAGTCGGCTGTGTGTGTGTGTGTGTGTGTGTGTGTGTGTGTGCATCGACTCCCGATTTGTCTTTGTGCGTGCTTAGTGTTGGGTATCGTTCAAGTCTTCGTGCAAGTGTTTGTCAGGTTGTGTGTGTAATTTGTGTGATTTTGATTGACAAGTTATTTTAAATGTCATCGGTGTACTGGCTCTGAGAGGTCGGTCGTCTCATCGGGCGACGTGTAACTGGTTCTCTGAGCGCTTCTGGTCCCATTCATTTACCATCTTGTGAAACTTTGCTCGGTCTCTTCCCGGGGCAGGGATGTCGGGAAGCCAGTGGGCGTGTTTCCTCTGCATGGTTGGGTCCGAGCCAGTATTTCCTCCATCGGGTGTCTGGAACTGAATGGGAGCCGCACCAGCAGTGCCGTCGCGACGGAGCAGTCGCGGACGGATCAGCAGGCGGGCGGTCGGTTGCTGCGGACCGGGGAAGATATCTCCGCGCGGTGCAGTCGGCTGGGTCCGCTGCCGGCCCCTGCGCAGTGTTGGAGCGTGTGTGGAGCTGTCCGATCGTTCGTGGTTCATCGACAGAGGACGCCAAAATTGAGTAGTGGTTTCAAGTAGCCAAGCCACGTCCATTCATGTTGTGTGGTTTGTTTCGGTGGTTCGCTGTTGGGGAGGTTTTCCTGTGAGCAACACCGAGTGTTTGTACAGCTGAAATTTAGCCGCCATGCGGTGCAATTAACTATATTGGTTGACTACAACTCAAGTGTACCAGCGGAATTTTCTGCCTTGTGGCCGTTAGTGTTTCGGTTACCTGCTCTGGCCACTAACGTAATTCTGGGTGCGTCCTTTCCTCACCTGTTGCCGCTACCCAACATGGTGTGTAGTTTTGACAGCTAATACATATTTCATTGTGGCTAATCACGTTCGTAACTATTGTGTTTGAGTTATCATGTACTGATTGGTGGCAAGCAAGTCATTTTGTCCGTGGCTGTCCCCTGGTTGAGTTCCCACGGATCGAGTGTAGTTGGGCTCACCACCTGTCTCACCTAAGTGAACGAGGGCAGACCGACCTCCCTGGAGGCATCTGAGTGCCGTTTTCTTTATTGTCCTTCTCATCGGTGCTTAATTATCCGTTTATAATCTGTCATAGCCAATGATTTAAAAATTGTTGTTTTTACTGGAATTTTTTAACTTTGGAAAAACAATTGTGGGCTTTAAGCCGCTTAAAACCTTATTCTTGAAATTACCCTTTAAAAAAAACATCGCGGCCTTCTGCCTTAAAAGATTATGGTAATATATTTTAAAATTTCAAATTTGTGGCCCTCAGCCGCTTGTATTTCACATTGCATGTGTTTGTTCTATCTACTTTTGCCTTGAGGATTTCCAACCGAGCTGTGATACCATCTATATTTTAATTATTTTATTTGCTATTTTAACTGCATTTTTATTTTGTCGACTTTTAAGATTTCTTGTTTGGAGGCCCTCAGCCCTGAAATAATTGCCTTTTTGAAACTCATAGCTCTAAAGATTCGGCTATGTGCCGTTTTGGTTTAAAGGTGTTATTAAATTATAATACACTCCTGGAAATTGAATTAAGAACACCGTGAATTCATTGTCCCAGGAAGGGAAAACTTTATTGACACATTCCTGGGGTCAGATACATCACATGATCACACCGACAGAACCACAGGCACGTAGACACAGGCAACAGAGCATGCACAATGTCGGCACTAGTACAGTGTATATCCACCTTTCGCAGCAATGCAGGCTGCTATTCTCCCATGGAGACGATCGTAGAGATGCTGGATGTAGTCCTGTGGAACGGCTTGCCATGCCATTTCCACCTGGCGCCTCAGTTGGACCAGCGTTCGTGCTGGACGTGCAGACCGCGTGAGACGACGCTTCATCTAGTCCCAAACATGCTCAATGGGGGACAGATCCGGAGATCTTGCTGGCCAGGATAGTTGACTTACACCTTCTAGAGCACGTTGGGTGGCACGGGATACATGCGGACGTGCATTGTCCTGTTGGAACAGCAAGTTCCCTTGCCGGTCTAGGAATAGTAGAACGATGGGTTGGTTCAAATGGCTCTGAGCACTATGGGACTCAACTGCTGTGGTCATAAGTCCCCTAGAACTTAGAACTACTTAAACCTAACTAACCTAAGGACAGCACACAACACCCAGCCATCACGAGGCAGAGAAAATCCCTGACCCCGCCGGGAATCGAACCCGGGGACCCGGGCGTGGGAAGCGAGAACGCTACCGCACGACCACGAGATGCGGGCTGGTAGAACGATGGGTTCGATGACGGTTTGGATGTACCGTGCACTATTCAGTGTCCCCTCGACGATCACCAGTGGTGTACGGCCAGTGTAGGAGATCGCTCCCCACACCATGATGCCGGGTGTTGGCCCTGTGTGCCTCGGTCGTATGCAGTCCTGATTGTGGCGCTCACCTGCACGGCGCCAAACACGCATACGACCATCATTGGCACCAAGGCAGAAGCGACTCTCATCGCTGAAGACGACACGTCTCCATTCGTCCCTCCATTCACGCCTGTCGCGACACCACTGGAGGCGGGCTGCACGATGTTGGGGCGTGAGCGGAAGACGGCCTAACGGTGTGCGGGACCGTAACCCAGCTTCATGGAGACGGTTGCGAATGGTCCTCGCCGATACCCCAGGAGCAACAGTGTCCCTAATTTGCTGGGAAGTGGCGGTGCGGTCCCCTACGGCACTGCGTAGGATCCTACTGTCTTGGCGTGCATCCGTGCGTCGCTGCGGTCCGGTCCCAGGTCGACGGGCACGTGTACCTTCCGCCGACCACTGGCGACAACATCGATGTACTGTGGAGACCTCACGCCCCACGTGTTGAGCAATTCGGCGGTACGTCCACCCGGCCTCCCGCATGCCCACTATACGCCCTCGCTCAAAGTCCGTCAACTGCACATACGGTTCACGTCCACGCTGTCGCGGCATGCTACCAGTGTTAAAGACTGCGATGGAGCTCCGTATGCCACGGCAAACTGGCTGACACTGACGGCGGCGGTGCACAAATGCTGCGCAGCTAGCGCCATTCGACGGCCAACACCGCGGTTCCTGGTGTGTCCGCTGTGCCGTGCGTGTGATCATTGCTTGTACAGCCCTCTCGCAGTGTCCGGAGCAAGTATGGTGGGTCTGACACACCGGTGTCAATGTGTTCTTTTTTCCATTTCCAGGAGTGTAAATTACAATTCTGAGTGAACCTGGCCGACACCTTATTTGGCCATTTCCACAGTCCTAATCACCTGTTCTGCCTGCGGGTTTATTGGGCGTCTCAGCGAGATCCACAGTGTGGAGAATGTGCCGAGAATACCAAAGTTCAGGCATTATCTCTCACCAGGCACAATGTAATGGCCGACGGCATTCACTTAACTAACGAGACCAGTGGCGTTTGCGTAGAGTTGTTAGTTCTAACAGACAGGCAACACTGCGTGAAATACCCGCAGATATCAACGTGGAATGTACGACGAATGTATCCGTTAGGACAGTGCGGCGAAATTTGGAGTTAATGGGCTGTGTAGCGGACGACCGACGCGAGTTCCTCTGCTGACCGCACGACATCACCAGCATCGCCTCTGGTGGGCTCGTGACAATGGAGAGAAGTCTTCCGAAGTAAGAGTGATTTCAGGTGTGCCGCAGTGGAGTGTCATAGGACCGTTGCTATTCACAATATACATAAATGACCTGGTGCATGACATCGGAAGTTCACTGAGGCTTTTTGCAGATGATGCTGTGGTGTATCGAGAGGTTGTAACAATGGAAAATTGTACAGAAATGCAGGAGGATCTGCAGCGAATTGACGCATGGTGCATGGAATGGCAATTGAATCTCAGTGTAGACAAGTGTAATGTGCTGCGAATACATAGAAAGATGGATCCCTTATCATTTAGCTACAAAATAGCAGGTCAGCAACTGGAAGCAGTTAATTCCATAAATGATCTGGGAGTACGCATTAGGAGTGATTTAAAATGGAATGATCATATAAAGTTGATTGTTGGTAAAGCAGATGCCAGACTGAGATTCATTGGAAGAATCCTAAGGAAATGCAATCCGAAAACAAAGGAAGTAGGTTACAGTATGCTTGTTCGCCCACTGCTTGAATACTGCTCAGCAGTGTGGGATCCGTACGATAGGGTTGATAGAAGAGATAGAGAAGATCCAACGGAGAGCAGCGCGCTTCGTTACAGGATCATTTAGTAATCGCGAAAGCGTTACGGAGATGATAGATAAACTCCAGTGGAAGACTCTGCAGGAGAGACGCTCAGTAGCTCGGTACGGGCTTTTGTTAAAGTTTCGAGAACATACCTTCACCGAAGAGTCAAGCAGTATATTGCTCCCTCCTACGTATATCTCGCGAATAGACCATGAGGATAAAATCAGAGAGATTAGAGCCCACACAGAAGCATACAGACAATCCTTCTTTCCACGAACAATACGAGACTGGAATAGAAGGGAGAACCGATAGAGGTACTCAAGGTACCCTCCGCCACACACCGTCAGGTGGCTTGCGGAGTATGGATGTAGATGTTGATATCGGTTGGAACCTAGACAACTGGAAAATCGTCGTCTGGTCAGATGACTTCCGATTTCTGGCCTGGTCAGATGAGTTCCGATTTCAGTTGGTAAGAGCTGAAGGTAGGGTTGGAGTAAGGCGCATACCCCATGGAGCCGTGGACAGGCACTTTGCAGGCTGATGGCGGTTCCATAATGGTTTGGGCTGTATTTACATGGAATGGAGTGGGTCCTTTGGTGCAACTGAAACGATCATTGACTGTAAATGGTTATGGAGACCATTTCCAGCCATTCATGGAGTTCCCAAAGAACGATGGAATTTTTGTGGATGACAATGCACCATGTTACTGGGCCACAGTTGTTCGCGATTGGTTTGAAGAACGTTCTGGAGAATTCAAGCAAATGATTTGGCTACCCAGATCGCCCAGCGTGCATTCCTTCGAACATTTATGCGACGTAATCGAAAGGTCAGATTCTGTACAAAATCCTGCACTGGCAACACTTCCAGAATCATGGACTGCTAAAGAGTTAAAATGGCTCAGTATTTCTGTAGGGAATTTTCAACGACTTGTTGAATCCATGTCAAGTTGAGTCGCTGCACTACGGCGCGGAAAAGGAGGTCCGACACTATATTAGGTGGTGTCCCATGACTTTTGTCATCTCAGTGTAACGCAGTCATTCACCGACTCATATACGAACGAACAATACAGAGAAGTGAGGCATGGGGCGACTGATCAAGCACGCTACAGGATTTCGGCTTTCCAACGCTTGAAGAGTACGTGCCCCAACCTCAGCCATGTGAGATTATTGCACTTGGTCTAAGCCATGTTTTGGAAGTATCAGGGAGAATTAATGCGTGGTATATGACTTCACTGCTGCTCTGAAGAAGATTCTGGTAAATGCTCCCAGTCGTCAAGTTTTCTATCGAGAAATGACAGGGGTGCACCTTCCACAGTTTCCTGTGATCACAACCTGGGACACGTGGATAAGATGCACAGTCTTCTTGTGCGAAGACTTCGATAAAATGAAACACTTCCTATGTGCCCTTTGACTCAATAAACGCAGTAGTCATCAAGCAGAACCAACAATTGGTCAACAACAAAGACCTACAGTTACAATTTTTTGCACTGTATGGCTAAAAGTATCTGCTTGACGTGATTCAGAGTTTGGAAGATGAAGGTACGTAGTAGGAGGCACAGTGGCAGACGTTGAGGCATCTTACGAACATACTTGATGGTTTGCTGCTGACAAATTCGAATTAAATTTGAAGGCAATCCAGATGTGGAAGTCTTGGGAACCCTCACTGAACTTCCTTTACCGATGCTGACAAGATATGCTCCATTGGTTTCTATGAAAGCAGAGCTGAGTTTCTCCATACATTAGAAACTGTTGAGTTCAAAGCACTAGCGACTCAGCGTCAAAAAACATTGAAATGATGTGTGCGATCCAGTATAACAGAAAAATGTAAATGGGACAAAATGTAGCTGGTTCAAATCTAAATAAAGTAATTTCATCAACAGTTTTATCGCACCCTTTTGCGTGCGTTTATATTTTCGGAACCTTCTTCTCTTTGCTCACAGAAATTTTAAAACAGCATTTTGTCAACAATGCGTATAGGATTCTCGTTCCTTCAGCAGCTGGGTTTCATACGTCTCCTTTTCCGCGCAAATTTGTTACTTTTGTGTCAGTATGCGCGCGTCACTCGTCGGTTATCGCCTTGAGACGTTTAACTAATCGCGCAGTTCTCGACGTTAGTATTTATTTTGTTATTCATATTTTTTTAAATGTCATAGCATGCTTATTGCCCTTGATTTATTGTGACTTTTTTATTACACACATCAAAAAAAGATTTGCATCACCTCGGTTCCGACAGTATCCGAACCTGTACAGAAAATTAGAATCGAGATCAACATAAACATCATTTCCCCCCTTTTTATTGTTCATGTAAACCACACATTGCATGTTGTACCACCATACAGCGAGACCTTCAAACGTGGAGGTCCAGATTGCTGTACTCCCCGGTACGTCTAATACCCAGTAGCAGGACCTCTTGCATTGATGCATGCCTGTATTCTTCGTGGCATACTATCCACAAGTTCATAAAGGCACTGTTGGTCCAGATGGTCCCACTCCTCAACGACGATTCGGCGTAGATACCTCAGGGTTGTTGGTGGGTCGCGTCGTCCATAAACAGCCAATTTCAATTCATCCCAGGCATGTTCGATAGTTTTCATGTCAGGAGAACATGCTGGCCACTCTAGCCGAGCGATGTCGTTATCCTGAAGGCAGTCATTCACAAGATGTGTACGACGGGGGCGCGAATTGTCGTCCACGAAGACTCGCCAGTATTGTGCCGATATGGTTGCGCTATCAGTCGTAGAGCCGTTACCGCACCTTCCATGACCACCAGCGACGTACGTCGGCCCCACATAATGCCACCCCAAAACAGCAGGGAACCTCCACCTTGGTGCAATCGCTGGACAGTGTGTCTAAGCGTTGAGCCCGACCGGGTTGCCTCCAAACACGTCTCCGACGATTGTGTGGTTGAAGGCATATGCGACACTCATCGGTGAAGAGAACGTGATGCCAATCCTGAGCGGTGTATTCGGCATGTTGTTGGGCCCATCTGTACCGCGTTGCATGGCGTCGTGGTTGCAAAGATGGACCTCGCCATGGACGTCGGGAGTGAAGTTGCGCATCATGCAGCCAACTGCGCACAGTTTGAGTCGTAACACGACGTCCTGTGGCTGCACGAAAAGCGTTATTCAGCATGGTGACGTTGCTATCAGGGCTCCTCCGAGCCATAATCCGTAAGTAGCGTCGTCCATTGCAGTAGCAGCCCTTGGGCGGCCTGAGTGAGGCATGTTATCGACAGTTCGTGTCTCTCTGTATCTCCTCCATGTCCGAACAACATCGCTTTGGTTGAACTACAGACAATACGAGCCGTGTACCTCCTTCCTGGTGGAATGACTGGAACTGATCGCCTGTCGGACCCCCTCCGTCTAATAGGTGCTGCTCGTGCATGGTGGTTTATATCTTTGGGCGGTTTAGTGACATCTCTGAACAGTGAAATAGACTGCGTCTGTGATACAATATCCAGTCAACGTCTGTCTTGAGGAGTTGTAGGAAACGGCGTGATGCAAAACTTTATTTGATGAGTGTATTATGACGGGAAAGAATATATGAAATGAATAAAATAACATTATTTTGCATTTTTGGAGATGGATATACAAGAAGCTTGCCTAATTATTACCTTCTTTTTTGTGTGGTCTGCCGCCGCTAGGTGAGTTGATTTTTTGTCTATCCAATTACATTATTTTGTTAAAAACTGATTGATTTGGTTGTTATATTAGTATCTTTTTTTTATTTTTATAATAAAGCACTCATATTTTACTACTTAAAATATTTATTTGCTATATAAAATGATCAGTACATCTCTATTGTCCACAGTAATCTTAGAACAGTTCAAATCGTCAGTCTTCAAGATACTTTCAAAAAAATTCAAAAAAAGTAACAAGTATTTCTTATTATTTAACTTTTGTGACTTGATCTTCCTCATATATCTGAGCTTTACACGTATCACAAAACGTTACAGCATGTTCATTACACAAAAAATTTTGACAGTGAATACATACAGGACGACAAATATTGCAATATATGGAATAAGATCGTCACAACTTCTGAACGTTTTGCGTTAGGACATTCAAACTACTCGGTTGGCCGCGGGGCACGATGGGAAATAGTATGCGCTGTATGATTTGCTGTAGCGACGAGGCTCACTTTCGTTTGGATGGGTTCGTCAGTAAGCAAAACTGGCGTATTTGGGGGACTGAGAATCCGCATTTCGCGATCGAGAAGTCTCTTCACCCTCAACGGGTGACTGTGTGGTCTGCAGTGACCAGTCACGGAATAATAGGTGCGATATTTCTTCATGACATGGTGATTATCGAATGGTACGCGCAGGTTTTGAAAGATGATTTCATCCCCGTTACCAAAAGTGACCCTGATTTCCTGTTCACAGAAGATGGAGCTTAACCCCATCGAAGCAGGAGAGTGTTTAATGCCTTGGAAGAGCAGATTGTGGACCGCGTTCTGGCTCTGGGGTACCGAGAGTCCAGTGGCATGACCTCGATTGGGCGCCATATTCTCTGGATCTGGACACTTGCGACTCGTTTTTGTAGGGATATATTAAAGACGAAGTGTAGAGCAATAACACGAAAACCACTGCTGAGGTGAAAACAGCCATTCAGGAGGTTATCGACAGCATCGATGTTCCGGCACTTGAACGGTTCATGCAGAATTTCGCTGTTCGTCTGCTCCACATCGTCGCCAATGATGGCAGGTGTATCGAACATGTCATAACCTAAGTCCGACTATTTGTACTGGCGTGCGTGCACGCCGTTGTTTGAAAGTAATTTACGTGTTTGTCTGTATAGCTCAATAATTGTCACCCTGTACATCTTTGTCTTTCGATTTTTGCGTCTGGGACAGATTTGACATACACCACTGGGTTTGCAGCGATTGGAACTTCAGTTAGTGAGTAAATCATTTTACAATGTGCTGAAGAGGATAAGACTGATTTTGGATCTTCAAAATTGGTTCAAATGGCTCTGAGCACTATGGGACTTAACTTCTGAGGTCAGCAGTCCCCTAGAACTTAGAACTACTTAAACCTAACTAACCTAAGGACATCACACACATCCATGCCCGAGGCAGGATTCGAATCTGCGATTGTAGCGGTCGCGCGGTTCCAGACTGTAGCGCCTAGAACCGCTCGGCCACTTCGGCCAGCGGCTCCTTCTTCAGACAGAAGGATTGAAGGGGAAGGAAGAGGGACGAAGGTAAAGTATTTTCCTTCTAATCCCGTCCGGTAAGTCTTTCCTGACCTGTAGTCCTTTTCCCAGACCTTTTAGTTCACCCCTCTTCCTTCTCTTTCAAGCCTTCTGCCTGAAGAAGGAGCCACTGAGTCCGAAAGCTTGTCTGCTTATAACATTGTTTTATGTGTATGTTGTGCCACCGCTTGGTGAGTAGATTTTTTATCTCTCGAAAACACATACTAATTTACACATATTGGGTACATTTCAGACCGCTTGTTGAGTGTGAGCAAAAAGCTCGACGGGCGACCGGTCGAGTAACTTTTAAAGGCGCGAGTTCTATCAGGTTGAAATCCTTTCAGTAGTAGTTACCAACAGACGCTACATTTGAAACAACAAACAATAATTTACATAATTCGTTAGTTAGCTGTTTCTTTTCTTCTTTCGCTTGTGCCTCTTTCCCGCAATGACGCAGGGTCGGCATGATTAATCGGATTTGGCAAGGTTAATTTAAGGGGTGGCCGAATGCCCTTCCTGCCGCCACCCCGTACCCCCAGGGACGGTATTAGTGTACCCCAACTGTCTGTGGCTAGTGTAATGCATGGAATAGTGCGAATGTGTTCAGATGTCTGAGGCGGGAAGTGGGAACCAGCCCGGTATTCACCTAGTGGGATGTGGAAAACCGCCTAAAAGTCATATCCAGGCTGGCCGGCACACCGGCCTCCGTCGTTAATCCGCCGGACGGATTCGATCCGGGGCCGGCGCGCCTACCCGAGTCCACGATGCAGCGCATTACCGCTCTCGGCTAACCTGGCGGGTTAATTTACATAATTCGTTACCGACACAATTGTAGTACGACATGTTTTTCGTTAGACTGTTCTTGAAAAACGATTATTCTCTTTCCATTACTCTGTTACTGTGTGTGGATAGCTTCGTTTCTGTACGTGTACCACGTACAAGAGTGCAGTCTGCTTTGGGGTACTCTGGTGCCCCCTCGGTACGCTGCGCTACTTTTCTAGTTTGGTACGCAGAAGGCTTACACCCGGTGGTTGCCGCAGGAGCGCTGGCGTGCTGCGCGGCGGCACGTGTGGACGACTCCGCCCCGCCGTGGTTGTACGGGCCGGCCCAGCCGGACTGGGAGTGCCCCGCGTACTGTGGCAGCAAGTGCGGCGCCGCGTGCGTGCGCTGCGAGTGCCCCGAGCAGTGCGTGCAGAACTACGACCCGGTGTGCGCGCGCTGCGAGGGCGGACAGCCGCAGACCTTCCCCAACTGCTGCGCCTGGCACAGGGCCGTCTGCCGCTTTCGCAGGCGTGAGTACCGCCCCGTGTAGCACTGGTGACATTCTTAAAAATATCGGCTACCCAATATATCGATATTTTAAGAAAGATCAATATCGACTCCCGATATATCGAAATATCGACCTACAGGCCTATAAATATATAGGCTGCACATTGTAAATATACTGCCAGTTTTAGAGTTGTATATTTAAGTTTTGACTTATTATTAGATATTCTGTACATCAACAAGGTAGCAGCCTGCTTATCCCCTTAGAGCAAGAATTTAAAGGAAAACGAATGCACGTTGACGCTTGGCGATAACTACTTTGATATCAATCGTAACTGCATGTAAGTGGCACAATAAAACGTAGTAGTAGTAGTAGTAGTAGTAGTAGTAGTAGCTTTATTCATCCGTAGATCTCTTTTTACAAGGATGTAGAACATGTCAAAGTATTTACAAATTTAGATCAATTTAAAATAAGCTAATACGTATACACATGTATTTACAGACTTCTAGTTAGAGACAATCATTAGATTTACTCCTGGTATAAATACTTTTTTACAAATAACTTATTAAATAATGTAATGCCACATTGTTCACTCATATCTCACTATCAGTCACTCCACACACTATTCACACATTGTTTCAAAACACTTCACTCACTAAACACACACACTTGTGATTTCTGGGCCATTTTCTGTACCGCAACTTCCCATTTGCTATCCTGAAAAACTGAGTCAGCATCCCTCCATAATGAGTGAGATGTTGAGCTCAGAAAGAGGAAAAGGTGTTAGTATTGTGTTATCCATACCTTGGAGGTAAGTATTTCTAGAAAAGAAAAAAGGAAAAAAACATAAAGTGAATGTGGAATGTGGAATGTTGGATATTTTATAATCATTATTATTATTATTTATTTGTATAACATTTTTTATCAAACCCCTACTTTGTTTTAGCTAAGTAATCCTCCAATGTATAAAATGTATTGCATAACAGGTAGTACTTTTTAGCTGCCTTTTTAAATAAGTGTATTTTGGCAATTTCTTTAATCTCTTTTGGTAATTTATTGTATAGTTTTATTCCTTGGTAGAAAATGCTGTTTTGACTTTTATGTTTATTTTTTCTTGGTAAATGTACGTTGAGTCTATCTCTTGTTGCATGGTCATGGACAGAGCTATTTATGCAGTACTTACCAATGTTATTTTTAATATGTACAACTGACTGGTAAATATATTCAGATGGACCAGTTAAAAGCCCCAGTGTTCTGAACAGATCTTTACAATGAGCTGTACTAGTATTTTTGGTTATTATTCTTATGGCTCTTTTCTGGAGTTTGAAAATTGTGTTCAAATTTTGTGCATTTGTTTCCCAAAAAAGAATTCCATAGCTAATTATTGAGTGTACATATGAATAACATGTAACTAAAAGACACTGCATGTTACACACTGATGACTGGATTCTAAGGGCATAGCATGCTGATGTCATTCTGTTTGCAAGTACCTTTGTGTGTTCACACCACTTCAACTGAGAAACAATATTCTTTCCTAGAAATTTTCTATTTGTACACAGTCTATAGAGGTTCCATCTACATGTAACTTAACATTGTCATTTTTCCTCTTCAAACTGAAATTCATCGCATTAGTTTTCTTTATGTTCAATGTCACTTTATTACTTATTGACCAATCATAAACTTCCTTGAGAGTTTCATTTGCTTTCTCGGCAAGGAGTTCTCTTGTTTTCTCAGTGACTATAATACTGCTGTCATCAGCGAAGAGGATTTTTTCACCATGAGTAACACTACTGGGAAAGTAATTGATGTATATCAGGAACAGCATTGGTCCTAATATGCTACTTTGTGGAATCCCTATATTAATGTATTTTGGTTCTGATAAGTGTTTTACTAAATGTTTGGATCTATTTGAAGTATGTGTTATCTCTACTCTTTGTGTCCTATCTGTTAGGTATGATCGAAACCAGTCGTTAGCTACCCCTCTTATTCCTATTGCTTCTAATTTATTTAATATAATCTTATGGTCGACTGTATCAAAAGCCTTAGAAAGATCCAAAAATATGCCTGTGACACACTCATCTTTATCAAGAGCATCAAGTACAACTTTTGTGGATTATACTATGACTGACTGTATTTTTGCCACTTCGGAAACGAAACTGTGATTCGCTTAAAAGAATGTATTTATTCAGGTAATTCATTAACCTGTCTTTCATAATTGATTCTATTATTGTGGAGAATGCTGACAGCAGGGAAATGGGCTGGTAATTGTCTATATCTTCTGCATTACCGTTATTAAGCAAAGGTACAACTCTTGCATGTTTTAACTGCTCTGGAAATATCCCTGATGTGCAGGATTCATTTATTGTATTTATTAAGGGGCCTTGTATAATCCCTATGCATTGTTTCAGTACACACATTCGTACTTCATCTAAGCCTACTGACTAATTTTTAGTTTTTGAATTGTTTTACTGACTTCATTCTCTGTGGTTGGAAGTAACATCATTGTATTTAGTGCAACATTATTTACAGGTGTTATATTTGTTTTGGGGAATTTTTGCTGTAACTTCTCTGCAATACTTGAAAAATGCTCGTTTACATAGTTTGCTAAGTGCTGTGGATCATTTATTACTTTATCCCCTTCCCTTAGCAGCATGCTATTCTGCGTTTGTTTGCCTCTCCCAGTTTCCTTTTTTATAACATCCCAGACTGCTTTGCTTTTATTTTCTGCACTATATATTATTTTGTCATTAAATGACTTTTTGCAGCAATCAGTACCTTCCTATAGATCTTTTTGTATCTATGATAGGAATTTAAGAATTCTGGGTCATTGCGAATCTTTTTCATGGAACTGAGGTGTTTAAGTGTTTGGGAGGACTTCTTAATACCTGATGTTATCCATCTGTTGCATAGTTTTGGAAATGCTTTTTCAAAGTTCAATTTAAACAATGTAGAGAATTTAGAGAATTTCATGTTCACATTGGTTTCCTTATACACTTCATCCCAGGTTTGTTTCTCTAGTTCTTTTGAAAAATTTTTTATTTTTATTTCTGATAGATGTCGTTTGTAGGCTCGTCGTTCAGGCAATGATTCGATGCCTGACTTTACTGTTGTTATTTGACAGAGATGGTCTGATAGTTCGAGATCTTTTAAAGCTACATCACATTTTTCCCTATCCATATTTGTGGCCACATGGTCAATTACTGATGAAGTCGTTGTGGTAACCCTTGTTGCACTATTGACCAATAGGGACTTGCCAAAACTTTGAAGGATGTTTATGAAGGTGCTGCTGGATTCATTTATGATGTTAGTGTTGATGTTAACGTCCCCACACAGAATTATGTTGACCTTTGTACTTGAGACTTTATCTAGAACTTCTGTTAACTTATTGAAAAAAGTGTCCACACTACCACTGGGAGATCTATACACACACAAAATGATGAATTTCTTGGTGATATCAAGCCCTGTTAATTCAATAGCTGATATTTCAAAGCGTTTCTGGCTGGCTCTGAGCACTATGGGACTTAACAGCTGAGGTCATCAGTCGCCTAGAACTTAGAACTACTTAAACCTAACTAACCTAAGGACATCACACACATCCATGCCCGAGGCAGGATTCGAACCTGCGACCGTAGCGCTCTCGCGGTTCCAGACTGACGCGCCTAGAACCGCACAGCCACACTGGCCGGCAAAGCGTTTCTCTTCACTTGCAGTACTGAGGTCATGTCTTGGTTTGAACCGTGTTCCTTTTCTGATATAAATGCATGATACTCCACCCCTTGAATAGTTCTGCAGTAAGAGTTTGCCTTTTCATGCAGTGATAATACTACAAGTTGGATTTTTGTGTCTACACCTGTGATCAGTAATACAAACTACTGTTCAGTTCAAAGATGGCTTGAACTATCATGCTGACACTTTCAGTGAGGTGTATGAATGTCTGTGGAGTAAAGGCAGCCGATTATTCCTCAAGAGCCGAGACCACAGGATGTAACGATGTAGGACATTGGGGCCTGGGGTGAAGTTGACTTTCTTCTCATCGCAAAGGTGTTCCATTGGATTCAGGTTGGGACTCTGGGCAGGCTAAAAACTCCTGCACCCCCTGGATGCTGTCTTTGACGGGCTGCACTGTCATGCTCATACAATCGTCTTCTCCAAACTGTTCTCCTACTGTAAGCAATACACAACGCTGTATAATTTATTCATAAGTGTTTCCTCAAGTGCAAAAAATAAGGGGACCACGACCTAACCTCAAAAAACACCACCAGACCATAACACCATTTTCTCCATACTTCACTGCTGGCACTACACAGCATGGCAGATAACGTTCTCCAGGTATTTGCCAATCTGAAACCCTTCCATCTGGAGCCACAGAGTATAGCGTGATTCATAACTCCAAATCATTTCGCCTGGGGACCGGATCTTTGTGCTGTCCTCATCATTTCAAATTTATTCAGAAAAAGTTACATGAGTGGACTGCGAAAAGATTGAGAATTTGTGTAGGCACTGATAACTGCGCCCCACAAACCAAATATCATCGTCATCATCCAAACCACTTGTTTCCAGTCATCCATTGTCCAGTGTCCTTACACAACCTCAAGTGCCACTTAGCACTGACAACACAAATGTGTGGCTTATGAGGAGTTTGTAAATTTGTAAATTTTGTGGTGAGGTCTTATGGGACCAAACTGCTGAGGTCATCGGTCCCTAAGCCTTCACACTGCTTAAAGTAACTTAAACTAACTTACACTATGGACAAGACACACACCAATGCCCGAGGGAGGACTCGAACGGGGGAGGGGGGGAGCCACTCGGACTGTGACAAGGCACCTCAGACCGCGGGGTTATCCCACGCGGCTACGAGGAGATGCTCTACCATCGTACCCCAATCTTTTTAGTTCCATATGCACAGCTGCATTGCTGGTAGCACTTTGCAACTCTTGAGTGATTCCTCCAACTGTTTTCATGCGATTTTTTACAGCCCCCCTCTGCAATTGCTCGACGGTCCCTGTCCATCAGTACTTCCAGTATTCTCGGTCTTTTTTCACCTGTGTTTGTTTCCTCGCATTTCTACTCCATAATCACTTCACTAGCAATCGACTTGGGCAGGTTTAAAAAGGTTGAAATGTCACTTATGGGATTTCTTGTTCAGACGACATCCAGTGAGACTAGTCAGCGAGCTGTGCTGACCACTCCATTCTCATGTTACCGGTGTCTACTGACAACAAAAGATTCCCCACCTCCTTTCATACTGGTGTGTCTGACTCTCGTCACATTTAGTGGTCAGTTACGAGTTTCATAGGAATGTCAGGATATTTTTGATCAGCTAGTGTATATATGGGTGTCTCAGTTTTACTGTCATAGATGCACAGTGCAAAAAACGAAGTATGTGTGTAGAGGGTGGCTATGTTACGAAGATGTTCATGCTTTCATTTCACAAGGTAGCCTTCACCACATTGTGTCACATGTTTACTCTAGTATTGGAAGTAAGGAAATTTAATTATTCCTAACTTATGTAATCAGTATGGCACAGCTGTACTCAAGCACTGCAGCTCACAGAGATGCCCATTGGTGCTGTATACCCGCAACTCTTCTTTTACTGACTTAATTGAACAAGCTCCACTACTTGTTTCACTTGCTCACCACCATTCCTCTACATTTATGTGTAGTGCAATCATTGTTATTTGGTTTGGGATTCATGGTATGGTTTGTGGATAAGGACAAGGATGTATGATAACATATTATTCAGTTTACTGAGAAAACGTTTCAATGTACGACGTTCTTTATCTATAACATATGCGTTTTTATACAATTTTCCCATGAAAGTCTTAGCAGTTGTTGATGCACTTTTTTACACTTTTGATAGTTGTTTCACATTTTTGACAACCAAGTTGTTGCACTTTTTATGTCAAACGAATTGTTGCACATTTATGTCTGATTGTTGCACTTTAATGTCAAACTAATTGTTGCACTTTCATGTCAAACTAAACAGTTCCACAGCTGGCAGTATAAATACTTAACTTGGGAAAAACTATACAACACTAGGAACATAATAATATGACATGGATGTTTGGTAGCAGGAAAATAATAAACGCTGATAACCTTGCCGCTGGGTGCACATAAGATCCAAAACAATAAAATAATAAAATTAATCCAATTGTCCAGCCGCATACAATATATGCTGTTCACACACGGATATAATGTGTACAATTCATGTACACTAATGCACATACTTACGTCTACAGGGAGACAATTATTGAACTACATGGAAAAAGGGTAAATTAGTTACAAACTCCAGCATGCAGACACTTCATTCAACATGTAAAAGTCGCTACAGATATTCTAATTTAGGTTGTGACATGTTCGATATGCCTGTCATTATTAGTGATGATGTGACGCAGACGAATAGCGAAATTATGCATGACCCGCTGAACTGTCAGAACACTGATGCTATAGATGACCTCCTGAATGGCTGTTTTCATCTCTGCTATGATTTTAAGTTATTGCTCTACACCTTGTCTTTAATATAGCCCTACAGAAACGAGTCGCAAGTGTCCAGATCCAGAGAACATGGCGGCCAACCGAGGCCTATGTCAGGGGCCTCTGGGTACCCTAGAGCAAGAATGCGGTCCCCAAAGTGCTCCTCCAGGACATCAAACACCATCTGGCTTCGATGGGGTCGAACTCCGTCCTGCATGAACCACATCTTGTCGAAATGAGGGTCACTTTGGATAATGGTAAAAAATATACAACACTAGGAACAGGATACAGATTAGCTGGCTGTTTTTGAAGGAGTTCCTTGCGGGGTGGGGGAGTGGCTATGTACGTAAAGAAACAGTATTCCATTTGAGTCCATAGACGTATCACGGCACTGCAGTGAAGAGATATGTGAATGTTGTTCTGGGGCAGCTGAATTTCGTGATGCTCAACTTCTAACTGTTGTTGTTCACAGGTCCCCTAACTCTGACTTCAGAGAATTTCTGCACCAGCTAGAAAGGTTCTTGAATCACTTTGTAGGAAGTGCCACAAATTAGTTATATGTGGTGACTTCAATATAAACTGTGTTTATGATGGTTCAAGAAAAAGTATGTTGGTAGATCACCTAAATTCATATGATCTGATGCAGACTGTGTTTCTTCCAACTAGGGTGCAGGGGAACAGCAGTACAGCCATAAAAAATATTTTTATTCATTCTTCATTACTAGATGGGCATTGTGTTAGTAAAAGGGTGAATGGTCTTTCAGACCATAATGCACAAATTTTACCACTAAAAGGCTTTTGTACTCAAACAAATGTCACATATAATTACAAACTATGTAGGAAAGTCAATTCAACAGCAATAGAGAGTTTTTTACACCTCGTCAGGGAACAAGAGTGGAAGGATCTTTACAGTGCCGATAAAGTAGATGACAAATATAATGCTTTCCTTAACATATTTCTCATTCTCTTTGAAAATTGCTTTCTATCAGAACGTTCTAAACGGGGTACTAGCAGTAATAGGTAGTCCGGGTGGCTGATTAGTGGGATAAGAATATCATGTAAAGCAAAGTGGGAATTATATCACAGTGTTACAAGTAGTCACAGTCAAGCTACAACAGCCCATTACCAACAGTATTATAAGGTGATTAAAAATGTTATTAGGAAGGCAAAGATATGTGGTATGCAAATAGAATAGCTACTCCACAGGATAAAATTAACACCATATGGTCAGTTGTGAAGGAAGGGTGGTCAGCAACACAAGGTCGACGATATAAAGTCATTTCGTAGTAAAAATATTTCTGCTACTGATAAATCAGGTATATGTACAGTATTTAACAATCATTTTCTGAGCATTGCTGGTGAATTAAAGAAAAATTTAGTTTCTACAGGAAATCATATAATTATTTTGGCAAATGCCTTTCCGAGATTGATATCTAAAATACTCCTCTGTGATACAGACAAGGGGGAGACTGAGTCAATAATTAAATCACTGAAGACTAAGGACTCTCATGGTTATGATGGAGTGTCTAGCAGAATATTAAAGTACTGTGCTGCACTTTAGGAATGGTAAGTTTCCTGAACGGTTAAAGTACTCAGTAGTACAGCCGCTTTATAAAAAGGGAGAAAAGGATAATGTAGACAATTTTAGACTTATTTCTGTGCCATCAGTGTTTTGCTAAAGTTATTAAAAAGGTTGTATATGTAAGGATAATTGATCATTTTATATTACACGATTTGCTATCAAACGTACAGTCCGACTGTAGAAGTCGTTTAACAACGAAAAATGTTATATTCTCTTTTCTCTGCGAGGTACTGGATGGGTTAAACAAGAAGTTTCGAACGCTAGGCAGCTTTTTTTTATTTAAGTAAGGCGATTGATTGCGTTGATTACAGAAGTTGGACCATTATGGAATACGGTGAGTAGCTCACAGTTGGTTCACCTCTGTGGCTGTGGTGTGGGGCCAATCCAGTTCCTTATTTATATAAATGATATGCCCTCTACTATTACGGATAACTCTAAAATATTTCTGTTTGCTGATGACACTAGCTTGGTAGTAAAGGATGTTGTGTGCAACATTGGCCCGTTTTCAAATAGAGCAGTTCATGACCTAAGTTAATGGCTTGTAGAAAATAAACTAACATTAAATCACAGTAAGACTCAGTTTTTACAGTTTCTAACACACAATTCAACAAAACCCTCACGTTTTAATTTCACACAATGGGCATATGATTAGTGAAACTGAATGGTTCAAATTTCTAGGTGTTCAGGTAGATAGTAAACTGTCGTGGAAAGCCCACGTTCAGGATCTTGTACAAAGACTTAATGCTGCCATTTTTACTATTCGAACGGTATCTAAAGTGAGTGATCGTTCGACACGAAAATTAGTCTACTTTGCTTATGTTCATTCGCTTATGTCGTATGCTATTATACTTTGGGGTAACTCTTTCTATTCTAATATGATATTTTTGGCTCAGAAACGGGCAGTTCGTGCAGTAAGTGGTGTAAGTTCAACAACCTATTGTCGACCCCTGTTCACAAGTCTGGGTGTTTTGACATTGGCCGCTCAATATATATATATATATATATATATATATATATATATATATATATATATATTCCTTACTGTCATTTCTTGTTAACAATATTAGCTTATTCCCAAGAATAAGCAGCTTTCACTCAGTTAATACTCGTCAGAAATCAAACCTGCATTTGGATAGGACTTCCTTAACACAAGCGGCTAGTGGTGAAATTGCGTGCTCATGGAATATCGTCTCAGTAATGTAACTGGGTTTGTGATTCCCTGTCAGAGAGGTCACAGTTCGTGGTAGTTGACGGAAAGTCATCGAGTAAAACAGAAGTGATTTCTGACGTTCCCCGAGGTAGTGTTATAGGCCCTTTGCTGTTCCTTATATATAAATCATTTGGGAGACAATCTGAGCAGCCGTCTAAGGTTAATTGCAGATGACGCTGTTGTTTATCTACTAATAAAGTCATCAGAAGATCAAAACAAATTGCAGATAGATTTAGGAAAGATATCTGACTGGTGCGAAAATTGGCAGTTGACCCTAACTAACGAAAAGTATGAAGTCATTCACATGAGTGCTAAAGGGAATTCGTTAAGCTTCGGTTACACGATAAATCATTCTAATCTAAAAGACGTAAATACAACTAAATATCTAGGTATTACAATTACGAACAGCTCAAATTGGAAGGAACACACAGAAAACGTTGTGGGGGAGGCTAATCAAAGACTGCGTTTTATTGGAAGGACATTTAGAAAATGTAACAGATCTACTAAGGAGACTGCCTACACTACGCTTGTCCGTTCTCTTTTAGAATACTGCTGCGCGGTGTGAGATCCTTACCAGATAGGACTGACAGAGTACGTCGAAAAAGTTCAAAGAAAGGCAGGACGTTTTGTATTATCGCGAAATATGGGAGAGAGTGTCACAGAAATGATACAGGATTTGGGCTGGACATCATTAAAAGAAAGGCGTTTTCCGTTGCGAAGGAATCTTCTCGCGAAATTCCAATCTTTCTCCTCCGAATGCGAAAATACTGTGTTGACACCGACCTACTTAGGGAGAAACGATCACCACGATAAAATAAAGGAAATCAGAGCTCGTACGGAAAGATATAGGTGTTCGTTCTTTCCGCGCGCTATACGAGATTGGAATAATAGAGAATTGTGAAGGTGGTTCGATGAACCCTCAGCCAGGCACCTACATGTGATTTGCAGAGTATCCATGTAGATGAAAATGTAGAACTCTTGTACAGAAAGGTGTGCAGTATACTGCTGCATCCATTTTCAATAAGCTACCGCTCGAATTCAAAAATCTTAGCAGTAATCCACGTGCTTTCAAATCCAAACTCCTTCTGTTCTGTCGAGGAGTTCCTTGGAAAATTAAGCTGATTCTTGTTGTATTGTTGATTGCATTTAAGTAAACTTATGGCTTTACTTTTTTCGGGTTCATAAACATTTTATTTTTATCTATTATTACTTTCATGTTGTAATTTCATGTACTGACATGTTCCATGACCTTGGAGATTTGCCCCTCAATTTGGTCCTACGGGACTTGACGTGTAAATAAAATAAAATAAATCATATTCCAAAACCTTTACGTACCATTCGAAAGTCGCCATGCCATCCTGCAATATCGGACCGTTTATTCCGTGACCGGACGTTGCACACCACACCGTCAGCTGTTGAGGATGAAGAGACTTTCCGATAGCGAAATGCGGATTCTCAGTCCCCCAAATTCTCCAGTTTTGCTTATTGATGAAACCATCCAAAAGAAAGAGCGCTTCGTTGCTGAACCAAACCATACATACGCATAATACACAACTGGCTATTAAAATTGCTACACCAAGAAGAAATGCAGATGATAAACAGGTATTGATTGGACAAATATATTATACTAGAACTGACATGTGATTACATTTTCACGCAATTTGGGTACATAGATCCTGAGAAATCAGTACCCAGAACAACCACCTCTGGCCGTAATAACAGCCTTGATACACCTGGGCATTGAGTCAAACAGAGCTTGGATGGCGTGTACAGGTACAACTGCCCATGCAGCTCCAACACGATACCACAGTTCATCAAGAGTAGTGACTGGCGTATTGCGATGAGCCAGTTGCTCGGCCACCATTGACCAGATGTTTTCAATTGGTGAGAGATCTGGAGAATGTGCTGGCCAGGGCAGCAGTCGAACACGTTCTGTATCCAGAAAGGCCCGTACAGGACCTGCAACATGCGGTCATGCGTTATCCTGCTGAAATGTAGTGTTTCGCAGGGATCGAATGAAGGGTAGAGCTACGGGTCGTAACACATCTGAAATGTAACGTCCACTGCTCAAAGTGCCGTCAATGCGAACAAGAGGTGACGGAGACGTCTAACCAATGGCACCCCGTACCATCACGCCGGGTGATACGACAGTATGGCGATGACGAATACACGCTTCCAATGTGCGTTCACCGCGATGTCGCCAAACACGGATGCGACCGTCATGATGCTGTAAGCAGAACCTGGATTCATCCGAAAAAATGACGGTTTGCCATTCGTGCACCCAGGTTCGTCGTTGAGTACACCATCGCAGGCACTTCTGTCTGTGATGTAGCGTCAAGGGTAACCGTAGCCATGGTCTCCGAGCTGATAGTCCATGCTGCTGCAAACGTCGTCGAATTGTTCGTGCAGATGGTTGTTGTCTTGCAAACGTCCCCATCTATTGATTCAAGTATCGAGACGTGGCTGCACGATCCGTTACAGCCATACGGATAAGATGCCTGTCATATCGACTGCTAGTGATACGAGACCGTTGGGATCCAGCACGGCGTTCCGTATTACCCTCCTGAACCCACCTATTCAATATCTGCTAACAGTCATTGGATCTCGACCAACGCGAGCAGCAGTGTCGCGATACGATAAACCGCAATCGCTATAGGCTACAATCCGACCTATATCAAAGTCGGAAACGTGATGGTACGCATTTCTCCTCCTTACACGAGGCATCACCACAACGTTTCACCAGGCAACGCCGGTCAACTGCTGTTTGTGTATGAGAAATCGGTTGGAAACTTTCCTCATGTCAGCACGTTGTAGGTGCCGCCGCCGGCGCCAACCTAATGTGAATGCTCTGAAAAGCTAATCATTTGCATATCACAGCATCTTCTTCCTGTCGGTTAAATTTCGCGTCTATAGCACGTCATCTTCGTGGTATAGCAATGTTAATGGCAAGTAGTGTAATGCCCATCATGCCCAATGACCAACCGTGCGGTTTCAGCATCCTAATGCAAACCGTTCAGAATTTATGACGATTTTACTTCATATAGTGCAATAACTGTCATTCTGTGTATACATTTTGATAAAACAGTCATACTATTCCACACATACATAGACATTTATTCGCAAATAAATAAATCCATTCACTCTCTGTTACACAACTAAATAGTGTGAATACGGCAAGGCTCCGATTTGACCCTCAGAAATGAGCCAGCATGATATTGGCACGACAAACATATTCAGCTGAGTCATAATATGGACCACATGTCCTCTCAAATGAAAGCTAACCTGACACGCCATACGGGAAGCATCAAATGCACCACCATGCAGATATTCCAGATAATTAATAGTGTGCTTCCGGATTTCTGCCGAGCTGTTGTTTCCATTTCAAATAACTCAGTTTATTAAAATATTGTCGACCATCACACCCACAATGGTTGGAAGATGCTGAGGGACCTTGTATTTCATATGAGTTCATTTCTGAAAAACAAAAAAAGCTTTATCAAAGGTCATAGTGGCCATTGCAGATTGAATTCGAATATAAATAGTGGCGCGAGATCAATGATGAGACTGATGACCTCGCTGTTTGCTCCTCTCCCCCAAATCAACCAACCAACCAATCAAACAAACCTAAGAGATTGTGTTATACATAACATTCAACCATTAGAGTTCTTGTGGCCGCATACTTCCCACCCTTAGCTCTTCTTTTGGTGGCACCTAACTCTGTGTGGTATGTGTACATATTCGTTCTAATGCGTACAAACTCCACAAGAAACGACCCATTCGTAATGTCTTTCATTAAGCTGATAACTTTTCCGATTGCCTGTGCTGTGCCATGAGGATTTTTGGCTGCATATCCAGACGTATTGAATGCAAAGGGGTGGCACCTTATCAGTCCACATGGATCATAGTTCTTCACAAAATGAATGAAGGTATCTGTACCCATATAAAGCAACAATGGATTGTCAAAATGAGTTTTTACCAACTAATAATGAAATTAATACATGTGGAGTTTTGAGAGGTCCCATATACATGTACCAACATAAACAGGTTTTCTGAACTACACACATACAAGTTTTGCATCACCTCGGTTCCCAGAACTCCTGAAGATATATGTTGACTGTGGATATTGTATAATAGACACAGCCCCTTTGACTGTTCAGAGATGTCACTAAACCCACCCAAAGATGTAAACATCCTTGCATGAGCAGCGCCCATTAGAGGGGGTCAGACAGCCGATCAGCGCCAGTCATTCCACCAGGAAGGAGCTACACGGCTCTTGTTGTCTGTAGTTCAACCGTGCCTAGACGATCAATACCTGGGTCGATCGCATCCGCATTGTTACCTTGTGCCAGGAAGGGCTCTCAACAAGGGAAATGTCCAGGCTTCTCGGAGTGAACCAAAGCGATGATGTTCGGACATGGAGGAGATACAGAGAGACAGGAACTGTCGATGACATGCCTCGCTCGGGCCGCCCAAGGGCTACTACTGCAGTGAATGGCTCAGAGGAACCCTGATAGCAACGCCACCATGTTGAATAACGCTTTTCGTGCAGCCACAGGACGTCGTGTTACGACTCAAACTGTGCGCAATAGGCTGCATAATGCGCAACTTCACTCCCAACGTCCATGGCGAGGTCCATCTTTGCAACCACGACCCCATGCAACGTGGTACAGATTGGCCCAACAACATGGCAAATGGACCGCTCAGGACTTGCATCCCGTTCTCTTCACCAATGAGTATCGCCTATGCAAATCGTCGGAGACGTTTTTGGAGGCAACATGATCAGGCTGAACGCCTTAGACACACTGTCCAGCGAGTGCAGCAAGGCGGAGGATCCCTTCTGTTTAGGGGTGGCATTATGTAGGGCTGGTGGTCATGGAAGGTACCGTAACGGCTGTACGATACGTGAATGGCATCATCCAACCGATAGCGCAACCATATCGGCAGCATATTGGCGAGGCATTCGTCTTCATGGACGATAATTCGCGCCCCCATAGTGCACATCTTGTGAATGACTTCCTGCAGGATAACGACATCGCTCGACTAGAGTGGCCAGCATGTTATCCACTCATGAACCGTATCGAACATGCCTGGGATAGATTGAAATGGCCTTTTTATGGACGAAGTGACGCACCAACCACTCTAAGGCATCTATGCCGAGTCGCAGTTGAGGAATGGGACAATCTGGGCCAACTGTGCATTGATGAACTTGTGGATAGTATGCCACGACGAATACAGGCATGCATCAG
The DNA here is from genome assembly GCF_023898315.1 of Schistocerca nitens. Classification (NCBI taxonomy): domain Eukaryota; kingdom Metazoa; phylum Arthropoda; class Insecta; order Orthoptera; family Acrididae; genus Schistocerca; species Schistocerca nitens. The sequence continues at coordinate 95,182,824 of NC_064618.1, read as the reverse complement.
TGCAAGAGGACGTGCTACTGGGTGTTAGAGGTACCGGTGCGTACAGCAATCTGAACCACCACGTCTGAAGGTCTCGCCGTATGGTAGTACAACATGCAATGTTGGTTTCCATGAGCGATAACAAGGGCTGAAATGATGTTTATGTTGATCTCTAATCCAATTTTCTGTACAGGTTCCGGAACTCTCGGAACCGAGGTGATGCAAAACTTTTTTTGATGTGTGTATATTGAAACGTTCATCATCTCCAGAGTTACAAATTATTATTGAAGATAGTAGCCCACTTGAAATTTGGCTTCATGATATAATCTCTCGCTCCATAGCGCCCATCCCAACGGTTGATTGTTGTCCATATCATGCCGGCTTCTAGACTATATCATCTATACCTCTAAAAAATAGCCTACCTCAGAGTCATCTCTGATGTCTACTATCGATTTCAGCACCAGGTAGCCTTCGAAACCTTCCTGCTAGTAGACATAGTTGCATAGAAAACCTGTATAAATTGTTCACGTCCAGGTACAAGCTGTAACATGAATTGGCAGATGTTTCATTGACCATGTGAGACATCTGTGAGTTATTTGCCTTGGCATGCCTATAGATGCTCTGGCAAAGTCCCCTTCAAACCGGCACACCTGTAATGGACTGGCCCGCATAGAGTGCACTCAGAAAATGACAGTATGTCTACGCTGGTCAAAATTTGACTTCGACAGCTGTGATTATAAGCATGGTGTCACATGATAACCCAGTTATTGTCCAGTATACACTATGTGATCAAAAGTATCCGGACACCCCAAAAACATAAGTTTTTCATATTAGGTGCATTGTGCTGCCACCTACTGCCAGGTAGTCCACATCAGCGACCTCAGCAGTCATTAAACATCATGAGAGCAGAATGGGGCGCTTCGCGGAACTCACGGCCTTCAAACGTGGGCAGGTGATTTGGTGTCATTTGTCATACGTCTGTACCCGAGATTTCCACACTCTTTAAACATTCCTAGGTCCACTGTTTCTGATATGATGGTGAAATGGATACGTGAAGGGACACGTACAGCACAAAAGCGTGCAGCCCGACCTCGTCTGTTGACTGACAGAGACCGCCGGCAAGTGAAGAGAGTCGTAATGTGTAATAGGCAGACATCTATCCGGACGATCACACAGGAATTCCAAACTGCATCAGGATCCACTGCAAGTACTAAGCCAGTTAGGCGGGAGGTCGAGCGGCTGCTCATAAGCCACACACCACGCCATTTAATGCCAAACGACGCCTCGCTTGCTGTAAGGAACGTAAACATTGGACGATTAAACAGTGGAAAAACGTGTGGAGTGACGAATCACGGTACACAGTGTGGCGATCCGATGGCAGGGTGTGGGTATGGCGAATGCCCGATGAACGTCGTCCTCCAGCGTGTATAGTGCCAACAGTAAATTTTTGGAGGCGGTGGTGTTACGGTGTGGTCGTATTTTACATGGAGGAGACTTGCACCCCTTGTTCTTTTGCGTGACACTATCACAGCAGAGGCCTACATTGATATTTTAAGCACCTTCTTGCTTCCCACAGTTGAAGAGCAATTTGGGGATGGCGACTGCATCTTTCAACACTATCGAACACCTGCTCGTAATGCACGGCCTGTGGCGGAGTGGTTACATGACAAATACATCCCTGTAATGGACTGGCCTGTACAGAGTCCTGACCTGAACGCTATAGAACACCTTTGGGATGTTTTGGAACGCTGACTTCGTGCCAGGCCTCACCGACCGACATCGATACCTCTTCTCACAAGGGAACCTCCCCATCGCACCCCCCTCAGATTTAGTTATAAATTGACACAGTGGATAGGCCTTGAAAAACTGAACACAGATCAATCGAGAAAACAGGAAGAAGTTGTGTGGAACTATGAAAAAATAAACACAATATACAAACTGAGTAGTCTAAGTGTAACATATCCAACATCTAGGACTGTATAACACGAAGAGCGCCGTGGTCCCGTGGTTAGAGTGAGCAACTGCGTAACGAGAGGTCCTTGGTTCGAGTCCTCCCTCGAGCAAGAATTTTACTTACTTTATTTTCGCAAAGTTACGATCTGACCGTTCATTCATTGACGTCTCTGTTCACTGTAATAAGTTTAGTGTCTGTGTTTTGCGACCGCACCACAAAACCGTGCGATTAGTAGACGAAAGGACGTGCCTCTCCAATAGGAACCGAAAACATTTGATCGCAAATTCATAGGTCAACCGATTCCTCCACAGGAAAACACGCCTGAAATATTCTATACGACACTGGTGACGGCATGTGCGTCACATTACAGGAATATGTTGTCGACCCACCTAACTTGCACACTTGGCGAATGGGTAAAAAGATTCTTCTACCTTGCCCGATTTAGGTTTTCTTGTGGATGTGATAATCACTCCCAAAAAAGTGATGAAAACATTGAGTTTGTCGCATAAACGGCAACAAATGAAAGCAACAGTTTCACAGTCGCACAGTTTTCCCTGTGCTCTGTCAAAACAAACGTTTTTAACGTTTTCAAGTTTTTCCGTGTGTAGACCGTCAAATCCTGCATGTGTCCAAGCAAATCTGAACATGTCCTGGAATTTTGGAGAGCAAAGTTGATCATGTCTGAGTGCATGAACTTTGATAATTGAAAATAAAAAATTAAAACTTTTCACTCGAGGGAGGGTTGAACCAGGGACCTTCCGTAGCTGCTCACGGTAACCACGGGACCACGGTGCTCTTCAGTGAAGAGGTACCTTAATGTGACATATCTTGCACACGGACTACTCAGTTTGTATATTTTGCTTATTTTTTTCATAGTTCCATACAACTTCTTCCTGTTTTCTCGATTGATCTGTGTTCAGTTTTTCATGGCCTATCCCTGTGCCAACTTATAACTAAATCTGAGGGGGGTGCGATGGGGAGGTTCCCTTGTCAGTGCAGAACTCCGTGAAGAATGGGCTGCCATCCCCCAAGAAACCTTCCAGCACCTGATTGAACGTATACCTGCGAGAGTGGGAGCTCTCATCAAGGCTAAGGGTGGGCCAACACCATACTGAATTCCAGCATTACCGATGGAGGACGCCACGAACTTGTAAGTCATTTTCAGCCAGGTGTCCGGATACTTTTGATCACATAGTGTAACATGGAGTCCAACTTGTTTTTCTCTAGACATACTCTCCAGAACTGTTTAAACACATGCGCAACGAGACTTAAATCCACGTCCATATACAGGGTGTTACAAAAAGGTAGGCCAAACTTTCAGGAAACATTCCTCACACACAAAGAAAGGAAATACGTTATGTGGATATGTGTCCGGAAACGCTTACTTTCCATGTTAGAGATCATTTTATTACTTCTCTTCAAATCACATTAATCATTGAATGGAAACACACAGCAACAGAACGTACCAGCGTGACTTCAAACACTTTTACAGGAAATGTTCAAAATGTCCTCCGTTAGCGAGGATACATGCATCCACCCTCCGTCGCATGAAATCCCTGATGCGCTGATGCGGCCCTGGACAATGGCGTATTGTATCACAGCCGTCCACAATACGAGCACGAAGAGTCTCTACATTTGGTACCGGAAATGCCCCCCATAAATGAAAGTCAAGAGAGTTGAGGTCAGGAGAGCGTGGAGGCCATGGAATTGGTCCGCCTCTACCAATCCATCGGTCACCGAATCTGTTGTTGAGAAGCGTACGAACACTTCGACTAAAATGTGCAGGAGCTCCACGTGCATGAACCACATGTTGTGTCGTACTTGTAAAGGCACATGTTCTAGCAGCACAGGTAGAGTATCCCGTATGAAATCATGATAACGTGCTCCATTGAGCGTAGGTGGAAGAAACTAAAATGAGCTCTAACATGGAAATTAAGCGTTTCCGGACACATGTCCACATAACATCTTTTCTTTATTTGTGTGTGAGGAATGTTTCCTGAAAGTTTGGCCGTACCTTTTTGTAACACCCTGTATAGCCCTTCATGCTCGCCTAAATCAGAGATACTGAACTCTCGCTAAACATACACACACACACACGCGCGCGCGCACACACACACACACACACACACACACACACACACACACACACATTCACTCTCGCTAAACACACACACACATTCATATAATAGTGTAATGCTTAATTAAGAGTCAACAAATCTCCTTAAAGAATGTAATACGTAAGTAAACAAAGTTATGAAAGCAACATACGTCACTGATTTCTGTTAACTTTAAGCTTGTACCAGTCCGCACTGAAATAAGGCTGTCTCTCTGAATATTTATTCATCTACTCACAATGAATGCAATACTAAGTATTTGTATAACAATAATTTAGTTGCACTTCCATATGTCTCATATGTAAAACGAATATATTACTGTGATCAAGTGCTATCACACGTAGAATTCCGATGCCCACCAACAGCATCCAACGTGGTCTTACCTTTCGTGGTGGCGGAAAATAACTGTCAGGCTTATAGGCCGTATAGATTTGGTAACTTATGTTTCCACCCTTCTCTCATAACACTTCATTCGAACTTCTGCCACTATTCGCCTAAATTCAGTTTGACAAGATGAAGCCAGCAAAACAATGAATAAAGGAAATGATCTAACTAGAAATGACAGGTCAATACATGTAAATAAAATTATATTGACCTTCACCAAATGAAAGAACAAGATTACAGTTTCACACTGAGAATCGTGATCATATTTAAGTTTAGAAAACACTCTTATCATACAAATTTGACGCCCAACCCAATCTCAAGTACAAAAGCAATAAAAAATAAATTTGAAAAATGATACTGATGTGTCGACAGAAGTGCCGACACAGTGTGGTTTGAGGAGACCGATATGCACGCTGTAAGCTCACGAAGGATGGCGTGAGGTCTGAAACAGGATACGTAATGAATGCTATAAAGAAAAGTACGTAGCTTCTGGAATACTTAACTTTAATCCATCCTTGTTGTACATCGCTCTTGACAATACAAGTGAGACTCTGTAGATACATGCTAATTGCGCCTTGCTAGGTCGTAGCCATGGACTTAGCTGAAGGATATTCTAACTATCTGCTCTGCAAATGAGCGAGGCTTCGTCAGTGTGCATCGCTAGCTACGTCGTCCGTACAACTGGGGCGAGTGCTCGTAAGTCTCTCGAGACCTGCCGTGTGGTGGCGCTCGGTCTGCGATCACTGACAGTGGCGACACGCGGGTCCGACATGTACTAATGGACCGCGGCCGATTTAAAGCTACCACCTAGCAAGTGTGGTGTCTGGCGGTGACACCACAGATACAGTAAGCAGCTTCTCGATACCAGATAATTCATACTCTCTCGTAGCCTACGCCACTGCGTATGTAGAGTCGTTAGTGAGATCTGACACCTGGAAGGATACAAAGTTTCGTCCTATCATTTAAGTCACACGATGACACAGAATTCGCCACAGCAAATTGACTTAGAATTGTCTTGCCCGTAATATGATACATCGCACAGTAATTAAACATCATAGAATCTGTATGGAAAAATACATAGAGGTGACAAAAGTCATGGGATAGCTATGTGCACATATACAGATGGCGGTAGAATCGCGTATGTGCGGTATAGAATGGCAGTGTATTGGTGGAGTTGTACTCAGGTGATCCATGTGAGAAGGTTTCTGACGTGATTATGGGAACTGACAATTAACATGCTTTGAATGAGAAATGGTAGTTGGAACCAGATTCATGGAACATTCCATTTAGGACGTCGTTAGGGAATTCAATATTTCGAAATCTACAGTGTCAATAGGGTGCAGAGAATACCAAATTTCAGGTATTACCTCTCACCACGCACAACGCAGTGGCTGACGGCCTTCACCTAACGACTGAGAGCAGCGGCGTTTGAGCAGAGGTGTCAGTGCTAAAAGACAAACAACACTGCATGAAATAACCGTAGATATCAGTTTGGGACATTCGGCGAACGTGTCCGTTAGGGCAGTGTGGCGGAATTTGGCGTTAATGGGCTGTGCCAGCAGACGGTCGACGCGAGTGCCATTGCTAACAACACGACATCTCCCGGGCACGTGATCATATCGGCTCGACTCTAGACAACTGGAAAACCGTGACCTGGTCAGATGAATTCCGATTGCAATTGGTAAGAGCTTCATGTTTCCAAACAACGATGGAATTTTTCTGGATGAAAATACGCCATTTCACCTGGCCGTAATTGTTTGCAATTGGTTTGAAGAACGTTCTGGACAATTCTAGCAAATGGTTTGGCCACCCAGCTCACCCGACATGAATTCTATGGAACGTAAATGGCATGGCGTTGTGCTGCAATCATATTCATAAAACAAACGCAGTATCAGCCTCTAAATGTCCGTCGGTTATAATCCCCACTGGAATTGCTCCTTTTAATGACTGCAGGCCAATATCAATGATATTCCTAGTGAATATAGCGAAGGGACTGCTTCCAATGGAACAATGTCGACGAGTATCGAAGCGCTGTTCCACTTACGGTTGGTGCACTAAGTACTCGCCTGTCATGGTGCAGTTTTAAGGAAATAAATTCGCTATTAGTTTCGATACGCGGCTGGCAAGCTATTGTTTACTGTCTGACTTGAGTAACTCTGCAGCCACGGATACATTCTTGCTTTATGACGTTAATGTAAAAGTGCCAGTTATCATCAGAGCAGTTTGTTCCTGCAGTACGAAGTATCACTCCAAGATAGAGAATACGATTCGCGAGAACAAGTAGTGCCACTAGACTAATAACTGACATCCTTTCCGAATTATAAGCACATGGTAAACAAAACACCAAAGCCTACAATTGGCTGTGAACCAACGTCTCACCAAAGACAAGGTTGGTGGATGCAGTGAGCATGCAAAGAGCTTACAAACGTACCAGAACTGATACGTATTGAAGCTGGCTAGCTTAATGCCTCAGATGTAGTTACATAATAAATGTTAAAGATCTGGAAAAAGATGAAATGGTGGTGAGAAAATGAAAGAACCAACACCTTTCAAGGTCTTAATTTAGATATATAGAAACCAACGGATTTTTACGAGGTGGAAAGCACTTGAATAATTTCTACCCAAGCACGTGAAGCTTCACGAGAATCTGATGGTTAAATGATCAGCCGAAATGACACGCAGACCAACGAATTAGCATCCAATTTAAATGTTGGCACTATGCTGTAAGCGACATGGCATTTTATTTTCAGCAGCTAAGGAGGCCTCGAACATCAGATGTGGTTCATTGCTCGGTCCCCTCAGCTGCACTGATAGCCCTGTTGAAGTTCTGCGCTATATGAAGAGGAATTTGTGTAAGTGAGGGAATATAGACTGCAGTCATTGAAGACAATTACCCAGATCTGGCATAGTTTCTTCCAGCCACGAAGGGCGAAGTAGAGTGCTCTCAATAGACCTGCAGATAGTGTGCTGCTCTCTTAAGCATAGATCCACCTCCACAGAAAGGACTCATGAGGGTGCTGTGTTACGGCAAGTGACCATCCGCACGTTACATTTTGTGAGAGAGCTCCCGTACGAATATTTGCCTGCGAGTCTACCTTCCGTTATAGGTGACAACACCCAAAATGCTAAACGCCAACGAAATATTTTTCGCTTTTCCAGCCTTCATAGAGACAATTGAGGACGCTATGCCCAATTATCAAGCTTGTTTTAACTAAGAAAACATTGGTACAGCTAATTTATGGAAATAAGGGGGTACATCTCTTGTTCTCATGGGTAGGAGAAGAAGATCTCTTTTAGGATAAATCGGGACAGCAGATTGCACTGCCTAAACAGTGTCTCCAGCGGTTTAAATAATTCGACAGTAATCTCTCACAAGATTCAACGCATCATATGACCCATGTACTACACGTCATTAGGAAAAAGAAACTGTTGGAAAAAGTAACACGCAAACTTTTCACAGGCTTAACAGTCCGTCCCCAAAATACGCTATATATATATATATAAAAAAAGGCTAGTTACTGTTAAGGTACACTCTTCGAACTGCAAAGTAGTTAGCGTTACTGAGCGGTGGTGTAGAGACACAGAAAAACCAACATGTATTGTCTACTCTCACTGTAGGACTACTCCAAAGGACGGAGGATCATGTACTTACATCAGGAAAGGCACACGGTGTAAATCAAAACATGACCTTAGTACGTTAAGTGAAGACAAACACTTCGAAATATCAGCTACAGAATTAAGAGGACTTGACACCAAAAAATTAATCGTTTTGTGTGTATCAATCACAAGTGGCGGTGTGGACACTACTTATAGATAAAGTCTCAACCACAAAAGTCAACATAATTTTGTGTAAAGATATAAACATAAACACAAATATCATAAGTAAAAGTAGTGCCACCATCATGAATACCCTTTAGAATTTTGGCATATCCATATTGGTAAATAGTAAACAAGGGTTACCAGACTAACTGAATCAGCAATCGACCATGACGCCACAAATAATAACCGGAAAATCAGACATGGAAAAAAAATCCCTATGTTGTACATCTACAAAAGACATTTGTCAGAGATAAAAATACAAGATCTTTCAAGAGAACTGCCGCGAGGGGTAGCTGTGCGGTCTTGGGCGCCTTACCAAGGTTCGCGCGGCTGCCCCATCGGAGGTTCGAGTCCTCCCTCGGGCATGGGTGTGTGTGTAGTCCTTAGCGTAAGTTAGTTTAAGTTAAAGTAATGTGTAAGCCTAGGGACTGATGACCTCAGCCGTTTGGTCCCATAGGACCTTACCACAAACTTCCAATTTCAAGAGAACTAGTAAACCAAAGCTGAGATGAAGTGTATACAGAAGACAGCGTAAATGTGAAACACTCTAAATTCTCAACTTTATTTAAATTGAACTTCTGAAAGACATTTCCAAAAGTACGCACATCAGTATCAACGTCTCACAAAAACATTTGGATAACACTAGGTGTTAGGAAGCCCTCTCAATCCCGTAAGTACCACAGTTCCATAAAATGAGCCATAATGAGCCACAGTCCACACTTTTCTATCACAAGTACAAAATAATTATAGCAAGGTGCTAATTGCTGGAAAAAATGCCATTTTAACAACAAAATAATATACAATGTAGAAATAAAAGGAAAGCAGCCTAGGATGAAATTTAACAGGAAGAGGAATAATAACGTAATGTAGGGAGTTAAAGTAATTAAGGATTCACACACATTTGGTCAGACATAGGCTGCATATGATTTTAATACATGTCTTGTATTTACAGGGTGTTTCAAAAATGACCGGTATATTTGAAACGGCAATAAAAACTAAACGAGCAGCGATAGAAATACACCGTTTGTTGCCATATGCTTGGGACAACAGTACATTTTCAGGCGGACAAACTTTCGAAATTACAGTAGTTACAATTTTCAACAACAGATGGCGCTGCAAGTGATGTGAAAGATATAGAAGACAACGCAGTCTGTGGGTGCGCCATTCTGTACGTCGTCTTTCTGCTGTAAGCGTGTGCTGTTCACAACGTGCAAGTGTGCTGTGGACAACATGGTTTATTCCTTAGAACAGAGGATTTTTCTGGTGATGGAATTCCACCGCCTAGAACACAGTGTTGTTGCAACAAGACGAAGTTTTCAAAGGAGGTTTAATGTAACCAAAGGACCGAAAAGCTATACAATAAAGGATCTGTTTGAAAAAGTTCAACGGACTGGGAACGTGACGGATGAACGTGCTGGAAAGGTAGGGCGACCGCGTACGGCAACCACAGAGGGCAACGCGCAGCTAGTGCAGCAGGTGATCCAACAGCGGCCTCGGGTTTCCGTTCGCCGTGTTGCAGCTGCGGTCCAAATGACGCCAACGTCCACATATCGTCTCATGCGCCAGAGTTTACACCTCTATCCATACAAAATTCAAACGCGGCAACCACTCAGCGCCGCTACCATTGCTGCACGAGAGACATTCGCTAACGATATAGTGCACAGGATTGATGACGGCGATATGCATGTGGGCAGCATTTGGTTTACTGACGAAGCTTATTTTTATCTGGACGGCTTCGTCAATAAACAGAACTGGCGCATATGGGGAACCGAAAAGCCCCATGTTGCAGTCCCATCGTCCCTGCATCCTCAAAAAGTACTGGTCTGGGCCGCCATTTCTTCCAAAGGAATCATTGGCCCATTTTTCAGATCCGAAACGATTACTGCATCACGCTATCTGGACATTCTTCTAATTTCCTGAATGAATATTTCGATGATCGTGTGATTGCTTTGGGCTATCCGAAACATACAGGAGGCGGCGTGGATTGGCCTCCCTATTCGCCAGACATGAACCTCTGTGACTTCTTTCTGTGGGGACACTTGAAAGACCAGGTGTACCGCCAGAATCCAGAAACAATTGAACAGCTGAAGCAGTACATCTCATCTGCATGTGAAGCCATTCCGCCAGACACGTTGTCAAAGGTTTCGGGTAATTTCATTCAGAGACCACGCCATATTATTGCTACGCATGGTGGATACGTGGAAAATATCGTACTATAGAGTTTCCCAGACCGCAGCGCCATCTGTTGTTGACAATTGTAACTACTGTAATTTCGAAAGATTGTCTGCCTGAAAATGTACTGTTGTCCCAAGCATATTGCAACAAACGGTGTATTTCTATCGCTGCTCGTTTAGTTGTTATTACCGTTTCAAATATACCGGTCATTTTTGAAACACCCTGTACAAGGTGAATCACGTAAAACTTGCACCGCAAATATTACGGAAATGAAAAGTGCTGTTGATGTATTGTTTTCACAGAATGGACTGGTAACCAGGGGCCCGTATTGTTAGCCAATAAACAGATAGTGATAATACTTAGGCAGTGTATTTTTCTTGCAGACATATATTTTTTTTAAAACGGAACAATGCCTGTTGGCATTAATAAACCAAAAGTAAGGTAAATTAGAATGCCAGTGGCGTTTATTTCACGATTGTAGTGAGATTCATTTATGAGATATCGTATTTTGAAAACTTTCCTCACCAATATTTGTACAATACCTGTGTTAGCACACGTTGAAGAACATCACAAGTGCGTATACTTCTTAAGTGAATTCTGGGCAGTAACGAGATAACTGACTATCACAGGTTATGTTCAAAATGACCACTGGCAGCGACAGTTCTCGCTTCCATTCTGCTATGGAACAACTGCTGCACACGTGCTAGCATTTCAGCGGAAATGTGAGAGCAGGCTGCAATAATATGTCGTTGTACGTCATTGGGTGTAGTTGGTATGTCATTGTAGACAGTGTCTTCCAGCTTTCCCCACAGAAAAAGATCTACACGCATCAAATCCGGGGAATGGACCAGCCAAGGTACAGGTCCTCTGTGTTCAATCCAACGACTTCGAAACAATTCGTGAAGGCATGCTGTAGTCTTTCGTGCTCTATGGACTGGACATCCATCATGTTGGTACCACAGGTTTCTTACAGTCTGCAGAGGAACGTCTTCTAACATTCGTGAAGATGGTGTGTTAGGAGGCTGCGATACTCGTGTGCATTCAGTGTTCCGTCTGTGAAACATGGGCCTGTGAGCTGATGGTTCACTATCCCATATTACACGTTTACACACCATGGACGCTGTCGTTCCAAATGAGGAAGCCGATGGGGACGGTCGGCAGACCAACAGTGCAGGTTTCTGCCGTTGTACGTCATTGGGTGTAGTTGGTATGTCATTGTAGACAGTGTCTTCCAGCTTTCCCCACAGAAAAAGATCTACACGCATCAAATCCGGGGAATGGACCAGCCAAGGTACAGGTCCTCTGTGTTCAATCCAACGACTTCGAAACAATTCGTGAAGGCATGCTGTAGTCTTTCGTGCTCTATGGACTGGACATCCATCATGTTGGTACCCGATGGGTACTGTCTTCATCACTAAACAAGATACATCTAGAGTATGCAGCATTAATGCCCATGTAAAGACGTTAACACGATTCTCATAATCGTTTCTACGCAGCTCTTGATGGAGAGAGATGTGATAGGGATGGAACCTATGTCGATGGAGAATGCGTAGGGCACTTGCCTGACTCATGGCACTTTCCCTTACGATTGCAGGGAGCTAATGAGCAGATCAACTGCAACAGCACTTCTCCCCTCTTCTCTCGTCACTTGTTTCCTTCTGTTACGTTGTCTATGCCTTATACTAGCACTTTCACATGACTGGCTGAAGAGGTAGATAAATAATTGCCGAACTGACTTCTGAAATTATCCCGCCGTATTTCTTCTTCCATTAATTTTCAGGTTTGCAGCCGGATCCCATCAACATTCCGGCACGATATTTCGGCCTTCCTCGGGTGTATAGAAGAAGTACTGAAGAGACCTGGTGCAGTCATAGTATTTATAGCGAATTACGTGCATGAGAATGGTACTGGCGGTTTACGACGCATGCATAAGGAGGTGACATGTGCAAGGCAGCCAAGTTGTGTGTGTGGCCCTCAGTGGTGAAGTAAGAAAAAGCTAATCGCTGAGTACCGACTGAGCATGTCGATTCCGTTGTGGCTGCATAATTTTAATAATTGGATTCCAATTTTTATCCAGCTAAAAGCCGTTATCACGATTCATTAAATTATCAGCAAGACGTATTTCCACGGATTCTTTAATTACAGAGTCCCAGAAGCTGGAAACCGGTGCTAAAAATTCGGTATTATTGTATTCCATTGAATGCCCCACGGAAATGCAACGTTCTGCCACTGCTGATTTTAAAGTTTGCCACAAACGGGTGTGTCTTTCATGTTCTACACAGCGTTGCTGGACCGTTCGTGTCGGATGACCTATATATGGAGAGCCACATTCACAGCGAATTTTATAAACACCCGCCTTGCTCAGTTGTAAATCGTCTTTAACGGATCCGACTAAAGCCCTGCTCTTTGCTGGTGGACATTAATATTATTCTTCCTAAGAAATCTGCCTATTTTATAAGACACGTTCCCGGCGTACAGAAGGAACGCAGTTGATTTATAGTCGTCATCCGTCTCCTGAGAGCGTTGCTTCTTGTTATTATAATTCTGCATGGCCTTTCGTATTTGACGCGAAGTATAGCTATTCTCTTTAAAAACCTTCTCCACATGCACTAACTCTTCGTGAAGGCTGTCAGCATCCGATATTACATGGGCCCGATGAATTAAAGGACTAAGAACACCGGCAGTTTGTGTGGGGTGATGGCAGCTGGACGCCTGAATATATAGATCTGTATGTTTGGATTTTCTGTACACCGAATGTCCCAAAGACCCATCATTCCTACGGCGTACTAACACGTCTAGAAAGGGTAATGTCCCATCTTTCTCAGTCTCCATAGTAAACTTGATGTTCTCATGTAAATAATTTAAATGACAACGGAATTTTTCCAGTTATTGTCTGCCATGAGGCCGTACTGTAACCTCCCCCTCACTTATCGACCTTAATGACAGTGAAAAATTAAACCGCGTGTACCTAATGGAAATTTGGGAAAGCAATCGTCACCGAAGTTAATCTGTCGGTAAAGAGGGAGGAAAGGGTTACATCTAAATGAAAGGAAAAATGCAAATGAAACTGGTGGAAATTAATTTTGAAAAGGGGTAAAGTTAATAAAGAAAGTAAATGTGCGGCCGTTACGTTAACAATTAACTAGCGGTAATTAGATATTTGAGATTTGGGGGAAATTACGGTCGCCAGTCCTAAGGACAATTACTATAGTAATTGAAAAAGAAGGGTTATTACACATATAATTAGCACTAGAAGCGTGGCAACTGAAGGTTGACACGTGTAGTGTGAAAATTGAAAGTTTGTCAGAAGTAATAAATTTCGCTACACTCTGACTTAATTTAGCAAAAGAATTAATAAAACCGGAAAATCGAAAGTTAATTTAGTGACTGAAGTTAATAGTGAGCTTTCTTTCTGAAGCACATCGAAATTCAGTAAAATACGGTTAGTCTTGGACTACCTCAACAATCATTTCAAAAGCAACTTGACTCTACGCAATGTAGAAATAAGAGCTTTAACTTTGAACTTGAATTAAATGATTCTGAACAATTAACAATAGTAAAATTTTGTACGTACCAAGCTGAGCTGCAGTCACAGGTAAGCTAAAATACGGTAACAAAACTCGCACTCTTAATTTGTGCTTGTGTAATCTAAATATTGTAGCCAGCTATGAATACTTTAACTGAACTTTGAAATTAAAGCAGTGAAATCGAGTTATAATGCTTTAATGCTGGCGTTTGAATTTCAACGACACTCGGGTTCATTTCGGAAAAGGAAGGGACCCTGCTTGGCAATGCAATTGGGACAATGAGCAACAAAGGTTCATGCTACGTTGCTGTAATTTTGTGATTTGAACAGTTTGAAAAGCTGAGGTCTGCCATACAGTTCTGAAACTTTACGTGCTTTTAGTCTTCCTTGTTGGTTGATTGAAGGTTTGAAGTCGCCAATCGAGGAGGTGGCGACAGTCACTCATTGTCGGCTGTCGCTGTTGCAGAAGCTGGATGCTGGCGCGCCTTCTTCTCGACACGGTCACCAGGCGAAACGGGCTCTTGATGTGTGCCAGCTAATGCTTCCCGTCCGCGACACCGTGCTAGAAACTACCATAGCCAGTCGATTGCAATTACATGCTGCCAAACCCCGAGAGCCCGACAACTTGCGGGAGCGTCACACAACACACCTGCTCAATCGCACTACTCCAATCAGACTCTCCTCTGCCCGCGCTCCACGCGACAGAGTTAACACTACCAAAGATCCTACACACTTTCGTTCTTCACACGACCTATCGATGTATTCGTTCGATAGCATAGTTTTCCCTAGGCAAGACCAGCGTAAAATACAAATAATATTTACAAAACAAACCAATTATACATCGACATAAAAGCATAAATATATATATATATATATATATATATATATATATATATATATATATATTAAAACAATTACAATATATAAAGACACAGAAATGTTATATCTTCAGGTAACAAAATAAGGAAAAAATTATGGTACAATAGATGGAAATAGGAGGATATGCATTTCCGGCGTTACAGTACAACAAAAGTATCATCTACGTAACGCCAAAAAACTGTAGTTTTTAAGACGACAGACTCAAGAGCTTTCTCTTCAAAGTCTTCCATAAAAGACGCCGGGAAAATCTCAGAAGTCACATTAAATATCTCTACGGGGAGGAGATTGTCAGGATATCCACAGACTGAATAAATTACGTGAGAAAAGAGCCAGGTTACTGTGCTCACTTAATTTCTTATTGAAATGTAGAGACAATAATTTGATTCCAATATTTATTGAGTTTTTCACTTTATTAATAGTGTTGCTGCAAATAAGATCAAGCGCAGGGCAAATATGGCCTTCGCTAGAGAACGAATCCGTTTTACACGTCGAGAGTTAGAGGCGATTTCCAAGGATTTACTTTATTTACATCTGAAGATTGCGGCAAGATGCTCATTCCTTTATTGGGATTGGATTGGTGGTGTAACTTGGGCCAAGGCGAACTGGGCCCGCAGGGATAGTACAAATACACAGAGTACTAAGTTGAATCGTCTCGCAACACTTAAACCGCGAGAACCCCCCTTCTGGACGATCTGTTGTGAATCTCAAGGAGATATCGTTTGACGATGCGACGATGTCAGTGCTTGAGAAAAGTTTAAACTTTGCTCCTACACCTTCTTTAATGGATTTCATCAATTCTGTTGAGGAGGCTATTAGACCTCTTCCCGTGGACTGTGCAGACGAAATTCGTCGGTAATCGTGTCGTACCTTTCTGAAATGTGCTCCGTGACGGAGTAATCTCTCTCCAGCGGAAAGAGCTGCTATTCGCAACCTCCGTGAAGATATTGGTATGGTCGTACTCCCTGCTGATAAGGGCAATGCTACGGTCCTTTTGACAAGGGAAACCTACAACGAGAAGATATATAGTCAACTAAGTGATTATCTGTGCCGCAAAATCGGTAAGGATCCAACGAGCCGTATATGCAGAAAAACAAGTTATCTAGAGGCTGAGACCACACAATGCTGCTCCACCAAGACTGTATGGGCTACCCAAGATTCACAAGGATGGCTTCCGCAACGATTGATAGTGAGTAATATTGGTGCTTCTATTTATTCGACTGCAAAATATTTGGCCTCCTTACTAAAGCGGTATGTGGGTAAGTCCTGCCACCATATACGTAATTCCAAGGATTTCATCAATAGTTTGAAGACTTTTAAGCTGAGCAGCTCGGATTTACTACTTAGCTTCGATGTGGTCTCACTTTTTACCAAACTGCCTTTATTTCACTTGCTACATCTTATTGGTAACTTGTTCAGTGATGATTTGATGCCTTTTCTCTCCTCAACTTATTTTCTTTAATAACGAGTTTTTCGAACAAACTGACGGTGTCGCCATGGGGAGTCCCTTGTCCTCTGTGGTGGCCAGTCTTCCATAAAAAGACTTTGAGGAGAAATCTCTTGAGTCTGTCGTCTTAAAGCCTACGGTTTTTTGGCGTTACGTAGATGATACTTTCGTTGTATGGCCCCATGGCAGACAATAACTGGAAAAATTCCTTTGTCATTTAAATTCTTTGCACGAGAACATCAAGTTTACCATGGAGATTGAGAAAGATGGGACTTTACCCTTTCTAGACCTGTCAGTACGCCGTAAGAATGATGGGTCTTTGGGGCAGTCGCTGTACAGAAAACCCACACATACAGATAGATCTGTATCTTCAGGCATTCAGCTGCCTTCACCCCGCACAAACCGACGGCGTCCTTAGTACTTTAATTCATCGGGCGCATGTAATATCGGATGATGACAGTATTCACGGAGAATTAGTGTATTTGGAGAAGGTTTTTAAAGAGAATGGCTATACTTCGCGTCAAATACGAAAGGCCGTGCACAATTTTAATAACAAGAAGCAACGTTGATGGTCATGGAAGGCGAATGGCATGCTCCGACCAATAGTGCAATCATATCGGCAGCATATTGGTGAGGCATTCGTCTCCATGGACGACAATTCGCGCCCCCATCGTACACATCTTGTGAACGACTTCCTTCAGGATAACGACATCGCTCGACTAGAGTGCCCAGCATGTTCTCCAGACATGAACCCTATCTCAACTCTGAAGGATCTACGCCGAATCGCCGTTGAGGAGTGGAACAATCTGGACCAACAGTGCCTTGATGAACTTGTGGATAGTATGCCACGACGAATACAGGCATGCATCAATGCAAGAGGACGTGCTACTGGGTGCTAGAGGTACCCGGTGTGTGCAGCAATCTGGACTACCACGTCTGAAGATATCGCTGTATGGTGGTACAACATGCAACGAGTGGTTTCTATGAGCAATGAAAAGGGCAGAAATGATGTTTATGTTGATCTCTATTCCAATTTTCTGTACATGTTCCGGAACTCTCGGAGCCGATGTGAAGCAAAGCTTTTTTTGATGTGTGTATTAATGTCATCTCCAGTCCACCAGCAAAGATCAGGGCGTTATTCGGATCCGTTAAAGACGATTTACAATTGAGGAAGGTGGGTGTTTAAAATATTCCCTGTGAGTGTGGCTCTGCATAAAAATTGGAAACCAATTATTAAAATAATGTGATCACAACGGAATCGACATGCTCAGTCGATACTCAGCGATTAGTTTGTTCTTACTTCACCACTGAGGGCAGCACACACAACTTGGCTGCCTCGCGCATGTCACCTCCTTACGCATGCGCCGTAAACCGCCAGTACGACTCGCATGCACGGAATTCGCTATAAATACCATGACTGCATCAGATCTTACTCCCCCTCCATCTCTTGTGCCTCCTTTCAGTGTCTCTGCACTCCCTCCTGCCCTGTCTTCCCTTTTCCTCTCCCGCCCCATGTGTCTCCCGCCTCTTCGTGAACCCACGGTTGCCCCTCCTCTCTTCATCCCGCCGCTTCCTCAGCTGCCCCATGCTCTCCCCTCCTTTTCCATCCTGTCTGACCTTTCCCTCGGCAGGTCCCACCTGGTAGTTTTACTCTTCGTCGTGTGTGCTCCAAGTGGGTTTTATGTGTGTTGTTTCGGAGTGTTTTTAATACTGTGCCCAACTTTTAACCTGTGCATTCGCATTCAGTGTCTTCTCTGTGTTTCAAGAATCGTCAACTGTGTTTTTTAACTTTCTGGTGACCTTTTTTTAACTGTCCCCCATGAATGTCAAACACATGTCCATGTCTTTTTATCTCCATTTTCTCCCCTTCCTCTGTTTTTATGTTCCCCTTTTTTATCTCCTTATGTATGTATCATTTTATTCTTGTTTTAGCTGTCGTGTCTCTCGGCTGAAGAGCGGCGGATTGTGCCCATATGGGGCAGGGGAATAAAATCACAATAAAGAAAAAAAAACAGGTCTTGCCAGTACTTCGTCTACTCGCCTGAGGATGGCTGGACGTCTCTAGGTCTAAATATAGTGGCAGAATGTTGATGGGATCCGGGTGTAAACTCTAAAATTACTGGAAGTATTGCCGAACTTGTTGGCGTCTGTTGGGATACCTTGCCGCATACACCAAACAAGAACGAACAGCATTCTACCTACACTCCCTATATAACATGAACATATCGGTTTTTTCGGCATTGGTAAATCCCATCGTTCACTCATGACTTACTGCTTGAACTATCTCACACTGAATAGCAAGTCACAATGCACTCAAGCAACACACAGGCGTAGTGCAAGTAAACATAACAATATTGTGCCTGGCAGCTATG
Organism: Schistocerca nitens; assembly: GCF_023898315.1. Taxonomy (NCBI): domain Eukaryota; kingdom Metazoa; phylum Arthropoda; class Insecta; order Orthoptera; family Acrididae; genus Schistocerca; species Schistocerca nitens. The sequence continues at coordinate 95,164,178 of NC_064618.1, read as the reverse complement.
CTGACTGAATGGCAAAAACAAATCACGATATCTCGTGAAGAACTCGCACTACAATCCTGCAACAAACACCACTGGCATACTAATTTACCCTACTTTTAGTCGTTTAATGTCAACAGGAATTGTTTCATTTTTTAAAAATATAGTGAAAATCTCAAAAAGTTCTTGACTCATTTATTTCAAATTTTTACAGAACACTCTAAAATAACGTTCAGACACGCATAAGCCATATTTTTTTACTTCAAGGTTTTACACAACACTCTAAAAAACATTTAGACAGACATAAGCCATATTTTTTACTTCAAATTTTTACATAACACTCTAAAAAACATTCAGACAGACGTAGGCTATATTTTTTAAATAAATATAATGTACGAATATATACGTAATATACGAAGGGGAAATGTTGTTACCACAAGTCTCGAAAAGTTGTTGACTGATTTACTTCAAATTTATACACAATACTCTAATGAACATTCGGATGGACATTCACTACACATTTTTTGATAATATAATGTATAAATACATGTTTAATAAACCAAGAGGAAATGATAATACCAAAAAAACTCGAAAAGTACTTCACTGACTTACTTGCGGAGGCGCATAGGCTATATATCTTTTTAAACGAAAATGCACAGGTTTTCTGTTATTACCAGCTGAGAGGAAGAAAAACTGTGATGTAGTCTGCAGTGATAATGTGCAGTTTTGGTCTCATTCTCACAGTCAGTTTTAGCAGGCCACTTAAACATTACATAAATTGTTTCTCCCATTATATTCTTTATTGTTACATATAAATTTTTAAACAAGAATCGCATATGCAACAATGTGCTGTTTTGTTTTCTTCCTCGTAGTTGGTTTTCACAGAATATAGGAAACTATTATTTATAGCCTACCGGTATATGGTTAGAATACTATTACGGAATCTTAACAATAAACAAGGACTAAGCTCAAAGAGAATGAAGGAGATGGACAGAGGGGAGGAGTAAATAGTCGGATAGAGGTGGAAGGAAGAGATGGACAGAAAGAGAGCGAGCAGGAAGAGATGGAGAGAAATGGGGGAGAAGAAGATGGACTGAGAGAGAGGGAAGGAAGTGATGAAAAGAGTTGGCGGAGGAGGGGGGGGGCAGGATTAGGAGATGGACAAAGAAGGGAGGAGTAGATGGACAAAGAGAATGGGCAGAAGAAGACTAGGACATACATTCAATTTCCATACATAATTAGCAGTTGCAGAGCACTGCGTGGTTCAGTAGTATAATAAACTGACGTTGAACATAAAGAAAATAAATACCATGAATTTCAGTCTAGATAGGGAAAATGACACTGTGAAGTCAAGTGAGGGTGGAACGAATAGTGATTCTCAGTTGAAGTGGTTTGTAGGCACAAAGATACTTGCAAACAAAATGTCATCAACAAGTTATGCTGTTAGAGTCCTGTCATGAGTGTGTAACATACAGTGTCTCTTAGTTACATGCTGTTCAAAATTACAGTCGATTCTTAGCTATGTAATTCTTTTCTGAGGAAGAAATGCACAAAATGTGAACACGGTTTTCAAACTACAGCAAAGAGCCGCAAGAATAATAACCAAAAGTAGTAGCCGAGCTCATTGTAAAGAGCTATCCAAAACACTGGGGACTTAAACTAGATCATGTGAATGGATTTACCTATCAATTGCGCACATAAAAAATAACATTGGTAGTTACTGCACAAACAGCTCTGTCCATGACCATGGAACAAGATCATGGCAGAACTCACATTTGCCAAGAAAGAATAAAAATAAAACAGAAACACCATCTTCTTCCAAGGATTAAAACTGTACAAGAGTTGCCCAACTAGATTAAAAAGATTACTGAGACTAAGTCAATAAAGAGTAGAGACTTCGTAAAAAATGTAACACAAAGAAATAACAATAAAGATGGTAAAGCATCTGTCATTTCACATAACATTTTCAAATTATGTTTTATCTTAGTTTTCTTTTTTCTTTTTTTTCTTTTCCGGAAAATGTTAATCAAAAAGCTAGGTAGTATATTCTATGTGTAATTTGTGAGTCCAACATCTCGCTCATTATAGACAGACTCTAACTTTGAATTTCAGGTAAGCAAATGGGAAGTTGCTGTACACAAAATGGAAACCAAACGTCATTGTAACAATGGTCTTGATGTTAGCTGGAAATGTGTGTAGTGTGAGATTATGAAATAATGTGTATATAGTGTGTAATGCGTGCAATGACTGGAAGTCAAAAATGAATTAAGAGCGCAGCAATAACCTGTTACATTATTAAACAACTTTTTTGCAAAACTGTTCTATACTGGACATTAATCGATTGAGTTAGCACTATTTTAACAGGCTAGCATTGTATTTAGAAGAGAAGAGGCTCCAATTTTTATCCAGCTATCCTGATTAAGGTTCTCTGTCGTTTCCCTAAACTACTTCAGGTAAATACTGGGACATTTCCTACTGTAAGACTGCAAGTGACCAATTGTTTCATCTTTGTCAAAGTAGACCTGTCGGGATAAGTATGTAAATGCCTTTAGATGTGAATTATGTTAGTTTTATTGTTCTTAAATTGTAACACCACAACATATCCAGTGTCCTTCTAAAAGTGATCTATGGATGAATAAAATTGCTACTATTACTACTACTAATAACCCGTACAACCATGAGTTCCTTTTATGGAAATCTTAATTGTTGATACGCGTTTTGTGCAGTTCAGCTTTTTTGCTCTTCCAATTAAGTTATTACAGTATTTTATCGTTCATTTCCATTTATTTTATTTTACCACAGCCGTGTATTAATTTAGCTTACACCTAAACAACAACAGCAACAAGCATGCATGCTTAACTAGACCTCGCTTTTCTGTTGCAGAGTGCGACTTCAACCACATGGGGGTTTGCTGAAGTTTTTCCACTTCCATGAGGAAATGAGGTTTCTGAAAGTGTATGTAAAGTAAAACAGAATGTTATGACCTCCGTATTTTCTGTAAGTCATCCCTATTGTGAACCTTGAGTAGCAACATAATAGCTATGTTTGCAAACTCGTGCCACTAATAGCGACATTTCAGCAATGACGAACAATGTCTTATTCATTATTAAAGACTAAACAGCAATAGTTGTACTTCATTCATTTATTCACGTCCAGTTCCAATCCAGCAACATCATTTTGAAGAGATGAATGCCCACAAAGTCTACGTAAGTAACTGAAACGATAAATGCCAGAGAACTGAGTACGCTTTCTACCGTGCATGAAATTAAGGAAGTGCTCATTTGAAAAGAACTACTTATTAATTCCTTCTAGAATATCATTAATATTTCCCTGTTGATCTCACACTAATTAGATTAATTATAAGATTTGTGCCAACTGCGAAAAGTACTGAATATGCTTAGGTTAAATAAAAAGCCACTCACATATATATAGAATAAGAGTGGACCTAACGCTGTGCCATGCCGGACGCCAGTCGTGATTGCTCCCCAGTGCGTCCTCCTTTATAACTATTCAGCACTGCTTTTAGAATTATTTTTATTGTATATGATTCGAACGAATTGAAGAGTCCATAACAAAAACAAACACAGTTTTTTTTCGTTTTCGTGGTTACAGCACAGTGTGACAGCCGCATCTGGGACTCCCCATTTGCTTTAATCAAATTTAGCACAAACTGCCTCTATCCTGAGTTACTGTACTTCAAAGAAAAGGTGGTTCTACGAAAACAACCCTTGTTATGAAAGTTCCTGAAGAAAAAGGGCCTTGTAATTCGACACGGGCTATTTCTAAGTGAAAGTAGGAGAGAGTGCTACCTGAATGTTTGTTGTCATATTGTCTTTGTACCTGTTTCACGGTTCAATAGCTGGATTCTGTAACGAATTTCAAAGAGTGCCCAGTGGCCTAAGAACTGAAGAGAATAAGTTTTGTCATGACCTGTTCCTTGTATATGCTGTGCTCAGACTGCAAATATTCAACAGGTTAAGCTACCGCTTCCGAATGATAGGTTCTTCATTTTTGCCCAACGATCAAGATTTATCCTTAATTTCACGTAAGAAGCAGAATCAAGTCATTAGAGTCCCTGATGACTGTCACACTGACATTACCTCTTTTCGACATCTTCCTCCATTCAGTATGTGGAAGGTAGATCAGGCACTGATATTCCGTATGATTATATTTCAAACAACCTGCAAAGAAAACAGTTAAACTGAAAGGACTAAGAAAGTACGTCTATAAAACGGAGGTATCGAAAGGCTACATTTTTGTGCAGCACAGTACATTGGCGTATGGATGGACTTCGAAGCGAAGTGAAGTCTCCACACGAGTTGAGTTTGTCAGCTTGACGACGACATAATCAAGATTAAAAAGTCAAAAGCGCAAGATCCCAAAGTGATTTTGTCTTTCTTAACGGATGAAAGCAAAAACTTTTTCAATACATTGATTGCATATGCAGAGGAAGAAGATGGACCGAACTAGGATATGATTTAATCTGATAAGAGCAGCAGAGAGGACCAGGGAAAGTTTGATTTGTTCAGTTCTGTGCATCTTTAATGTAACACAGTATTTTGTTCTGTGATAGTGTGATATATTAGTATACCACGGGACTAATGAAGTATAGTTACTGCTGCTACTCTGTCATTCCTTCTTACCCTCAGCTATACGTTCTAAAAGGATCAACCTGCATCAGTGAGGACTGTACTTAAAAAAATTTCGTTGTAAATAGGCTCAAAGATATATTAAAACATGTCATAGGTATGTTCTGAATATGTCTAGGAAACAATGAAAAATATAGTTCAGAATAAGACAATACACAACGATTTACAAAGTTTTCATATTCTGAAAGATTTAAATTTTTCACAGAGGCTGTCTTTTATGTCTACAGTTGTATGTAACACTATTGATTTCATAGAGGTTAAACTTTTAAAGAGTATTGTTATCTATATAATCAAACATCTTCGACAGATCACAAAAAATACGAAATGTGACTTTTGTATTTTAAGGTTTGCAATGTTTGGTACGTAAATACATTGTTGGGAAAAAAATTAGTGCACCTAGGAAGACGACGTCGATTTTGATTCGAGGACGGCGTATGCCACCTGACATATAGTAGACATACTGATAATGGTTTCAGTGTCGTTCGCCAACAGATAGCATAGTGACACACTTACCAGAGCGCCATCTGTGTCTAATCTTTAATAAGGAATACTCACACTCAGAAGTCTCAATGTGATGCAAACGTGTGAAGCAAATAGGCAGCTATACCACTGAGACGCACTCGTGCTTCAGCGGCTCTAGTGGCCGAGCGGTTCTAGGCGCTACAGTCTGGTGCCGCGCGACCGCTATGGTCGCAGGTTCGAATCCTGCCTCGGGCATGGATGTGTGTGATGTCCTTAGGTTAGTTAGGTTTAAGTAGTTCTAAGTTCTAGGGGACTGATGACATCAGATGTTAAGTCCCATAGTGCTCAGAACCATTTGAACCATTTTTGGGATTCTCTCTTAAGGTATGCTTGCCGAGCTCTGTTGTAGCAACTAAACTGATTACTCTGAAGTGTGGCAGTACTTCTGATAATATCAGCTTTTCTAATATTTTAGAGAAATGTATCAGTACGGGAACTGAACAATATTTATGTAGAGCATTATGGAGATCACATTTTGCATAAGTTGAATGATAGATGATCGTATACATTTTCGCATGGAGTACAGGATAAAATTACATATGAAGTGGAAGCGTCAGTATCTTCAAGCTAATACGGTACGAAAATAATGGACAGTCTTTATCGTAACAACAAGGATAGTGTTGCGGAGAACTGTGAGAAAATAGCCAAAGACAGAAAGGATCATCAGAAATGAAAGATTCTCATACAACTCTGAAAATCACTACAATTACGAAGTCACTATAAGATGAAATGTGAGCAATGAAGGATACATATTCAGAAATGTAGGAATTATGTAAATGAGTGTAACAGTAGCAGCATTGCCACTGTCATTTATAGCTGTCATCATAACTAATGATAGCTGTCTATGTCGCAGACGACTGGAAGTGACCATTCCAGATGAAGAAGTGAACTGATCTAAGTGTACAACTCGTATATTCATCTGTTACTGCGAGGTAAGGAAAATGAGTAATAGATGACAAAATCTTGTTAGTCGTTAGACCGCGTCACATTCCTAGTCAAACTTCTCCACTGCTCGACGTTTCTTTCTCTCTGACGGAGTCTTCTTCAGGATTCCATCGTGTCCCTGGTCAGTTGAGCGTTCAGGCATGCAGGGAGACCAGTGGAATCCTGAGTAAAATCTCTGGCAGAGAGATCGAAATGTCAAGCAGTGAAGTAGTTTGAAGAGAAATGTGGTGCGGCCTAACGGCTCATAACATTTTGTGATCAGTGACAACTGCCAAGAAAGCTTGTAGACACATACAAACATAAGCGATCTTATTACAATAAATCCCATTACAACACGCTAAAGAATGTATATTTATTAGGGGCTTGAGGTATAGCAGCAGAAATAACAGAGTTCAATAGGTTTGCTGTAATGTACATGTTTCTTCCTAATACATTCTTAGAGAAGAAAATGAATAGAAATTAGACTTGGCAAATGTCATATGCATTTAGATTGACTTCATTTTATCAAATAATAAACTTTTGCAGTATATGACTATTTTCAAGGACTTTCGGACTGCAAGACTAGTAAGATTTAGAGCAAAAATAGATACAGGAAGTGGCTTATCAAACAGAAAATGAGAAATACATAGGAAGACAATTTATATAATTATAGAGAGGTAAATCAGAATAAACAGAGCAACAGTTGAACATTTAAGTAAATGAAGATAACATTCACAAAAGTGGAACAAAAGCCCAGGCCTTGCATCCAAATCAGTACCTACTAAAATGAACAATCTTTAAATACCTAGATCCTGTAATAGACTTGGAAGCATACAAGATACCGGTTCTGGCAGTGAACAACCACTATACAGCAAATGCTTTAAATTTCATTGCCCAATTATAGAGGGTGATAATGAAACTTAGTAAAATAACTGCGAAGTAAATTCATTTGGAGATTTCAATACTGATTTCGTCTCAGATTGATACTCACAGTAACATTCCTATCAAGAATAGAAGTACATAATGAAACACCAATTGATAATTCGTTTCTAACCCCAAATGTCTTTCATTAAATAGATATGTGCCGCGTAATCCCCAGCAAGAATAGAACAACACAGTGCAATCCATACGTTGAGCTTCTAGTAAAGGAAACCAAAGAGATGTTGAGAAACGTAATTAAAGTTCAGGGAGAAGAAATAAAAACTTTAAGGTTTGCCAGCAAGATTTTAATTATGCCAGAGACAGCAGAAGACTACGAGCAGCGGTTGAATGTAGTGAAGGTGACTTGGAAAGTAGTTATAAGATTAAAATCAACGAAGGAAAAGCAAGCGAGTCGAATTAATTCAGGCGAAACTGAAGGAGCTAGATTAGGAAACGGAACTATTGCTTGACTCTTAAATTATTTGTATCTCAGAGAATCATTTACGAACAGATTCCTACGATATTTTTGCAAGTTCGTTGCAGATGCAAGGTGTGACCGTGTATGCGACAAGTAAAGTACGTTAGAAAAGTTGACACGTCGAAACATTGTAAAGGCTAAATATTTGAAGGAAAAAACGTTTCATTATAGGCCCTGAAGACCTGACACTGTGCTTGGCTCATTACCTTTCAAAGTCATGAAATTAATTTTGTATAGGAATTTCAATATAATTTTTCTTTTCCAGATAAAAGAATATTAATGAATTTACGTAATTGAAACTTACAACCTCGTACACACAGACTACTTTCCTCATAGAGTTCAATGAAACAACAGAAAAATCGTAGACCATATCTTTATAGATCGGTCCCCAGCTGATGGGCACATTGTGAGACAAATTAGTAATGGCCTTTCTTACCGGGTGTTTCTCTTCTTGTGGTTATTTACAAGGGTTGTTCACCAACTAATGCCCCACATATTTTTTTTAAAAAAAGCCATTAATATACATAGACGAACTTCCTTGTTGGTGCTTCACATTTGATGTTTGTTCTGTGCGCCGGTGAAGTTTCGAACCCTTGTGGGAGATGGCAGAGCCGTAGTACAGCGTCAAAATGGCGTCTACATACGAGTCACGTTAGAAGTAGCGTGCTGTTATTGAATTCTTGTGTGCCGAAAAAAAAACGTTTTAAATATCCCTAAATGTTTGTGTGCACTGTATGGCGATGCTGCAGTTGATAGTACAGTTGGGCGGTGGGTAAAGAAAGTTACAGCCTCAGGAAATGCAGAAACAGAACTCAATGATCAGTCACGCTCGGGGCGTCCTCACACAGCCACTGCTCCAGACATGCTGAATCGTGTGGATGTCATTATTCGTGCCGACCGGCGCATCACAACAATTGGCTCTACAGCTGTAGGTCAGTATTGGAAGTGCGTCTGCAATGATCGAGACTCTCGGATATTCAAAGAGGTGCCCACGATGGGTTCCACGAATGTTCGCTGCGGACCACAAGATTCAAAGAAAGGTCATTTCATCTGTATTGTGGGAGCGTCTTGAGACAAACGGAAGGCCTTTCTGGCATGGAGCGTTACGGGGGGAACGAAAGCTGGGTGCACCGCTTTGCGCCGGAAACAAAAAAGGCAGTCCATGGAATGGCATCGTTCTTATTCACCACAAAAGAAGAAATTCAAGAAAACTTCCTGTGCCAGGAAAGTCACGGTGACAGTCTTCTGGGATTGTGATGGCGTTATTCTCGTGGATGTGACGTCAAAAGGGTCAGTCACCAATTCAGAGGCACACGTGAAGACTCTGAATAAACTCAAGAACCGTTTCCGACAATTTCGATCGGTCAAGAATCCAGCAAAAATATTGCTCCAACACAATAATGCACGCCCACACACAAGTTTGAGAAACCGAGAACACATCGCCAAATTGGAATGGACATCAGTGCCTCAGTCCAGACTTGGCACCCTCAGACTTCCATCTCTTTGGGCTGCTTAAAGATTTTCTACAGGGAACACACATTGAAGATGACGAGAGTGTCAATCATGCAGTGAAAACATGGCTACGCCTACAGGACAAGAGCTTTTACCAGTATGGAATACATGCACTTCCACAACGTTGGTGTACAGTCGTAGAACGTGGTGGAGACTACATAGAAAAATAGGACATGGTCAAGAAGTGCTGATGTATATTGTCACCAAATTCTGACTCTTAACAATAAATATGTTCTGAGAAAAAAATGTGGGGCATAACTTACTGAACGACCCTCGTAGTTTGCTACTAATGGGTGAAATCTAGTCTGATTCGCGATATTTCAACATTCACCATTACAACGAGTTGTTGATTAAACACGTTCATGCAAAAACCTAGCACTACAAGAACGTTGACCAAGGTAATTGTATTTGTACAGTTAAGAATCAGTTCACTTAGCTCGTTTCTGGTCGAATCTTGAAGATGATCTGCTTGTTGTATATTGGCTTCAAGAGCATGTTAATTCTTTCTTGGCAGCAAAAACGTGATGTGTTTACGTTCTTGTACAATGCTAATCGCACAAGGAATAGTTTCAGATTAAGTTGCGTTTTTAAACTTCATTCTATTCTTCTGTTACTATCATTAGTTGTTATATGCACATCCGTTAATAACACTAAAAATGGACAAAGAACTTGATACATTCACCTTTCGTCCAAACACACAACACACCCCTCCCAGACAGAAAAAGAGCTGAGATACACGCAGTTCCCAAAACGGTTATGCGTTTACAAAACTTGTCATGGTATATTTTATATTCTATTTTTTATCTCACTTCTTCAGATTTAAATGTGAAATAAACATCATTCTTGGTAGTGATCATTGATACAGTCGACATTTAACAGGCTTAAATGAAGAAAAGTTTTAATTAACGTTTTACTTAAATATGTTCTAATGTTTGTATATTGACAAAATAGTTTGTTAGGGTCTAACTGTGACGAAGAAACAAAGAATTAGTCTTCTGTAACGTGACGTCCCATATTTAGAAAATCGCGAGGCCCACTTCTTCGAGTTTCTATGTGTAACCAAACAAGCCCTATCGGTCAGTTCCATTACACGTTTCGGATCACGACGCACAGATGTGCAAGGCGGGCGACGTGAACGCCAAGTATAGTACATTTCTGCAAATCTTGACAACTCTTTCCCGTTAAAAATTTGCAGGCAGATATGTGATGCTAATAAGCAAGCAGTTTGAATAATTAATCGCACTACGACGTAATGGGTGTTGTGTCATAATACGGACAGCCAGAGGTCCGTTATAAAATGTCACTAGAGACAATATTGCAGTGTGCTGAAGAAAATCATCAGACAGGCTAAACCAATGCATTAAGGTGTGTGTCCATTAGCAAGCAAACTTTAGAAGGACGCTTGCAGGAGGTATTCCTGCTAATTCTTTGACGTAGAAACAGCCCCAGCAAGACGACTCCGCGGGCTCCATTAACGTCCAGAAATAGCTTGCGGAAGTTAGTGGAAATAGTGCCCCGCATCTTCCTGTAAGTACACTACTGGTCATTAAAATTGCTACACCAAGAAGAAATGCAGATGATAACCAGGTATTCACTGGACAAATATATTATACTAGAACTGACATGTGATTACATTTTTACGCAATTTGGGTGCATAGCTCCTGAGAAATCAGTACCCAGAATAACCACCTCTGGCCGCAATAACGGCCTTGATGCGCCTGGGCATTGAGACAAACAGAGCATGGATGGCGTGTACAAGTACAGCTGCCCATACAGCTTCAACACGATACCACAGTTCATCAAGAGTAGTGACTGGCGTATTGTGACGAGCCAGTTGATCGGCCACCATTAAGCAGACGTTTTCAGTTGGTGTGAGATCTGGAGAATGTGCTGGCCAGGGCAGCAGTCGAACATTTTCTGTATCCAGAAAGGCCCGTACAGGACCTGCAATGCTGAAACGTAGGGTTTCGCAGGGAACGAATGAAGGGTACAGCCACGGGTCGTAACACATCTGAAATGTAACGTCCATTATTCAAAGTGCCGTCAATGCAAACAAGAGGTGACCGAGACGTATAACTAATGGCACCCCATACCATCACGCCGGGTGATACGCCAGTATAGCGATGACGAATACACGCTTCCAATGTGCGTTCACCGCGATGTCGCCAAACACGGATGCGACCATCATGATGCTGTAAACAAAACCTGGATTCATCCGAAAAAATGACGTTTTGCCATTCGTGAACCCAGGTTCGTCCTTGAGTACACCATCGCAGCCGCTCCTGTCTGTGATGCAGCGTCAAGGGTAACCGCAGCCATGGTCTCCGAGCTGATAGTCCATGCTGCTGCAAACGTCGTCGAAGTATTCGTGCAGATGGCTGTCGTCTTGCAAACGTCCCCATCTGGTGACTCAGGGATCGAGACGTGGCTGCACGATCCGTTACAGCCATGCGGATAAGATGCCTGTCATCTCGACTGCTAGTGATACGAGGCCGTTGGGATCCAGCACGGCGTTCCGTATTACCCTCCTCAACCCACCGATTCCATATTCTGCTAACAGTCATTGGATCTCGACCAATGCGAGCAGCAATGTCGCTATACGATAAACCGCAATCGCAAAGGGCTACAATCCGACCTTTATCAAAGTCGGAAACGTGATGGTATGCATTTCTCCTCCTCACACGAGGCATCACGACAGCGTTTCACCAGGCAACACCGGTCAACTGCTGTTTGTGTATGAGTAATCGGCTGGAAACGTTCCTCATGTCAGCACGTTGTAGGTGCATATCACAGCATCTTCTTCCTGTCGGTTAAATTTCGCGTCTGTTGCACGTCATCTTCGTGGTGTAGCAGTTTTAATGGCCAGTAGTGTACTTGTCGAACTTACAACTTTAGGAAGTTTGTCTCAGACTTTCGGAAGGTTTGTGTGATGTTTACCGGTACGAGAATGTCACCGTCGAAAAGCAGAAAGGCGCAAAGACAGTTGGACCGAAACAAATGTGCCACTGGGACTCCCAAACTCTTTTTCCTGAGTCATCAGTCTTCCGACTGGTTTGATGTGGCCCGCCATGAATTCCTCTCCTGTGACAACCTTTTCATCTCAGAGTAGCACTTGCAACCCACGCCCTCAATTATTTGCTGTGTGTATTCCAGCCTAGGTCTTCCCATGTACATTTTACCCTCTGCAGCTCCCTCTAGTACCATGGGAGTTATTCCCTGATACCTTAACAGATGGTCTATCGTCCTATCCCTTCTTCTTGTCAGTGTTTTCCATATATACCTTTCCTCGTCATTCCTTACCTTATCAGTCCACCTAATTTTCTATATTCTATTGTACTGTTGCTCCGATTCTCTTTTGTTCTGTTTTTCCCACATAATGCTATGCTCCAACCGTACATTCACAGAAATTTCTTCCTCAAATTAAGGCCTGTTTTGATACTAGTAGACTTCTACAGGCCAAGAAATCCCTTTTTATGCCCTCCTTACTCTGTTCGTTATGGGTTATTTTGCTGCCTAGGTAGCAGAATTACTTAACTTCATCTATTTCAGGATCACCAGTTCTGATGTTAAGTTTCTCGCTGTTATCATTTTTGCTATGTCTCATTACTTTCGTCGATTTACTCTCAGTCCTTATACTGTACTCATTAGATTGCTGTTCATTCCATTCAGCAGACCCTGTATTTCTTCTTCACTGTCACTGAGAATAGCAATGTCATCAGCAAATCTTATCATTGATATCCCTACACAATGAATTTTAATGCAACTCTTGAACTGTTCTTTTATTTCCGTCATTGCTTCTTCTGTGTATAGACTGAACAGTAGCGGCGAAAGACTACGTGCCTGTCTCACACCCTTTTAAATCCGAACACTTCGTTCTTGGCCTTCCACACTTATTGTGTGCTCTTGGGTTCTCTACATATTATATATTACCCTCCTTTCCCTATAGGTAATCCCTATTTTTATCAGAATTTCGAACATGTTGCAGCATTTTACATTGTCGAACGCTTATCCCAGGTCGACAAACCCTATCACCGTGTCTTGATTTTTCTTCAGTCTTGCTTCCATTATCAGCCGCAACGCCGGAACTGCCTTTCTGGTGCCTTTATCATTTCTGAAGCCAAACTGATCGCCATCTACCAGATCCTCAGTTTTCTTCTCCATTCTTCTGTACATTATTCTTACCAGCAACTTACACTGAAGAGCCAAAGAATGTGGTATACCTGCCTAATATCGTGCAGGGCCATAGCGAGTAGGCACAAGTGCCGCAACACGACGTGGCATGGACTTTACTAATGTCTGAAGTAATGCTGCAGGCCTGTCTATAAATCAGTAAAAGTGAGAGGGGTGGAGATCTCTTCTGGACAGAACGTTGCTAGGTATCCCAGATATGCTCAGTAATGTTCATGTCTGGGGAGTTTGGTGACCAGTGGAAGCTCTAAACTAAGAAGAGTGTTCGTAGAGCCACCCTGTAGCAATTCTGGACGTGTGGGATGTCGCATTGTCCTGCTTGGAATAGCCCAAGTCCGTCGAAATGCACAATGGACATGAATGGATGCAGGTGATCAAGCAAGATGCTTACGTACGTGTCACCTGTCAGAGTCGTATCTAGACGTATCAGGGACTCCATATCACTCCAACTGCACACACCCCACACCATTCCAGAGCCTTTACCAGACTGAACAGTCCCCCGCTGACATGCAGGGTCCATGGATTCGTGAGGTTGTCTCCATAACCGGTACACGTCCATTCCCTCGATACAATTTGAAACAAGACTTGTCCGGCCAGGCAACATGTTTCCTGTGATCAAGGGCCCAGGCGAAGTGTAAAGCCTTGTGTCGTGCAGTGATCAAGGGTACACGAGTGGGCCTTCGGCTCCGAAAGTCCACAACTATGATGTTTCGTTGAATGGTTCGCACGCTGACACTTGGCCCAGCATTGAAATCTGCAGCAATTTGCGGAAGGGCTGCACTTCTGTAACGTTGGTCGATTCTCTTCAGTCGTCGTTGGTCCCGTTCTTGCAGGATCTTTTTCCGGCTACAGCGATGTCGGAGATGTGATATTTTACCGGATTCCTGATATTCACGGTACACTCGTGAATTGGTCGTACGGGAAAATCTCCACTTCATCGCTACCTCGGAGATGCTGTGTCCTATCGCTCGTGTGCCGACTGTAACACAACGTTCAAACTCACTTAAATCTTGATAACCAGCTATTGTAACAGCGATAACCGTTCTAACAACTGCGCCAGAGCGTTGCTTACCGCAGTGCCGTCTTCTGCCTATTTACATATCTCTGTATTCAAATACGCATGCCTACACCAGTTTCTTAGCGCTTCAGTGTATATGCATGAGCTGTCAAGCTGATTATGTGATAGTTTTCGCATTGGTTGACTCTTGCAATCTTCGGAATTGTATGGATGATGTTTTACAGAAAGTCTAATGGTATATCGCCAGTCTCATACATTCGACACACCAACTTAAAAGTAGTTTTGTTGTCAATTTCGCCAATGATTTTAGAAAACCTGATGGAATATTGTCGATCTCTTCTGCCTTATTTGATCTTATGCCTTCTAAAGCTCTCTTAAATTCTCACTCCGCTTCTTATCTCTTCCCTATTAACGTCTGTTTCTTCTTTTATCACATCTCAGACAAGTTCTTCCCCTCATAGAGCCCCGCAATGTGCTCTTTCCATACATCCGCTCTCTCCTCTGCATTTAACAGTGGAATTCTCATCGCACTCGTAATTGCCCTCTTCCTTTTAACTTCACCGAAGGTTGTTTTGAATTTTCTATATGCTGAGTCAGTTCTTCCAACAATCATTTCTTTTTCGATTTCTTCGCATTTTTTATGCAGCCAATGATTACTAAATTGTGATCTGAGTCTATATCTGCCCTTGTGTACGCCTTACAATTCAATATCTGATTTCGGAGTCACTGCCTAACCATGATCTCCCGACTTTTTCCAAGTATAACTTCCCCTCTTGTGATACTTGAACAAAGTATTCTCTATTACTAGCTGAAGTTTATTGCAGAATTCAATTAGCCTTTCTCCTTTCTCATTGCTACTATCATGCCCATGCTACTATCCTTCCCCTGCAATCGCATTCCAATCCCCTATGATTATCAGATTTTCCTCTCCCTTTACATACTGAATTACCCGATCAGTATCCCCATATACTTTATCTGCCTATTCTTCTATCAACGTTGGTTTGTATACTTGAACTATTGCTGTCGGTGTTGGTTTGCTGTCGATTCTTATGAGGATAATCCTATCACTAAATTGTTTTCAGTAACTCACTCTCTGCCCTACCCTCCTTTTCATAATGAATCCTACGTCCGTTATACCATTTTTCACCGCTGTTAATATTACCTTATACTCATCTCACCAGAAATCCTCGTCTCCTTTCCATTTCACTTCCCTGACCTCGACTATATCCTTAGCATTTCTATTTTCAGATTTTCTAGCTTCCCTGCCCCTTTCAACCTTCTGAGATTTAAGGCCTCGACCCTTAGAAGAATTACGAAAAAAAAAACGATATTGTATCTGAAAATTAGATAAAATTATAAGGCAAAATAATTATTACTCTAGCATGCCATGGAGTACACATCGAGATAACACAGAAAACGTTTCCGCTTTTTAAAATGGTTTCGTTGTCTTCTACCACGCCAACTACAATACACATAAATTATTAAAGAAATATTTGATAGCTTTCTTCACTATCGACATGTGCGCAACAGAGCCAAACTTACCTGACTTCAAGTAAAGAAACAGTGTTCGCAAATGCTAGCTATCCCCTCAATAAAACTCCAATGGAAAAAAAAGCGAAAACGAACTGAGTGTATACGGCTTCAGTGATAGTATCGAACCAAACCATCGAGTATCAACAACGCCTTGTAATTAAATCACAGTTCATACGTATTAATTTTATCCACCAATATTTAAACGGGTTGTCCGTTTCAGTTTCTTTGCTCCCTCATCTGTCGATGATGGTTTGCAGAAGGTAAGTGCAAGCATCTGAACAGTATGTTGTTTCATATTATACCTGTGAAATATCTCGAAATCAGGATCATTATCGCTGTTATCAAAGTTTCATCTGAGGGCTCACTGAGACGTTCTCGAACATCCACAACTGTGTTACGTAAAATACGTTGCACAGAGCATCCAGCTCTCCCCGCTGTGGGGAAATCGTAGCATTCAAGAGACCAACGACACGCAAACACTATGACCCATAAATAAGAAATAAAGAGCAGCAACAGTCCAAGAGTTCCGGCATGCAGCATTGTCAGGGAGTCGTTGCAAATGGATCATACAACCAACTGCGAAAATATCATACTACCAATGGAAATATCATACATTTTTATTTTTCAATCTCTGCCCACCTACTACCATCTCAACCTATGCTGATAGTATTAATCTGACTATATTCCGTAGTTCAAAAAACACATTAAAACTATTTGACAAAATAAAATAAAAATAAACAGTGTCTCTGCTAGAACTGTCAGCACTTGTCTGGATGAATCTTTTCATTGTCACTGACTTCAATATAATCGTCTTTAATATAGCTGGAAACTTGTTAACTTCATCCACATATTTGGACGAGTAAACATGAACTGTGGTCATTCTTTCAATCATAGACTTGGTCACCTGAAATCTAAAAGCAGCCCTAGCATCATTTGACACACTGTGATGCCAGGAGAGTTCCATTCATTGTAGACACATATAGCCAGTTTCTCAACTTTGTTTTTATTGTGTATATCTTGCTGAAAACAAAAATTTTAAAACGAAATTAATTTTTTTAGGTTAGATTAGATTCAGTTTTCGTTCTGTAGACCCAAAAAATGAGATGATTCTCGTGGCTGTGGAACATGTCAGAAAATATAACATAAAAAACATAAAACATTTGAATATAATACTTTCTACCATGATCATTTGTCAGGAGAATGTCAAAACAGGTGAACACTTTACAGTAAACTGGAACTGCTAAAATTTACAGAACTATACACTGTCAGAACTAAACATTGTTATGCACTCTTAATAAATTTATCATACACAAAATACCTAATCTTTACTGTTGGGACCAAGTGCTGTCAAAACTGAAATCTAACAAACATTTTTACTTAAGCTGGTCAAACAGTCCCTGTTAAGGTATTCACCTATAGAGTAGAAGGAGTTGTCAATTAAAGTCTTTCAAACTCTTTTTAAACCGTGTTTTTTAATGGTTGCTGGCAATTTATTGAAAATAAGTTTTCCTGAATGAGAGACCCCTTTTTGGACCAAGGTAAGTGATTTTAGAACTTTATGTACATTGTTCTTATTCCTAGTATTGATATTACGTATTGAGCTATTGGTTGGAAACAGAAATATATTACTTGCAACAAATTTCATTAAGGAATAAATATACTGAGGAGCATATTTAGCATGTTTAGCTTTTGCGGATGACCTTGCAGTCCTCACAAATAATAGAAAAGAAGCCACTAACGCCATAGAGAAGTTACACGAAATTGCATAAAGAACTGGCCTGCAAATCTCATATGAGAAAACCCAGTACATAGAAAGAGTGCCGCAAGACAAATTGCCTATTGTGACAACCCATGGGAAAATCGTACAAGTATCACATTTTAAGTACCTGGGAGAAATCATCCAGCCATCAGGGATCAACCTAAAGGCCAATGAGGAAAGAATAAAAAAAACTACAGAAAGCATATAGACTCACGTGGAACTATTATAACAAAAAGTCCATATCCATTAACGCAAAATTGTCGTACTTCCGGAGGCACTGTATGCATCTGAAACAACACAAATAGGTGGGCAAACTAAAATCAAAGAAATAGAGAAAGAAGAAAGGAAAATTCTCAGGAAAATATTTGGCCCGATACAAGAGCAAGGAATCTGCAAGAAGAGACCAACATCAGAATTATATAAATACACAGACAAGATTACGGATATAATAAGGAAACGAAGAATGCAGTTCTACGGACATGTCCACAGGATGAATGAGAACAGAATTTCAAAGCGAATTCTTAAAGTCATCAACTCAGGCAGGGGAAAAACAAAATGGACAAAAGAAGTTGAAGAGGATCTTAGACAAGCACACATAACAGTAAACGATGCAGAAAATAGAACTGAATTCAGAAACATCATCAAAAAACATAAATTTGACACCACAACACAGAAGAGACCAGGATGCAAATGGACAGCGGAGCGAAAGAAACAACACAGTGAACATATGAAGAAAATTTGGGCTCAGAAAAAGCATAAACAATCATCATAAAGGAATTCAAGTTCAAACGCTCTCTTAAATGGGAATAATCGAAAATAATAATACTGAGAAGCAGTGGTTAGAATACAAAGTTCCTTGAACAGCTTTGTGCATTATGTTCTTTTAAAAATGATTCTTATTCTACGCTTTTGCACGCTAAATCTTTTGTTCAGTTTGATGAGTTATCCCAGAATATGATCCCACATGACATCATAGAATGAAAGTAAGCAAAGTATGTAAGTTTTTTTGTATTTATATCTCCTACACCTGACATCATTCTCACTAAAAATACAGACTTGTTTAGGCGCGTCAGCAATTCGGTGATATTCTCTTCCCAACTGAATTTATTAACAAGTTATAATCCCAGAAATTTAACACTGTCAACCTCATGGATCTGCATGTCTTCATATGTTATACACTTGCTGGAAGGAAAACTTTTGCAACTACATGCAATGGATCTTTTCAAAGTTCAGTGACAATGAATTAGCTTTAAGCTATTTATTAATGTCAGTGAAAATATGATTCGTAGCTATTTCTAAATCTGTACTTGACTTGCTATTTATTGCAATGTTTGTATCATCTGTAACCAAAACAAACTTAACATCTGACAATGTAACAGACGAGAAGTCATTACGGTACACAAGAAAAAGCAACAGACCCAAGATGGAACTTTGAGAAACACCACATGTAATTAATTCCCAATCAGATGAGGACTGACCGCTTATTGCACAGGTATTTCGCAATGACACCCTTTGTTTCCTGTTAATTAAGTAAGACTCAAACTATTTCGTAGCATTGCCGGTGACACCACAATATTCTAATTTACATTTGGGAATGCTGTGGTCTACACAGTTAAAGGCTTCTGACAGGTCACAGAAAATGCCAGTAGCCTCTAATTTGTTATCTAATGAATTAAGTACATTCTCACTGTAAATGTAAATAGCTTTCTCTATATATTGTGTGTGATTTGAGTTATCTTTAGGGGAAGACAGTTTTCAAATGTGGAACTTTATTAATGGATGCTTTGTATTTTCCATTTGAGTCAGAAGTATTGTAAACATCTATCCACTTCATGTCTTTGAGCAATTTCCTGAATTTCTCAATTTTTGACTGATTTATCACCCTCCTGTACTCACATTTAATAGATTTTTTTATACTAACAAGATGATGCATGATACGATAAAATTGCCCATTTACTATTGGTTTTGTGATATGACTTTTTTCCCTACATTTGTCTACAAGGATATTATCAATAGCAGTCTCAGGGCATTTACATATACTAGTTGCAAAGTTCACAGTAGGAACTAAAATGAATTACAATATTACTGATTGCAATAACTGTTCACTGACAGAGCTTTTCAATAAATCCACATTAAAATCACCAGCAACTACTATTAACTTGTTTTCTACTGTAAGATGTGACAACATTTTAAAAAAAAATTGAAAATGTTGAGATTGGGATGTGTCTCCTCTCACTCTTCCTCGTTCATTACATAATCACACTAATTGTCGATAGGGACGGGAACAGCAACAACCAAACAGCTAGCAATCTACTGGCAATAACAATTTTTTTCTGACCTGAATACTCGCTCGCATTCTGCTGTGGAATGCGGAAGCGATAGACCTGCCAGGACGATTTCCGCTAAAGCACCATACAAATACAAGCCGTCATCGGATGAGATTTGTCCAACCTGAGAAATATATACATTGTCCTTTAATTAGCCCTGTATTTATATACATTTACAGCATGCACTAACTCGTTTCCCTTCATATACAGATTCAGACTAAAATTTAAAAAAAAAATCATACACAGCATATATTCTGAAAACTTAAACGTACCTTGCCCCAAAATCTATCATGATCAGATTCCGAAGAGACGTCTGCTGAAAGCACATCCAAGAGTAAAGAGCGCCATTCATCATCCACTTTTTGCATTTCAGATGGATTAACTCGTGGAACAAGATCTGCCAGTGTTAAAGTAGTTGTAACTTCCCTCTGTATACGAGAAAAAATTTTAGGAGATAATACAGATAAATGTTCTAGCAGAGGTTCATTAAATTTAAATCACCTCTGAAAACCTTTACATCCACGAATTAAGAAGTTGTGGCACCTCTCCCTAAATTTCCTTATAAGATGAGACATGGCCAAAACATCCTACGACTTCATAAGATGAGACATGGCCAAAACATCCTTTGACTTAATTGCTTCCAGAAGTTCTACACCTAGACACATTATGTTAAATATCCAAAAAATGGATCTCATCTGGTGTCTTTCCAGGATCCACAATAATTGTATCCATAGATTATTTGTGACGATAATCCTATCATGTTGGTTAGCAGAATGCCTTTAACAGATTTTGCCATTTGTTTCTTTAAGTTTAGCACTACAGCTTTTGAAGCAAGCAACGTATTAAATCTGTACAAAATCCACTTCAGAAATTGGAAACTTTAATAAATGGATAAGGGAGCAAGTCTGGAATCTCTTTGGACTTACTAACCTTTTCTGTTGCCCACTGATTAATAAAAAAATAAAATTAATGCATTCCACTGCAGCGGCATTCGTTCAACAACAGAAGAAGTGAAAGCCAACGAGTTTGCGCTGAATGTAGAATCTTATGTGCTTTAAGCTGCTAAAATTTTTGAAATTTAGCCGACACTGCCGTTTGCAACTTCGTTTTAAGTAATTACGAAACATCTCTTGCAAGTTCCTCGCAATGAGTAGGAAGTGCCTTGCAACCACCAATAGCATACAAGTGAGTGAATGACAAATGCATTTTGTTAATAAGATTCCAGGAATAAACTTTTTTGTCGACTGGATACAGAACTGTGCTTCCCCACCGTAACATTTGCACCATCTGAGCCAGAACCAATAGCGTTTTGTAATCGAATATCATGTTGCAGTAAGACCTGAGTGAGGTTCTCAAACAAGTAAGTCCCAGTTGCCCCAATTACAGGCACTGCCATTATTTCAGTCAAACTGAAGAATTTGCTCAAGATTTGGGCAACATCTGTACTTTCATCTGTCAAAATGGAGAATTTTACTGTCTACAGCTTGGAAATAAGATCATTTTTATGAGTAGGTGCAATAACATTTCTTATAGTAGCTGCACTTTTTAATATAGCTGTCTAATGGTCAGTTGTATTCAAAGTAATATCAAGAGCTGCTAGGAAAGAGCGTTTTAGTGCCTCTAGATAAACTTCGCAAAAGTTGCGCATGATTTTTCAGTAATACCACTCATTTCATTAATATATTGTTTTCATTGCACGTATTTCTGTAATACATTTGGAGTAGCTATTGTAGAAACATTACAGCGTTTGCATTTTGACTTACAGGAATTATTAGGGTCCATTGCTATCCACGAACGAAATGTTGGGTCCTCCCATACAGTACGATATACTTGAAGCCTGAGCTTAGATTTCTCACTTCTTAGCAAGTAACCTCTTTGCCGCTTCTTTTTCTTTGGCGTAGAAACGCCTCACATCCCTTCATCACTACCTGACATTACGCTCGCTTAATAAATTACACAATTAACAAAAAAATGTTAATATTATATATTGTCTGACATGGCGTGCTAAATGCCGAACTGCACACCAAGAGCTGAGCATGATTGTTAAACAGCTCACAGCACAACTGCCGGTATAACCACGTGTAATGAGAAATGTTCTACAGGAAGCACCTAGCCAAAATCCACTGTTGTTCGATATGTCAGTATTACACCGGACTGTAATGGACATACAGCGCTAAAATAAGTCCCTAGGAGACATCTAATAATCTTGCCTGCAGGTGTAGCTTGCGATCCAATAGTAAGGTGCATAGAAGAGCCCATTTCGCTTTTCTGGGGTGTGTGAAATTTGTATCACGAGACAAAAAATCGTAGTGGTCTGAAAGACGATCCATGGTAGTTAAGGGGTACACAAATTGTCATTACTGTAATGCATTCTTTTCTTACGAATTCGGGTTATATTGCATTCTTAATTCAAGGTGTACATAAATGAACTGCAGAATGCCAGAAATTGTTTTGTGTTGGAATATTACATTTTGTTGTTTACCCACAGCTGCTGTACTGCAATCCTTACTTGTTTTGTGTTGGAATATTACATTTTGTTGTTTACCCACAGCTGCTGTACTGCAATCCTTACTTGAGCTATATAGGACAAGAGTAGAAGGTTACATAGATTTTCCGTTTATTTTCAAGTATTTTTTTATCCTAATTTCTGCGCAGCATGTCCTATAAGAATCTCCAGCTTCCCGCGAAGGTGTTCTCTTTGAAATAAATGTTTCACTATGTGAGTGAAACCCATAGGATGTTCACAGTCGCTGTTCATCTCACATATATTGCTTCCCTGCGTCAAACATTCGTTGTTTCCTGGCAAAGGCAATGATACGATTGTATTTTTATTACTATAATCGTCACCTCTGATTAGCCGACTTGTATAAAAATCTTCGCAATAGTTGAATGCGATATTCACACTACAATGGTGTTTTTCGTAACTGACAACCAAAATCTTTGCGAGTAACTGTTGGAATTAAAATAACATGCTCGTGTTGAGAAATTAATGCATGAGCACGGGGCTTCGTTTGGACGACGTCTTTCTGCTTCCAGCAGCAACTCTACATCAGGTATGTTTTATCACTGTATCGCCATTAAAATACGCGTGTCAGATAGTAACAAACACGTTTGGGAAGTAGAAGTCCTCGCTTACAGGGATCCATGGAATGCGAATTGTAGAAACTGGGGCTAAAAATATATAAGCATTATCGATGTATAAGGACTTTTGATTGTTTGTGTGTGCGTCTGTATGATTTTTTAAAATTTATTGGGTATTGAAAAGGAAGTCCATATAGCACTTCAGATTTTTCACAGCTGCAATATTTTTAATAACACACTCTCACACCAACATACGTACAGAGAATGACCCGCATTCACACACGCTTTCTGGTATTTGACTGTTTATTTCACTCTATAGCACAATTTTTTATTTGTAGGTTTCAGTCACTTAAAGTAGTTTCATTACCTCATACTACATACAAAACAGAATATCCAACGGTATTGTTAATTTTCCTTAAACGATTATATGGACCAATCCATGCCATTTAATTTAGCCTCCCCACCTTAGCGTCGCAGATTTTGTTGAAATGTGACATGCAGAGTCCAACATTTACCAGACGTTAACTCCACAGAAGTTTAACTCTTCATCTACAATACTTGAAGCGTTGTGCTATTCAAGTGAGGATGGTCAAAAAATAGTGATACGCCGAATTATTCGTCATTTATGACAAGAGATTTTATAGTAGTCAAGTGTTCACCCTGTGAAAAGTGATATATTGCGAAGTTTGGCCATTAATTTTTTCTAAACAAAAAGTTTTATGAAGGCCTACTTTTGTAAGAACGTAAAGTATTTTATTATTAAGAAAGTCACCAAGTCGTAGGGTTTACAGTTACTTAGTTTCAGAGTTACTTTAACCCATTCAGACCTTCTGACAACAACTGTGTGCATTAGCTTTTTCTGTGTCTTATTGCAACAGAAGTATTTTTTTCCATTCCAAACCTAAAGTACAGATTTGTGAGAGGTCAACCTCTTCATAATGCGGAAGTGCTGCCAACTGTTGGGTATTGCAATGGAGATGTCAGCAAGTCAATGTAGCAGTGCGCAGTAGCTCGTGACTACCAGCATAATCCGACGTGGTTGCTTCACTATATTCCACAGTATAATTAAATATTGTTTTTGACATTTTGCATTGTAATTATTGAATGATCATTGTACTATTTATTACAATAGAGAGCAGTTCGTAGTTAGTCATTTTAGTCCATAAAATGAAGCCTGATGTGCAAAGTGTGTTTTGAAAACTGTTACATATATTTGTATAAATCTTGCATCTAAAATCATTAAAATGTCACCTTAAGACCATTGCCACATAGAGAAACATTTTCCATCCGCCTGAAAATATTCAGGTCTGAAATGGTTAAGCGAAGTAGGATTCCAGAAGTTTTCACACCAACTTTTAGTCCATGCTGAAGTCATAGGCTTACATCTAAAAAGAACATCTCCACTTCTTTAGCTTTAACTATCATCTGAAAAAGCTAATTTCCTTATAACAGAATATGAAATTTATTGCGTAGAGATGTTATGAAAATAGTCTTTAAATGGCAAAGAGTAAAGCCCTCTAAATGCCTTCGAGAGTGGAAAATTTTAGTCATTATGGAAACTACACTTTCATTTAAGTTTCAAAAGTTTTTCCTTTCTTAGACTGGTATTTAATTTCACAGTCACCAAAGAAAGAAACGTAATGTGGCGTTTTCAGTTGAATATTATGAATTTAAAAAAAAAACGGTTTATCAAAGAACTTTTAAAAATTTGCTCTTAATAGCTCAGGCATTACCTGACAGATCGCATCAGTTGGTAGCTTAAATCCGTCCTAATAGCACGGTTGCCAAAACTCCGAAGATTTCGCTGATTTTTTTAACGAAGTAAAACAAAACTAGTGTATTTCATATTATGCTCAAAAACTACAGATTCTTATCTTGGCTTCATCTAGATGGTCTATGGAAAAGAGAGCATCTGAGTTCAGTGTTTCAGAAAGAACAGTCAAAACTGTAAAAAGTTAAAAAATGAAAAGGGAATGCTATCAGTGCCAGAGAATAAGAAAGGAAATAAAAAACAGAGTCATCGGTTTTTTTGAGGATGACAACTACAGTCACCTATGTCCTGGCATGAAGGATTGTGTATGTCAGAATGACTGGTGAGAAAATCCGTATGATGTTCCTCTTGGCCAATGTAAAAGAAATGTTCGTTGCATTCTGTAACAAGCTCGGTGCAGTAATCTGTTTTTCACAATTTTGTGGCTACCTTATAAGACCAAAGTGAGATGATGTTCCTCTTGGCCAATGTAAAAGAAATGCCATTGCATCGAAACAAGTGTCAAGTTCATAGTGCTGTGAAATGTGGGGAAAAAACCGCAGATTGGCATTTAGAAGAAGAACAACAACACCAGAAATGCAACAGTAGCGTAATATGTAGGAAATCGTCCATGCAACCTGCCACTGAAGATGCCTTGCAGAAAATAAAAGCGAAACGCATATGGCACTAAAATTGTGTTTTATTCATTTGCTGTCAAACGGTCCATAAAGTAAAAATTATCAATATACCGTAATATTACACGCAACTGAGGAAGAGAGGACTAGAAAAGTTGTAGACTACAGATTTTTCATGAGTTTGGCAATCTGTAGCACAGACTCAAAAAGACTGCTTTCTTCACCGCAGTGACAAATGCCCAGGAAAGCTGGATTAGACATGAGTCATACCTTTCTTCTGACGAAATCACGGAGTTTGACAAGCGATCGAGCTACACTAACTGTACAGCAGCCATTAACTGAAGCTATTCTGAGGCTTTTGCAGACAGAATTGCAGATTTTTCAATGCAGAGCTTCGTGTGAAAGCGCTAAACTCAATATCTGAAGGTGATAAAAGAAACCCTGATGATGTAGCAGAACTGATAGATTTTGCAAAATACTATTCGTTTGTCGTTCAGAACACTGTATAGGTTTGTTGAACAACCAGGCAACTGTTCGTCCTATAGTGGCACGCTTTTTCAGCAATGAACACGTATGGAGCAGAAATGTGTACATTATAAGCAATAGTTCAAAACATGACACCGTTGCAGTACATTCACTTTTGTTCAGAAATGTGGCCTTTTAAAAATAAAACTCACCCAAAGTGGAACAAGTTTTATTTAGTGATGACTCTGCTGCCCAGTACAAGAATCTTAAGAAATTTTCAAATTTATATCATCATTTTGAAGCTTTTGGAAATCGGGTGGAATTGTTTTGGAACCAGCCATGGAAAATCCCGTGGTAGCACAGCAAAGCGAGAGGCAGCTGGAACAGGTTTGAGCGTCTGAAAGGAAAGCAAATTCTCACACCGTTTAACCCGTACAGGTATTGTGATGGTAATTTGAGAAATCAAATCTGTGTTCGTTGAAAAAGCAGAAATTGAACATGCTCGACATACTCAAGAATAACGGTTTACTTCCGATTACACCGTACCTGGAACGAGGGGAAAACCGTTAATTGCAGAACTGTCACGCATTTCTAGTAACGAACTTTTCGTAATACTACACCCCAGTTTTAAAACTGACGAGCACGATGGGACATATTCTCACTTTAGCAGTCAGTATTTACTTGACTGTCATTCTATACACGGAAATTTAAGCTGTTTCCTTGGCGCGGCATCGGCTTTGACGTTGTCCTACACCCGAGGTGGATACCAGCTTTTACGGAATGGAGCCGAAATAGTCTCCAGTCTTTCCTTTGTCGTCTCCTTGTTCATAAAAGCACCAGTACGTAATCCTGGCTCGCGAATTTCAGCGACATTTCCCAGCCCAGCAAAAACTGGCTGCAGAATACCTGCCTGATAGCGCCTTCCGGGTCCCCGCTCCCCTACTGCACACTAGAGATGGGTAGTTCGCGAACGAACGGGTGCAAAGAAACGGTTCACGAAGATGAACGAAAGGACCGAGGAACGAATTCCAAGGAACGATCGGTTCATAGTTCACTTCGGTCGCGGCCGTCTACTTATAGTTCCCGAGAACGAGGAACGATCGGTTCATAGTCCACTTCGGTCGCGGCGGTCTACTTATAGTTTCAGCCTCGGTCGCGTGCTCGTCTCAGTCTCGGTCTGCCTCGGCCGCACTCGTCGTTCTTCGCATGACCATCTGTTTCAGTTCGACTGCCGACTGCTCCTAGTTAGTTCAGTATCCAGTTGATCGTTTCGTTCACTGCGCTCGCCCATTTTACATGTGTTCCAAACTGTTCTTGCACTTGGTTCTGGCTATTCAGCGTCCACGACCGGTAATCAAAAAGTATTTTATAGTTACGTAAATTACATAAAAATTACGTCGTATGTAATAGGTACGTGTTTTCAGGTAACAAAAGGGCATATCAGCTCACTTCATTATATCGATGAACAGCAGAAGACATACTTATAACAAGGCAAGTTTTTTTTGTTATTCATATATATTTTGGTTTCATCGACTTGATTTAGCAACTAACTTCCAATAATTTGCTTAATTTTTAGTGTAAGAAAATTTATATAAAGCGATTTTCGTGTATCTTTCATATACAAAACATTACATTTAGGAAGGCTCTAATTGTTTTTAAGTTTGGTTGTTTCCAATTTGCATTACCCGCTAGTTTGATTTCTTTGAAAAAAAAAAGTGGGTTGTGGGTCATTTTGGCTCAGTGGGAAAAGCGGTGCCTCTCCATTTGAAAAGACATAGATTGCCATAAAATCGCATTTACTTATTATCTCATAAACATTTGTTCAGAAGGAGCTTTGAAACAAAAAACTTTATTACTGCGAACTTAATTATTATTATTATTGCTGCATTAACTTTTAAAATACAATATAGAAACCTAATTTTTATTAAGCGTGTGACGCAAGTATGATGAGAAAACCACATTTTATTTTATGCTTCCATGAAGTCTCTACTTCGCCTGCGAACTCAGAGACAACGTGAAGTATATACAGGGTGTAAAGGATTATTGTTTACAACGTAACATAGCTATGTAGTGGAAGTCGAAACGAAGAATTTTATACAAGTCACTTGTGGTCTATTAAGTTGGGAAATAGCCACGAACAGGTTTACAAAACTACATGAGCGTCACGTGAGATTTTCATGTTCTCTTCTCCAGCTCTCTACACATCGTCATCGATTGTTTCGCAATTGTTGCTTGCATTAGCTTGTTATTTCTTCACTGCCTAATTATTACATGTTTGTTTGTTGTATCTGCTCGTAACGGGCAACACATCGTCCGTAATTGGCGAGCAGTCTGTACTCGGGCCGGTTTTCCGTGCGCCACCCTATATTATTTCCCTGCGATCAGCCACACAACGCTACAGTTGGCTAAACGAGAGGTTCTGCAGAATCACAGAAATTACTTCTAAAAGTGTGGAAGAATTCTGTAATGAATCAAAACTCTATACACCAGGGGGGAGGCAAGTGCCCTCCATCCTTCAGTCACCTACACTACTAGTTTTCAGTTTTTCATAAGAACCATATACCAAGCACAAATGAACGGTGAACGAGTAAAAATGAACGGTTCCCAAAAAAGAACGATCAGCAGTGAACTAGTTCCCAAGGATGAACGAGTTTGCCCATCTCTACTGCACACTGTAATTACTACAGTTCTTTACCATTTGACCCGAGTCAACACTCGACCCGACAGGGCTTCTGTAGCTCACGACCAAGCTATGCTGGAACATATATTGTGGTCGAACATTATGAGTTACCTCGAAGAGGACGGTCCATTGACACATAGTCGACACGGATTTACAAAACATCATTCTTGTGAAACACAACTAGCTCTTTACTCACACAAGGTGTTGAGTGCTATCGACAAAGGATTTCAAATTGATTCTGTATTTCTAGATTTCCAGAAGACTTTTAACGCCGTACCTCACATGCGGCTTGTTATCAAACTGCATGCTTATAGGGCATCATCTCAATTATGCGACTGGGTTCGTGATTTCCTTTCAGAGAGGACACAGTTGGTAGTAGCTGACGGAAAGTTGTCGAGTAAAGCTGAAGTGATTTCTGGGGTTCTCCAAGTTGGTTTTATAGGCCCTCTACAGGCCTTTATCTATACAAACGATTTAGGAGACAAACTGAGCAGCCGTCTTAGGTTGTTTGCAGATAATGCTGTCTTTTATCGTCTAGTAAAGTAATCAGAAGACCAAAAACATTGCAAAACGATTGAGATGAGATATCAATGTGGTGCGGAAATTGCCTATTGACACTTAATAATGAAAATTGTGATGTACCGACATGAGTGCTAAACGGAATCTGTTAAATTTCGGTTACACGATAAATGAGTGAAATCTAAACGCCGTAAATTCAATTACATACCTAGGAATTACAACTACGAATAACTTAAATTGGAAAGAACAAATAGAAAATATTGTGGGGAAGGCGAAGCAAAGATTGCGTTTTATTGACAGAACACTTAGAAGATGCAGCCGATCTACTATCGAGACTGCCCACACGACGCTTTTCCATCCTCTTTGGAGAGCTTGTGCGCGGTGTGGGATCCTTACCATTTAGCGTTAACGGAGTACATCAAGAAAGTTCAAAGAAGGACTGCACGTTTTGTATTATCGAGAAACAGGGGAGAGAGTGTCACGGACATGATCCAGGATTTGGTGTGGACATCATTAAAACAAAGGCATTTTTCTTCTCGGTGGGCATTTCTCACGAAATTTCAGTCGCCAACTTTATTCTCCCAATGCAAAAGTGTTTTGTTGACGACGACCTACGTAGGGAGGAAAGATCATAGTAATAAAAAAAAGGGAAATCAGTGTTCGCACGGAAAGACTTAAAGTGTTCAATTTTTTCGCGCGCTTTTAGAGAGTGGAATAACAGAATTACCGTGAAGGGTGGTTCGTTGAACCCTCTGCGGGGCACTTACGTATGATTTGCAGAGTAGCCATGGAGATATACATGTGTACATCTTTGCTTGACCTATGCACCCAAAAACGTCAGTCGACAATAAAAGGAAACAATTTTGGACTCTCAAGCTCGACAAATGGAGCTTCCAGAAAGTGGGACTTCTTATTTTAGGCGGTGAAATTCAGCACAGCGTATAGACTCAAGAATCCTGCAGCTTTGTCATGGGTGAACAGTACTGCGTCAGACTAGCTGGCACGGTAACTCAGCGTGTTCGGCCAGAGGGTTAGCTGCCCTCTGTAATAAAAAAAAAAGAAAAAAAAAAGAAACTGAGTGAATGGATTAACGAAGAACCTCGACGGGTGTCATCGGACGTCCGCCTCGAACAAATTCAACGAACAATATAGAACATAATGAGATTTAAAAAAAAAAGACAGGAGATATGAGGGCTGTCTTGGTTCAGTGTAAAGCTCTTTACTGTCTATTCTGTCAGACAATATCAGGGAGGTTATATGGGTTCCCTCACACTCGCCTCACTCGATCTGGCCCTGGTTTACGCTTTAACCAAACAAACAGAAAGGTAGCTTTAATTATTCCAGTCAACATTAAAGACATGAACGTATGAAACTAATGTAATATTTTCATTAAAATGGCCAGATGTGAAGCAAACACACGTGGCGTTGAAGCTGAGTACAGGCTTCTTAAAATTTATTTTTTGCTATTACACATTAATGTGACACTCTTTGCTGATTATTTTTATTGATATCCGACGGAATTTTCTCAGTCATTCTGGTTTATTTTCAGTTTAAAGAGTTTTAATTTTCACTGGCGATCTAATATCGTAGATGTATTAATTATTTTTTCATTGTAGATAAGCCGTTGTATATGCTGAATTTAATCATAAAAACGGAACCATTTCACATCTTAGAATGAAAAATATGCTTTCATACACTAGTAATACATCTATAAAACTGTCGTGTCTGTCTGTTTGAACACACTTCTCCAAAACTACTAGACGAATTTTCATGGGGTTTTCACACATAACCTAAGCATAGTTTCGGGCAGCGTATATGCTTTAGCTCATCAAAATCGAATCACGGAAAAGAAAATTTAAAGTTTTACTGAAACCGTCTTGTCTGTTTGACTGTGTACACGTGATCTCCGAAGCTACTTGACGAATTTTCGTGGGATTTTCACACGTAACTTGATCATAACTTGGGGCAACATATAGGCTTCATTTGGACCAGATCTTGTCACGAAAACATAGAAAGATATTGCAATTGAAAGTTTCATCTATATCAATACTGTAAATGCGAAAGTAACTCACGTTTTCACGACGAACCAGCTGAACCGATTTCGATAGTCCCTGAGGAAGAACAATGGCTGTTTTAGAAAGTGTGTAATACAATATGCTTACTGATTTGATGAAAATTCCGCGAATTAGGAAAAAATATTTACTTCTTGAAAAAGCTATTTACACTTTCGCTTTGAATCTTTATCGTCTTTGTGAGAATGCTTCTATTGGCTGATATGTGCTATTAGGATACGATTGAAAGTAATGTTTATCAATCTTCAGTATGTTTAATCCACACTTCCACACTATTTGTTGCATAATGTACACCTTGTGTAATGAAAAGCTATTTCATTAGCACAGTGCATAGACGTGCTCCTGCACGTACTGCTCTGTAGACACAGCTCGTCAGCGACGCTTTGCTTACCAGTGCATTGTGCATCGCAGCAGATTGATAGGGGGGGAGAGAGGGATGCACATCACGAGTTATGCTTACCCAAACAGGCGGACACGTGAGGGCAGCTGATGTTATTGCATGTATAGTACTTTACTTACTCATCACCACCCATCATAACAAAACTACTGGTATGTTAGCACTGAAGCGGGCAACAGCCAGTTGATAGTGTTAAAGGTATACTTCGCACATATTAAAATTGCTACACCACGAAGATGACGTACTACAGACGCGAAATTTAACCGACAGGAAGAAGATGCTGTGATATGCAAATGATTAGCTTTTCAGAGCATTCACACAAGGTTGGCGCCGGTGGCGACACCTACAACGTGCTGACATGAGGAAAGTTTCCAACCGATTTCTTATACACAAACAGCAGTTGATCGGCGTTGCCTGGTGAAACGTTGTTGTGATGCCTCGTGTAAGGAGGAGAAATGCGTACCATCACCTTTCCGACTCTGATAAAGGTCGGATTGTAGCCCTTCGCGATTGCGGTTTATCGTATAGCGACACTGCTGCTCGCATTGGTCGAGATCCAATGACTGTTAGCAGAATATGGAATCGGTGGCTGCAGGAGGGTAATACGGAACGCCGTGCTGGATCCCAACGGCCTCGTATCACTAGCAGTCGAGATGACAGGCATCTTATCCGCATGGCTGTAACGGATCGTGCAGCCACGTCTCGATCCCTGAGGCAACAGATGGGAACGTTTGCAAGACAACAACCATCTGCACGAACAATTCGACGACGTTTGCAGCAGCATGGGCTATCAGCTCGGAAACCATGGCTGCGATTACGCTTGACGCTGCATCACAGACAGGAGCGCCTGCGATGGTGTACTCAACGACGAACCTGGGTTCACGAATGGCAAAACGACATTTTTTCGGATGAATCCAGGTTCTGTTTACAACATCATGATGGTCGCATCCGTGTTTGGCGACATC
Organism: Schistocerca nitens; assembly: GCF_023898315.1. Classification (NCBI taxonomy): domain Eukaryota; kingdom Metazoa; phylum Arthropoda; class Insecta; order Orthoptera; family Acrididae; genus Schistocerca; species Schistocerca nitens. Next base: position 95,131,807 of record NC_064618.1, on the reverse strand, counting down.
GCGGTGAACGCACATTGGAAGTGTGTATTCGTCATCGCCGTACTGGCGTATCAGCCGGCGTGATGGTATGGGGTGCCATTGGTTATACGTCTCTGTCACCTCTTGTTCGCATTGACGGCACTTTGAACAGTGGACGTTACATTTCAGATGTGTTACGACCGGTGGCTCTACCTTTCATTCGATCACTGCGAAACCCTACATTTCAGCAGGATAATGCACGACCGCATGTTGCAGGTCCTGTACGGGCCTTTCTGGATACAGAAAATGTTCAACTGCTGCCCTGGCCAGCACATTCTCCAGATCTCCCACCAACTGAAAACGTCTGGTCAATGGTGGCCGAGCAACTGGCTCGTCACAATACGCCCGTCACTACTCTTGATGAACTGTGGTATCGTGTTGAAGCTGCATGGGCAGCTGTACCTGTACACGCCATCCAAGCTCTGTTTGACTCAATGCCCAGGCGTATCAAGGCCGTTATTACGGCCAGAGGTGGTTGTTCTGGGAACTGATTTCTCAGGATCTATGCACCCAAATTGCGTGAAAATGTAATCATATTTCAGTTCTAGTATAAAATATCTGTCCAATGAATACCCGTTTATCACCTGCGTTTCTTCTTGGTGTAGCAATTTTAATGGCTAGTAGTGTATATACTTATCATATAGGTATCAAAGTAATGTCCCTTAAAATCATTCAGTAGATATCAGTCAGTAATTTCAGGCGCAATACGTTTCGTGCACTTCTTGTGAAATTTAGTTCTCGGAACATTATACTTTTTCAGACTCATTGAATCAGTTATATCAGAAATGGCATTTTTAGAATGTTGTCTCTCTTGAATAAATTTCTGCCCATGAGAAAATATGCAGTTCATTCCTGTTGATTTACACAGAAGTCAGCAGAATTCCAAGTGGCTTGAGTTCCTTCCTATTTTTAATGCCAGTGCTCAGCCAGCACAAGATACAGCTGTCAATCTATAGATAGTGTGTATGTTTTGCTTGCACTCTGTGACACAGAAATGTGTACGAGACGTCAACCGAATGGCATGATGCACCTAGATATATTATGGATACTTGGGGACCATCACGCTTTTTTCACTGGCCAGTGAGAAAAATATTTATACTAGGTTCCCATCAGTGTTTTCAAGCAACACTCCCTGCACTTGCTTCACCCTCGACAGGCCGTTAATATAGTTTTTCAGATGCTGATGCCTAAAATGTGGTCAGCAAGTTAAAGTTGTTGCAATAATCAGTTCCTTTTCATGTCGTAGTCGGGTCAGCTGGAAAACCAGAAAAAAAACAAAGGCTTGGGACCCTCAGCTAAGATAGCCACTGCAGGGTTGAGAAAGTGAGCCTAGTGCCCACCCAAGGCTGGAGTAACCTGGTCATCAGGCATGGGCCCTTGGCGATGCAGATACCAAATTTCAAAACCTAGTAGTGGCCAAAGGCACCATAGACCAACGCAAATTTGTTACCCATCCATAGAAACAGTTAAATCGTGAAACGCTCAAAGCATTTAAGTATGTCTTATTCACTGTCATTTGGAGACTATTTCCAAAGCGTCCCCCTGAAACAAATCACACATTGTTGTGGAAAAAATTGGTCTTTCCAAATGGCATTTAAGCTAAAAAGTGGAGACGTCACTTTTTAGATATCTGACCTCCAAAACAAGTCAAATTTAGCGCGAAATGTTTTGGAATGGCTACGCCTTCTTGACTTTCTTAACGATATAAAGTACTTCACAATGTTACAAAAGGAGACCTTCCTAAAGATTTTTGTAAGTGGGTATTAGCATGGGCTGAGCCCACTCTTTGCTTTTGTGATGGCTTGAACTCTACTGGAGACATTTCAATAAGGGGTGTGAATGTCTGTTGTGGAGTGGTAGGAAGTGGCAGCTCATTCTCCCTCAAGAGACAAACCAGAGAAGGTAGTGATGTTGGGCACTATGGTCTTGGACGAAATCAACGTGCTAACTCATCCCAAAGGTGTTCCACTGTGTTCAGGTAGAGAGTCTGGACAGTGCAGTCCACTTCAGGAATTTTACTGTCAACAGATCATTCCTCTATGACAGGGTGCATTATCAAGTTAATAGAGACAGCCATCATCTCCGAACTGTTCCTCTGCTGTATGTAGTACACCCTGCTGTGAATTGTGTCCATTCCTTCTGCATTTAGTGTCTTCTTAGTCACAGTAAGGGGACCGCATCCTGACCGAGAAAACCATCCCGACACTGTAACACCGCATCATCCACACTTTCCTGTCGACACGACACATAATTACAACTAACGTCCTCCAGGCAATTACCGAACCCAAACCCTTTCAGCGGATTGCCACAGCGTATAGCATGATGCATTACTCAAAACCACTCTTTTTCCAATCTCTCACTGTCCAGGGGCTTCACTCTTTACATCACCTCAAGTACCACTTAGCGTTGGCTACAGAAATTTGTGGTTTATAAGGAGCTGCTCGACAATTGTACCCAATTCTTTTATACTCCTTATGTACAGTCACTAAACTAGCTGCACTGCCAGTAGCAGTTTGGAACTCGTGAGGGTTTCTACTGCTGGTTTGATCCAATCGACCACCCTCTGCAATGTTCGTGGGTCCCTGTCCGTTAGTTAATGAGGTCTGTCTGATCTCGGTTTAGCTATGGTTGTGTAATCGAGTTTCCACTTCAGTATCACATCATGCTATATTTTGTCAGATAATGTAGATGTTAAAAAAGGCACTTCACATTCTACCAGTTATTGGGGTCCCTGCCTGTCCTATTCTCGCATAGAGTATGGGATTTGCCGGTTTTCAAAACTATGCTCAGTGTGCTGCATGTTTCAGCGCGGGTGTTATGTAGATGTTGTGGGATGAGAGATAATCCATCATTAACCCTCGAACAACTTGCTACCTTTTACAAGGACAGTCAGGTCACATTCGATCCTGCCAAAACTCAAATGTGTTTTCCATCTGAAGAGCAGAAGGCTGCAAGACCCCTGCAGCTGACCATGGAGAGCACTTCTTCAGAGCACTAGATCAAACCCTAAAAGCTGCACACTGTCAGAGAGTACTGTACAAACATCAAACAGAAAGCTACACAGACAAACAGTACCAACTGTGAATCAGCAGGAAGTGACGGGTGTGTATGCGCCGTGTATAGCCCTCAGTTACAAGAACTACAGACCTTGCTTTTTATGCTTCTCAGCAGCATAATTTGCATGGCCAACATGGAGTAAGTCATGACTTGCCAAGTAGGTCGACCTGTCCATAACGAGCCATGATGTATCATAAAGTCTGGTTTACACCAGAGTGAACAAAAGCAAACGAGCATCAGTAAACGAGAATTCTCTCCCGCGTAAACGGTAGGCGAGCGCGAGCCAACAGTATTCGGTCGTTTTCAGTTTGCATTCGTTGGTGCTCTCTCATGTTCCGGTGATAACTGGCCATTCAGCGAACCATCCATTGAAGTTCCCATCTTCTCCACTTTGGAACTATTGTTGGAGTCACGAAGGATGGCAGCCTAGTTTATGCTTGTTCTGCACAGCTATGGCACACTTTCTCCAAGAGCCAATGAGCGTTCAGTAGTGTCATGAGCTCTTTCCTGTGAATGTCGTAGCCAATGCGAGCGTTAAACGAGGTCGTACCGAGCTATTTAGTGAATTTTTGTTTCATTCCTTGCGACTTGTGATCGCTGATGATTATGGTAAGCGACATATGCGGCGATAAGTAAGCGAGAGACACGATTTGCAGACTACAAGCATTCTTCGAGCTCAAAGTACGTGTATGCGTGTACTGCAACTGTCACCTGGAACTGGCGACACTGCAATCCCCGTCCGTGTCTTCACCTGCGCGAACCACCAGCATTCATGAATCGCTATAGCAGCAGAGACAGCATTTGTCTGCTGTTTTGTGGAGGAGCTATTTTTGTTATTGACACGAATTGCGATAGCGGTGGATTGGTCTAGAGAGAATGAAATGTTGGTGACAGAAGAATGTAGGTAGCATAGGTGCTTGTGGGATCCAAGAGAACCACATCATGAAAGCCGAACAAAAGTAAATACGATTGGTAGAAAATTGCCGAAGTACTCAAAGGTCCAGCTGGGGACCTAGGAGGACGATAAATTCATCAAACGCTTCCATCAGGTGGTAATGGAGTGAAGAATCACAAGCTCTGGATTAGTTTTTATTGAAAAGGAACAGCGTAATAAGCTTCCTTTAAATTTAACAATTACAATTATGACTCTATTGCAAGCTATGAAAGATCTGATCATTCTCGTTGCTTACATTCACGGTTGGTGTAATTAATGACCGATGTATCACTGTTATTTTAATTTTAGAGCTTTTAGTGTAATAAGAGAGTAAAGAAAAAGTATTATGCTATCTGCGTTCTAACAAACTCTATAGCAGATTTTATGATGTAGCCTATGTGGCACGTTGTACAGTCAGTTCCACAAGAAAGTGTACGTCAGAATCTCAAATGTAACGTTCGCAGCGACATCTCTTGTAGTGGTCTCGAATTATTACTCAATGTTCTTTTGCTCAGTGCATAGATTAACAATGTGAGAGTTGAATATTTTGTTTTGTCGGTTGCAGTTTAAAATGAGTGCAAAATATCTGAAGCGTCACGAGGCAGTGCAAATATGTGCAACATTTATCAAAAATGCCTTCTGAGGTCCGTTAAGAAAGTGTTTGGATCGAACGAGGCAAACTAGGTGCTTCAAGAGGATAATGATCCGAAACATCTCAGCCGTCTGTGTACGATGTGGAAACGAGACAGGGGGTGTCCACGGTGGATTGGCCTGCGGAAAATGTTTGGTCGTATATTAAGATGAAGCTTAAAGGAAAGCGAATATAGAGCCTACTTGGAAGCAGCTGCGCTATAATATCAGGACAACATGGCGATCGTTACCGAGAGAATATGCAGAATATCTCGTGAAAAGCATGCCAAAAATGTGCCAAGTTATAATCGATAATGGCGGCGATTGGATTAAGTATTAGGTAATTGTGCAACTAGAAATAACATGTGTTTTCACGTAAACATATATTTATAATTTCATACAGATAGCGGCGTATACTTTCTTGTGGAACTGACAGTATGCATAAGGGGCAGTCAAATGAAAGCCGAACATCCACCACAATGGTATCATGCAATGGTTGCATTCAGAAGTAATCACCACACGCATTAAGACATTTATTCCTCTGGGAGACGATATGAACAATTACTGTTTCGTACAATGCGCTCTTGCGCTGGCGTATCGACAATTGCGCCCACTCTTGCACTTCCTGAGCCGACTTCAATTGACGTCCATGCATGTCTTTCTTCAGGTCTCCAAAGATGTGAAAGATCCGGGCTGTAGTGTTTCCCAATCAAATCGCTGAAACGTAGCCTTTATGCGATTGGCGGGGGTGGGGGCGGGCGTTGTTGAGCAACAGGGTGTTTGCGCCAATCGGACAAAGGCTGCACCTCAGCGATTTGATTGAGAAACACTGCGACACCCTCCATACCGTGTAATTTTCACATCTTCGGCAATCTGTGTGGAGACATGCGTAGATGTTTGTTTCAGTTGGACGAGCAAGTGTAAGCAATAGTGAGTACCGTTGTGGATCCGTCAGTACTCAGCCGCTTTCTATGAAACAGGAATTGATCATCTCATCTCCCAGTGGGATAAACATCTTAACGCGTGTGATGATTACGTTAGAATGGAATGATCCCACGGTCCCGTTGTGGCTGGTGTTCAGTTTTAGTCTGACTGCCCCATATATATTTCACACTTAATTAATCATATTTTTAGACATTATCTTCCTTATACACACTTTACTAAAAGCCTTGAAGTGCTTCCGATACGTCACAGCAGACGTCAGGAACTATATGAGATAATAGCAGTTCCGAAACGCGTAACTGTTTCTAACATAGGTGTCGCCAGTTGCTAATACCTATGAAGTAAATGCTAGTCTTTTTTCACGTAATGTTGCTCGTCGGAAATTAATGTTCCGATTTTAAATTTCCTCCTGAGTTGTAATGCAAAGCAAGTAAAAAGCGTCAGTCGATGCATATAATTCTGGAATAGCACTAAGAAATATTTGAGCTGTAATTCAGTGTTAAGTGCACAACCGCCACTCTTTCCAAGCTTATGTGCAGTTTCTTTGGTCCATACGCATTTTAGTTTTGCATCGTAGCTATAACTACTCTCGCGTCCCAACTCAAAGCAACAGACGGAAACTTTGCAAAGTTGCGTTTAATTTGCCACAAAAAAAAAGGTTCAAATGGCTCTGAGCACTATGGGACTTAACATCTATGGTCATCAGTCCCCTAGAACTTAGAACTACTTAAACCTAACTAACCTAAGGACATCACACAACACCCAGCCATCACGAGGCAGAGAAAATCCCTGACCCCGCCGGGAATCGAACCCGGGAACCCGGGCGTGGGAAGCGAGAACGCTACCGCACGACAACACACACAGCCATGCCCAAGGGAGGACTCGAAACTCCGACGGGGGAAGCCGTGCTAACAGCGGCAAGGCGCCATAGACCGCTTGGCTACACCGCGCGGCCACTTTCCGATAACTGGTTACAGTCCTCAGTATGGGGTGTGACCGCCTGTAGCGTCAATACAGGCCTGACAACGACGGAAAATGTTGTGAATTATGTCATCAATCTAATGTTGAGGGAATAACGTCCGTTCTTCCTAATGAGCTCCTAATAAGTCTTGGAGAGTGGTTGGCGGATGCGGACATAATGTAATCGGTCTCCCTAGAACATCCCAGACATGCTCTATTGGGAGAGCGTGCAGGCTATGCCATGCATGCAATATCTTCCGTTTGCAAGGAAACATCAACTGCCATTGGTCTATGAGGTCGAGCAATATCGTCCACCCCCTGCTGGTTCGTTGCTTAGAATATGCCCGAGGTTTTCGTGCCTGTCGTAAGACGCAACTAAAGGAGTCTCCCACTTTTCGTCCCGGTAAGTTCAGATCCCATTTTATGGTTTGACCTCCAACTTTCCAAATTATACAGAAGTGTGGGCCATTTGGGGAAGGATGCCTTACGTGGTGCACCAATTATCCACAGTACAGTTAGATTAGATCTCCTGCACTCTTATTGTCATGACTCTGCATCTCCACCTGCAATTCAACTATTTGGGCGTGGACACCTTCCGGAGTACGTCATCTTCTTCTGTTATCTACTGTCTTTCTTCGCCCCCATGACACTATTGGATTTCTCAGCACCCAATATCCAGCATGGTAGCCAGTCAGTTGTAGTGGGGCCGTCATGTACCCAATTGGTGGTAGCCCCCTGAAAACACAGGGATCGCTCTGCTGAAGCCAGTGCTGCATCCAAATACTCCATGTGCACCTTCTCCCATCTGTGTCAACTATGGAAAGCACCACTCCCCCTGCTCGCTGGACTGCACAGTACACCAAAAGGAGTGGAAAACTATGGAGTACCAGACCCTGGACAGGGTGTCTTACCACAAGGCTAAACTAAAATATGAAAGGTTGAACCGTGTTCGAAAGCTCCCGTCTTACGCTGCCGATATGACGGCTTCACCCGCCGTGATACCATTATGCTCTTCATCTACTCCTACTTTGGGAGTATCGTCCCCCTCCCTTAAAATACTGGGGACATCGGTCCCCTCCTCCCAGCCAGAGAAGCAACAGCTTCCTCTGGTTCCTCTCGCTCAGAAGGGGACCCTTGGGACTCTACTTTCAGCCAGTGGCTGAAAGAGCCATCAGCTGCTGGTTGAAGGGCTTCACAGTCTTTCTTTGCCCCTGAAGCTACTTCCAAGAAGCCTTCCCAGCAAGCCCCTAAGGAATGGCGAGAGGACAAAGAAGAAGTCCATTAGGAAACAGGAGACTCTCGTGGCCCCCACACCACCACTCCCTAACAGTTCTGCGTCAGAGGCTTCGGATGAAATGGTACCGGCTGTGAAAGCTTAAGTGTTGGCGGCAGGTGACCCCTAGGCGTAATCTTACTCCTTGGTCACTTCTTTCCTTCCCTGACGACAGGAATTGCGACGATTTTTCTCCCACCTAGCTGACTTACGACAACTCTTAAGCATTACATCTGATTTTTGTGTGGTCCTTCAGGAAACATGGTTTCCCGCAATGCAGACCATCGCCCTTTGTGGCTATCAGGGGTACTATAAAAACTCTACTCACTGTGACAGACTGTCAGGAGGCATTTGTATCTATGTATTTACCTATGTCTATAGCCAACCTGTACCCCTTCAAACACCTTCAGAAGCTGTGGCTGTCAGGGTGAGGACTATGCAGGAAATTACCATCAGTAACATCTACCTCCTTCCAGATGATGAAGTGCTGTGCCATGTATTGGCTGCACTAATTTCGCACTCCCCCCACCTTTTCTACTTCTAGGTGATATTAATGTGCATAATACATTGAGGGGTGGAACCAAGATTACTGGACATGGAAAAGATGTCGAGGACCTACTATCTCAACTTGACCTTTGCCTCCTCAATACAGGTGCCCCCACACTTTTCAGTGTGGCACATGGCAATATTCTGTCATTGATCTCTCGATCAGCAGTCCTGGCCTTCTCCCACGTATCCACTGGAGAGCTCACGACGACTTGTGTGTTAGTGATCACTTTTCGCTCTTCCTGTCCCACCCCCAGCGCCACTCATCTGGACATTTGCCTGTATGGGCTCTTATGAAAGGCTGCTTTCACTGCCGCCACCACCTCGGAATCTCCGTTGCATGGCAGCATCGATGAAGTGATCCACAGCGTCATTACTACCATTGTTGCCGCAGCTGAATCTGCAAACCCCCGTTTTCAGGTTGCCTGCGGCGGAAGTCAGTGCCTTGGTGGTCGCCCAAACTCGCTGTGGCTATTTGATACCATAGGCGGACCCTCCAATGTAATAAGTGCCACTCATCCCTGGAGAACCTCATTACCTTCAAACAGCTCCATGCCCAGGTCCACTTACTCATCAAACGACGGAAGCAGGAGTGTTGGGAACGATACATCTCTACCACTGGAACACGAACCATTCCTCCCAGGTCTGGGCCAAGCTCCAACGGCTTTATGGCTGTCAGACCCCTGCAGGTGCACCTGCAATTTCCACACATGGAGCTATGTCTGCTGATCCCGACGTAATCGCAGAGCATCTTGCCAAGAATTATGTTCGCACCTTTGCATCTGAGAATTATCACCCCACATTTCGTCTCCTCAAACAGCAGCTAGAATGACAACACCTATCTTTTGCTCCACACCACCCTGAGCCATATAATGCTCCCTTCAGTGAGTGGGAATTCCTCAGTGCTCTTGCTGACAGACCTGACACATTCCCTGGCCCAGACCATATCCATTCCCAAATGATTAAGCATCTGTCAGTGGTCCACCAGCGCCACCTCCTTGCTGTCTTCAACTGCATCTGGAGTGATGGCTAATTACCTTCGCAATGGCGGGAAAGCATCATCGTTCCAGTGCTAAAACCTGGTCAGAACCCGCTAGATGTGGGTAGGTATCGTCCTATCAGCCTCACCAATGTTCTGTGCAAGCTGCTTGAATGTCTTGTGAGCTGGTGGTTGTGTTGGCTCCTTGAGTCTCTGGGTCTTCTGGCTCCATCCCAGGACAGTTTTCGACAAGGGCGCTCCACCACTGACAACTTGTTCCACATGGAGTCTGCCATTCGTTCAGCCTTTTCTTGGCGACAACACCTTCTTGTCGATCTTTATGACCTGACAAAGGCCTAGGATACCACTTGGTGACACCACATCCTCACTTCTCTGCATGAGTGGGGTCTCCGGGGCCCGCTTCTGATTTTTATGTGGAACTTCTTGTCACTTCACACTTTCCAAGTTCACATCGGTGCTTCCCAAAGTTTGCCCCATATCCAAGAGAAAGGGATCTCGCACGGCTCTGTCAAGTGCCCCACTCTTTCTAATTGCTGTTAACAGTCTCGCACTAGCAGTAGGGTGCTCAGTATCTCCTATATGCTGACGATTTTTGTATTTCCTTCTGCTCCTGTTCTATTGGTTTGGCTGAACGCTGGTGGCAGGGAGCCATATGAAAGGCGCAGTCGTGGGCCCTGACTCACGGCTTTCAGTTTTCGACCGCCAAGACTTGTGTCATGCTCTTCTATCGTCGTTGTGCTGTCCACCCCATCCAGAACTTTACCTCAGTGATCAATTACTTGATGTAGTGGAGACTTACTGCTTTTTGGGACCAGTCTTCGACGCCCACTTACTTTGGCTTCCACATCTTCGTCAGTTTAAGGAAAAGTACTGGCAGCATCCTAATATTATTCGACGCCTGAGCCACACCGACTGGGGGTGCTGATAGCCTTACACTGCTGCAGCTCTAGAAGGCCCTCATACAGTTCCATATCGACTATGAGAGCCTGGTGTATGTTTCAGCATCGCCACTGTGCTTCAGCTGCTAGACCCTATCCACCGCTGTGGGGTTTGGCTTGTGGTGGGAACTTTCTGAATGAGCCCAGTGACTTGCCTCCTCATGGAAGCTGGTGTTCCTCCATTATGGCTCCGGCAGAAACTACTGCTTGCAATTTATACCATCCACATTCATAGTTCATGTCAACATCCCAATTACCGTCTCCTTTTTCCTAACATGGCGATCCATCTCCCACAATGGCGGCCCAGAACGGGGCATGCCCTTGCAGTCTATTTCTGGTCACTTCTTACTGAACTCGACACTTTCCCTCTACCACCTTTCCTGCGGGTTCACTTACATTCTCCTCCATGGCCCATGCCTCAGCCACAACTTCGTCTGGACCTACTGCAAGACCCAAAAGTCTCAGTTCCAACTGGGGCCCTCTGCCAGCAATTTTTCTCTATTCTCGGCGAGTTCCAGGGCTCAGAGATAGTCTACACCAATGGATCAATGGTCGATGGTATTGTTGGCTTCGCTTACGCTCACGTTGGACATACTCCTTACCGGCTGGCTGCAATATTTTCACTGCAGAATTGGTAGCCATCTATCGCACTCTTGAGCATATCCGCTCCTGTGCTGCAGAGTCCCTCATCTGTAGTGACTACTTAAGCAGCCTACAAGCTCTCGACCAGTGATTCCCTCATCATCCTTTGGTACTGACTATCAAGGAGTCTCTTTATGACCTCAGCAATAGTGGATGTTCAGAGACCTTCATTTGGTATCCAGTACATATTGGTATCCTGGGCAATGAAGTTGCTGACTGCCTGGCCAAACCGACTACCGGTAAACCAATTCTGGCCTGCTAGAGACTGATCTTCGATTGGACTTGTGCCGCGAAGTTTTCAATATCTGGGATACTGAATGCACACCCTCAATACACCAAATAAACTACATGATATCAAGGAGACAGCGAATCTGCGGGGTCATTCATGCAGACCACTCGCTGGGACACTATTGTCCTTTGCCAGCTCCGCATTGGCCATACTTGGCGAACACGTGGCCACTTCCTCCATCATGAGGACCCACTTTGGTGTTGCTGTGGCTCCCACATGACTGTTGTCCACATCTTGTTGGACTGCTCTATTTTAGCTCCTCTTTGTGTACTTTTAAACTCCCTGCGGTGTTGGGCGACAATGCCTTAATGGCTGGTGTTGTTTTATGTTTTGTTCGTAAGGAGGGTTTTTATCACACAATCTAACGGCGGGAGTCTAGCCTCTCTCCAGGCCTCCATCCTCCCTCCATTTCAACACTTCCTCACTCTTTCTTTGTTGTTTGTTTGCCTTGGTGTCCTTGACCCTACGAGTGTTCATCTCGCCTTCTCATTTAGGCTGGAGATTTTAGTATGTTGCGGAGTGGCTGGCTCATCCCTTTTCGTTTTTGTGATCAGCCAGCCTAGACCACCTGCTATATTATTTTAATACCTTCCATTTCTTTTCCTTTTAGTGTACGTTTTCGCTTTTTGGTTAGCATCTTACGTTTTTTCTTTCTTTCTATGTGGTTCCCAATTAGTGTTCTACCCTTTTCCTTTCCCTGACTCCTTTTAGGAATTGTTTTAACTTGAGCCTTGTTTGCATTAGGAAAAAGGGACTGACGACCCTGTACTAAGGACCCTTTATATCCCAAACCAACCAACCATTATCGTCCATCAGCACAAAGACTGGGCCCACAACACCTCATAACAACCGCACAAGAGCTCCCAAGAACTTTTCACAATGCATAACAGCAGTTAAACCTTTTCGATTCACCTGTAGAATTTCACAAAGAGGTGTTTGGGTAGTCAACATAATCCCTGCTCTCGCCATTAGGGATCCTCGTCGATGTCGTTCTCTTTCCACAGTGTTTGGGTCCCAAAATCGTGTTGCACGTTCCCTCCAGATGCGAATCCGTCGAGAATCATTCTTGAGAGGAAATTGGGGCTCATCTGTGAAAAGAACATTGGTCCCCTATTCGACTGTCAAGGTAGCAAGTTGACGACTCCACTTTAGACATTCCCTTTTGTGAAGACCTGTCAGAGGTACACAGGTCTTTGACAATAAAGGTCACTCTGTCGAAGCCTTCTGTACACCTTTTGCCACAATACAACACGATTAGTGAATGTTAGGTACCTGTCGTGCCCTCGCAGCCAAATAACGGTCCTCATCACGCTACACGTGGTCAGTCCTACCCTGGTCTTTGGGATACAGTTTCGGTCTCTATAGGCTGACGCCACTTCCGAGAAGCAACAGAACGATTCACATTAAGCCATCGCGCCACATCAGTTTGAGACTGTCCTGCTTCCCATTCTTCCCTTGGCCCTCCACTAAAGAGAGCCTGGTAGGCGTCTTCTCTGTGCCATATTGCACCATCTGTGACTGTGTACATAGCCACTGTGGATGCGGAGCTACCCGGAAACACTAACCCGTTTGATAGGTGCCCTGATGTCATCGTTTGCGTGGTTGTCCATTGACAAGACGTGCAGAACACGATCGTACGGACATCTGTTGGGAGTGTGTATGATCGTATCACAAATTAGGAACAGGATGGGGAAATAGCGGTTTGCTGAAGCTCATACGACTATTATTATCGCGAAAAATACGTTACCACAGCGTTCGTCATTTTGTAGGGTTGAAAGGTGTAAGGTGCCTCTTACGTGGGGAAGACATTTTTACCAGTTTTAATAAATTATTGTCTCTTATTGATATATTCACGATAGTTAGGAAGTGCTGTAGTCTGCAGCCGGCCGTGAGTCGGAGAGCATTTCCCACGCTGGCTGGCGTCGCGCGTAGTGGGGTGGGGCTCGGCGCTGGACCGTAGCAACAAGCGTCAGCCTGCGAAATATACATGACGGGAAGTACCGCCATCTTGGCGCCAAAGTCATCGATTTTGTTTATTTATATTTAATAATTAAAGTCATTTATGACAACATGAATACTAGGAGGAGCCTCTGGATGTTTAAAACTATTTATCATAATTTTGCCTCGTTAAAATTCATGCCCGTTCATTAACAAATGCATATCTTAGTAAGTACGAACTTGATCGGAAATCCACGAACTATGACGAAACTAGTCAGAGATACGGGCTGCGCGCGAAAGTCGGCAGTCGGCGTTAAGAGCTCTTCCTGTCTTGTTCGATGGTAGCCATGCTCTCGGTTTCGAGTAGTTTGTGACATGAATGTGTCATTATTGATCTAATAGGAATAAAAGTGATATTACGGCATTCTGGATGTTAATTTCGAGTAAATAGATACCCCAAAGTCGATCGACAGAAATTTCAGATAATTAGCTTCCACCGACAGAGGCATCGAATGCGCCAATGAACAATCTCCACGGGACGACACTTACGAGAGCTGCACCGCGCACAGGTAGGAGGAAATCCGACGACACCACCCACCGAGGCGGATCAAGGGAGGTCCGACTTACACTCGCAAATTCCTGGTGGAAATGCTGACCAGTCATACTGTACGTCATATACAGGGTGTTACATAAAGGTACGGCCAAACTTTCACGAAACATTCCTCACACACAAATAAAGAAAATATGTTATGTGGACATGTGTCCGGAAACGCTTACTTTCCATGTTAGAGCTCATTTTATTACTTCTCTTCAAATCACATTAATCATGGTATGGAAACACACAGCAACAGAACGTACCAGAGTGACTTCAAACACTTTGTTACAGGAAATGTTCAAAATGTCCCCCGTTAGCGAGGATGCATGCATCCACCATCCGTCGCATGGAATCCCTGACGAGCTGATGCAGCCCTGGAGAATCACAGCCGTCCACAATACGAGCACGAAGAGTCTCTACATTTGGTACCGGGGTTGCGTAGACAAGAGCTTTCAAATGCCCCCATAAATGAAAGTCAAGAGGGTTGAGGTCAGGAGAGCGTGAAGGCCATGGAATAGGTCCGCCTCTACCAATCCATCGGTCACCGAATCTGTTGTTGAGAAGCGTACGAACACTACGACTGAAATGTGCAGGAGCTCCATCGTGCGTGAACCACATGTTGTGTCGTACATGTAAAGGCACATGTTCTAGCAGCACAGGTAGAGTATCCCGTATGAAATCATGATAACGTGCTCCATTGAGTGTAGGTGGAATAACATGGGGCCCAATCAAGACATCACCAACAATGCCTGTCCAAACGTTCACAGAAAATCTGTGTTGATGACGTGATTGCACAATTGCGTGCGGATTCTCGTCAGCTCACACATGTTGATTGTGAAAATTTACAATTTGATCACGTTGGAATGAAGCCTCATCCGTAAAGAGAACATTTGCACTGAAATGAGGATTGACACATTGTTGGATGAACCATTCTTAGAAGTGTACCCGTGGAGGCCAATCAGCTGCTGATAGTGCCTGCACACGCTGTACATGGTACGGAAACAACTGGTTCTCCCGTAGCACACTCCATACAGTGACGTGGTCAATGTTACCTTGTACAGCAGCAACTTCTCTGACGCTGACATTAGGGTTATCGTCAACTGCACGAAGAATTGCCTCGTCCATTGCAGGTGTCCTCGTCGTTCTAGGTCTTCCCCAGTCGCGAGTCATAGGCTGGAATGTTCCGTGCTCCCTAAGACGCCGATCAATTGCTTCGAACGTCTTCGTTCTGGAAATGTGTCTCGATACAAACGTACCTCGCCCGTGCTAAACCATACATCAAATGGGCATCTGCCAACTCCGCATTTGTAAACATTGCACCGACTGCAAAACCACGTTCGTGATGAACACTAACCTGTTGATGCTACGTACTGATGTGCTTGATGCTAGTACTGTAGAGCAATGAGTCACATGTCAACACAAGCACCGAAGTCAACATTATCTTCCTTCAATTGGGCCAACTGGCGGTGAATCGAGGAAGTACAGTATATACTGACGAAAATAAAATGAGCTCTAACATGGAAATTAAGCTTTTTCGGACACATGTCCACATAACATCTTTTCTTTATTTGTGTGTGAGGAATGTTTCCTGAAAGTTTGGCCGTACGTTTTTGTAACACCCTGTATACCACCCTCTACGGACTCGCGGCCAAGCTGAGTAATAACAGTATCAGTTTAGAAGCGAGGGGATCTCGCAAAGGCTGTGATCGTTCTCTCCCGTTCTCTTTCGTTCCAACCAGTGTAAACAATTGTTCGCAGATATAAGCGAATGCTAGTGAACGCTGGCAAACTGTGTACGAATGCTCGTTCGCTTCCACTTGCTCCGGTGAGAACGAGGCTTCCCAGGACGCCCGTTAAGTACCGTAGCCGTGACGCTTGTGACGCGACTGAATGAATTACAGGCAGCCCCCGTACGTCGGGCACCAGAATGGATCCGGAGAGCGCAGCGGGGCGCGCGGCGGCGCGGCGCCAGGCGGGGCGGGCGGGCGCGGCCGCGGGCCGCACGTCGGGGCGCGCGTCGCCGCTGGCGTCGTCCAGCCAGCACAGCCAGCACGCCGCGGCGTTGTCGCTGCCCGCCGTCGACGCCGCCGCCGTCGCCGACCGGCTGAGCGCGCGCGCCACCGCCTCCGCCGCCGCCGCCGTCTCCTTCGCGGCCTCCGACAACGCCGCCGACCGGCCGCCGCCGCCGTCGCCGCCGCTGCCGCCGCCCGACGCCGTCGCCACCCCGCGGACGATGCGAGAGCGCGCCAGGTGGCTAAAACAGTTTCATTTACCCACTATACGTGAACCACAGACATACCAGCTGCTGACACACAATGCGGTGGAACTCAATTTTTCTCAGTTTGAGAAATGAAAGGTTTTGCGTTGCGTTTAATGTATATTCGTGCTTTACAGTAATTCGTGATTCATTAGATCAAATGTGCAAATGAATTATACTACTGGCCATTAAAATTGCTACACCAAGAAGAAATGCATATGATAAACGGGTATTCATTGAACAAATATATTATACTAGAACTGACATTTTTTGTTGTGGTCTTCAGTCCTGAGACTGGTTTGATGGAGCTCTCCATGCTACCCTATCCTGTGCGAGCTTCTTCATCTCCCAGTACTTACTGCAACCCACATCTTTCTGAATCTGCTTAGTGTATTCATCTCTTTACCCTCCACGCTGCCCTCCAATGCTAAATTTGTGATCCCTTGATGCCTCAGAACATGTCCTACTAACCGGTCCCTTCTTTTTGTCAAGTTGTGCCACATACTCCTCTTCTCCCCAATTCTCTTCAATACTTCATCATTAGTTATGTGATCTACCCATCTAATCTTCAGCATTCTTCTGTAGCACCACATTTCGAAAGCTTCTATTCTCTTCTTGTCCAAACTACTTATCGTCCATGTTTCACTTCCATACATGGCTACACTCCATACAAATACTTTCAGAAACGACTTCCTGACACTTAAATCTATACTTGATATTAACAAATTTCTCTTCTTCAGAAACGCTTTCCTTGCCATTGCCAGTACATTTTATATCCTCTCTACTTCGACCATCATCAGTTATTTTGCTCCCCAAATAGCAAAACTCCATTACTACTTTAAGTGTCTCATTTCCGAATCTAATTCCCTCAGCATCACCCGACTTAATTTGACTACATTCCATTATCCTCGTTTTGCTTTTGTTGATGTTCATCTTATATCCTCCTTTCAAGACACTGTCCATTCCGTTCAACTGCTCTTCCAAGTCCTTTCCTGTCTCTGATAGAATTACAATGTCATCGGCGAACCTCAAAGTTTTTATTTCTTCTCCATGGATATTAATACCTACTCCGAATTTTTCTTTTCTTTCCTTCACTGCTTGCTCAATATACAGATTGAATAACATCGGGGAGAGGCTACAACCCTGTCTCACTCGCTTCCCAACCACTGCTTCGCTTTCATACCCCTCGAGTCTTATAACTGCCATCTGGTTTCTGTACAAATTGTAAATAGCCTTTCGCTGCCACCTTTAGAATTTGAAAGAGAGTATTCCAATCAATATTGTCAAAAGCTTTCTCTAAGTCTAGAAATGCTAGAAACGTAGGTTTGCCTTTCCTTAATCTATTGGCTCTGAGCACTATGGGACTCAACTGCTGAGGTCATAAGTCCCCTAGAACTTAGAACTACTTAAACCTAACTAACCTAAGGACATCACACACATCCATGCCCGAGGCAGGATTCGAACCTACGACCGTAGCGGTCGCGCGGTTCCAGACTGTAGCGCCAGAACCGCTCGGCCACCAGCGGCCGGCTGCTTAATCTATTTTCTAAGATAAGTCGTAAGGTCAGTATTGCCTCACGTGTTCCAATATTCCTACGGAATCCAAACTGCTCTTCCCCGAGATCGGCTTCTACCAGTTTTTCCATTAGTCTGTAAAGAATTCGCGTTAGTATTTTGCAGCTGTGACTTATTAAACTGACAGCTCGGTAATTTTCACATCTGTCAACACCTGCTTTCTTTGGGATTGGAATTATTATATTCTTCTTGAAGTCTGAGGGTATTTCGCCTGTCTCATACATCTTGCTCACCAGATGGTAGAGTTTTGTCATGACTGGCTCTCCCAAGGCCATCAGTAGTTCTAATGGAATGTTGTCTACTCCCGGGGCCTTGTTTTGACTCAGGTCTTTCAGTGTTCTGTCAAACTCTTCACACAGTATCGTATCTCCCATTTCGTCTTCATCTACATCCTCTTCCATTTCCATAATATTGTCCTCAAGTACATCGCCCTTGTGTAGACCCTCTATATACTCCTTCCACCTTTCTGCTTTCCCTTCTTTGCATAGAACTGGGTTTCCATCTGAGCTCTTGATATTCATATAAGAGGTTCTCTTTTCTCCAACGGTCTCTTTAATTTTCCTGTAGGCATTATCTATCTTACCCCTAGTGAGATAAGCCTTTACATCCTTACATTTGTCCTCTAGCCATCCCTGCTTAGCCATTTTGCACTTCCTGTCGATCTCATTTTTGAGACGTCTCTATTCCTTTTTGCCTGCTTCATTTACTGCATTTTTATATTTTCTCCTTTCATCAATTAAGTTCAATATTTCTTCTGTTACCCAAGGATTTCTACTAGCCCTCATCTCTTTACCTACATGATCCTCTGCTGTCTTCACTACTTCATCCCTCAGAGCTACCCATTCTTCTTCTACTGTACTTCTTTCCCCCATTCCTGTCAATTGTTCCCTTATGCTCTCCCTGAAACTCTGTACAACCTCTGGTTCTTTCAGTTTATCCAGGTCCCATCTCCTTAAATTCCCACCTTTTTGCAGTTTCTTCAGTTTCAATCTGCAGTTCATAACCAATAGATTGTGGTCAGAATCCACATCTGCCCCTGGAAATGTCTTACAATTTAAAACCTGGTTCCTAAATCTCTTTCTTACCATTATATAATCTATCTGATACCTTTTAGTATCTCCAGGATTCTTCCATGTATACAACCTTCTTTCATGATTCTTGAACCAAGTGTTAGCTATGATTAAGTTATGCTCTGTGCAAAACTCTACCAGGCGGCTTCCTCTTTCATTTCTTAGCCCCAATCCATATTCACCTACTACACTGCTGGCCACCGTAAATGCAACACCCTGAAGGAAGCATCCGAATCAAGTGAAATTTACACCATGAGTTTGCAGCGATGAGATATGCAACTGATTAGAATTTCAGCGCATTAGAATTTATTTGTAAAACATAAACATAATGTGGTAAAGTAAATTGAGTCTTCACTTACTGCTCCCACTATG
The DNA here is from genome assembly GCF_023898315.1 of Schistocerca nitens. NCBI lineage: Eukaryota > Metazoa > Arthropoda > Insecta > Orthoptera > Acrididae > Schistocerca > Schistocerca nitens. Next base: position 95,112,771 of record NC_064618.1, on the reverse strand, counting down.
CACTTTTCTCTCACAAACTGAGTTAATAAAACTGCGTTATTTTTATGTCATCTCGTTGTCTCTTTAGGCTTGTACCGGGGGAGCGAGAAGGGGCTGTTGTTCAGTGTCTGGCATTCTCTTCCTATATCACAAACTGGATGCATACATTAACTGGGTTATTTATTCATAAGAACAGAAAGTTACTTAAGATAGTCGTTGTGGTACAAGCTCTCTGTAATAGTCAATGTTAGCCTCACTGTTGGTGAAGTACAAAGTTCGCTATGTACCCTATTCTGGTCGCTGTGTGCTGCCTGTCTCTGAGCTAGCGGCGGAGCTAACTGCTACTGCCACTCCCACTGGGCTGCAACTCATGACAGAGTGGAACTCACTCCATGCGACAGACTGGCCATCCGGTCCACGGCGGTGATCTAAATACTGGCGGCCGAGAGGGCGTTGGCGGTGCATTTCTTGTGTGTCTGTTATTGGCCTCTATCGATCTTCTCACAACCTCCTTGCTGCCTGGTGTGCTGGCGCCAGCTTACGCCAGCAGAGTTATTGTTGTTAATTACTAGAGTGCTGCCAATTGAGCCTGTCTAATAGTTCTGCAGTGCATTCATCTACGGATTGTAAATAAATTGTTCTTTCTAAATGTCGAAATTTCTTAAAGTGTAATTCTTGTCATGCTGATGTTTCGAGAGGATTTATAATGGTGCATGTCTGTTTACTCAGTTTCACCGTCCACGTCATCTTTCTCTGCTAAAGGGTCAACGTGTCTAGGTCCAGATTCCTAAGCTGAACTCGTAGTTGTCAGTTGGCTGAAGAGGCATGGTACACCAGAGGCATGCACGGGAGAAGTGTCATCGTGTCTCTTCTTTTTGCCTTGGTGACAGGTCGCACTGAACTGTTGGGAGGGATGAATTGAATAGACATGCGAGGACGCCCACGAGCATGATGAGAAGCTGTAATATCCAAAGTTTGGAAGAGGTTCCTGAGTCAAGAGATTCTTTTTGTAAACCGAGGCCGCGCGGGAGTAGCCGAGCGGTCTAAGGCGCTGCAGTCATGGACTGTGCGGAAAGTCCCAGCGGAGGTTCGAGCCCTCTCTCGGGCATGGGTGTGTGTCTTTGTCCATAGGATAATTTAGGTTTAGTAGTGTGTAAGCTTAGGGACTGATGACCTTAGCAGTTAAGTCCCATAAGATTCACACGCATTTGAACTTTTTTTTTGTGTAAACCGAGATGTGGTCAGTCTTTCTGTAAACGAACCCATCAAACGTGTAGCCAAGTGAACTTTCCATTTTGCGTATTATTCTTTCTAAATGTCACACTTTTCTCTATATCCGTTGTTGAGACAAAATCATTAAGGGCCATTCTACAAACAGTGTAGTGTTGTATTCTCTTTTAAATGACATTACACCAATCATCCGGAGTGAAAATCTGAGGGATTCTTGATTTTGTCTCAATAACTCCGACATCCCGATCGTTTGGAAGAAAGGAGTGTCGCGATAACATAAACTTATGGTCAATCAAATGGATCTCATTTCTTGGGTTCTTTACAATCTCTGTCCAAATTAGCGCAAGTTTCGAATTCCGATTGTGACCAGTTACTGAGTCACTGTATGATATTACGTGATGAGCATCATGAGCAAGCTTTACAAGGAAGGAACCTACGTCTTGCGAGCCTTTCGATGCCAAAGCCTCATCCCAAACGTACATAAAGCCATTGTCAGTTTCTAGATCATTACTGCCGCAGTTGTATACATACAAATCCCTCAAATAATAAGCTTTTGATGTTGAATCCTTTCTGAAGATCAAAAGTTATGGTTACAGTATTCACACTCCCTTTAGTGAACCTGGTTTCCTCAGCCAAACACTGCTGTTTTCCAATGTTCATTTTGTTTTTGCTCTAATGCCGATTCAAGTGGTTCTTCTGCAGTCAAAATTCTCAACTTTAGGGAGTCACAGATAGCATAGGAAACTTTCTCTAGGCCATGGAACGAGAAGTTCAATCTCCAGCTGAAAATACGTCCGTAGAAACTCTCCTTCACTACTCTTCTATCTGCAACTTGTTTCTCAATGTTGGTGACCGAGCGGTTCTATGCGCTTCATTCTGGAACCGCGCGACTGCTACGGTCGCAGGTTCGAATCCTGCCTCGGGCATGGATGTGTGTGATTTCCTTAGGTTAGTTAGGTTTAAGTAGTTCTAAGTTCTAGGGAACTGATGACCTCAGATGCTAAGTCCCATAGTGCTTAGAGCCATCTGAACCATTTAACAGATAGCGTTGCACGTTGCGCATCCTATATCGACTATGCAAGCACCTTCTAGATCTGGCGGCAGCATTCGAGAGAATACTAGCATTCTCCATTTATACAGGATTGGAACTATTTAACTATCACCATCGGACATTTTCCATTTGAATAAAGATCTGATAAGACGATTCTTTGTAAACATAATACGAACAACGAGTGCAAGTTAGTAATTTTTGACGTGTTTACTGCAGGTATATAGGGCGCGAAGTGTATAGTGACGTGTACTTCGATAACTAAAGTGTTATTGTCGACTGTCTACCATCTAATAAACTTACCTTATCATAACTTATGAAAATGCCTAAGGACGCAAAGGGAAAGCGACGCATTTCGGATGATTGCACATAGCAGTGGTCTTTTATCAAGAAAGGACGTACGCATCAGGAAGCATTGTGTGAGATTTGTAGCTGTTTCGTCTCAGTAACTCACGGAAGTAAGGCAGATGTGGAGCATCACATTTCTACGAAGAGTCATACAAATAGATTCGCGGTAGCATCGACGTCAAAGCCTCTTTCTGCATTCATAACTAAAGAAGAAATTCAGGAAGAATTGCTTGCTGCTGCTGCAAACGGGTTATAAAGTTGTCAAGCATCATCAGTCCTTCAGTTCTCTTGCCTGTACCGTAAAACTGAACGCCGCAATGTATCCTCGTGTGAAGATTTCAGGCGACACTTGTTTTCCGGAATATATGTTATCTGAAGAGCCAGACTTGCTGGAAAGCTAGAAATCTTGCAAAAAAAACTGGTGTACCAACTACCTCTGCCGCAAAAAGCTCCATGTAATTGTATTCTAAATAAAAAGTAATTATATTAAATAAATTTTTACTTCATTTCTACACTCCCATTCCAGACAGATATGGCATTCCTAGTTACGGAACCCTAAAAACAACGCCCGCATCTCGTGGTCGTGCGGTAGCGTTCTCGCTTCCCACGCCCGGGTTCCCGGGTTCGATTCCCGGCGGGGTCAGGGATTTTCTCTGCCTCGTGATGGCTGGGTGTTGTGTGCTGTCCTTAGGTTAGTTAGGTTTAAGTAGTTCTAAGTTCTCGGGGACTTATGACCACAGCAGTTGAGTCCCATAGTGCTCAGAGCCATTTGAACCATTTTTTGAACCTAAAAACAACCAAGACAAGTGCGTAAGTAGTAGATATGTGTCGGGAAGAACCGAAACGTAGTAAGATGTTGATACGTTAATTATGTAAACAGCAACAGCAATCCTAAGTTCTCTTACTGAAATAATCTGTGAATCGGGTTCTCACCTAGAATCCCCGGGATAGAGCAAACTCTGTCTGTTAGAGGAATCATGTTTTTCATTGGAAACTTCTCAACGGTTTCCATTTATAGTTGGGATCTCTGTCTTTCAAAATTCCGGGAATTGAAATAAGAAACCAATGTAAACCAAACATTTTTAATTTAAAATTATATTTTTTACACTGCATGCAGCTTGTAATGCCTTTAGATTAGTAACAATAAAATCACAAAATTCTTTGCAGGTAAATTTGAAATTAGTGCACACCGATATTTCGGATTTGACGCGGGCTTCATTTAGGCTATGGGGACTATTTGACCACAGTTCGTTAACAATGTGAAAACACGTTCTGCAGTGGCGTTTGAGATGGGGGTCGATAAAGCGAAAGTGACAATTTATCTTCATTTTTTGGCATGTTCAGAGAAGCACTCAGATCCTGTAAATCTCTCCAGTCAGTTTCTTCATCCAATGTCAAAATGTTTATTTTATTTTAAATAGAGTCGTCTTATTCATCCCCTTATTCAAAAAAGCGAACAATGCTCCAGATATTGGTATGTGTCTTCTTTAAAAGTATTTTGATCACTAACTATCAACTTCTCCAGACATTGCATTCCTGACTGTTTGTAAGACTTTCATTTTTCCTGCTAGTAATTTGGTTTCGCAATTCTGTCAAAACTGCATGAAGCTCAATGCATGTAATATAGTCACTTAACAGTTTTTTAATAGAGTTTCAAAAATTTGCATTATGTTGTGGGCAAAATAGACGTAGGATAATGGAAGACAGTTCTCATGTTCAAGAGCCTTCCAAATTATTGCTGCGCATTCATCTTCGCCTTCACTAAGAAAATATTCTCTCAAACCTGTCAATTTGAAAGCACTCTGTCTAAAGCTGGAAGCAAAGAGAGTCATCGTGTAGGCACATGGCGGAAAACAGATTTGTGCTCTAGATGAGCGAAATTGAAAAATACAAATGTTGAAATTGCGGTATAAACTTTCAACATCAACGATTCCCCCTCAGACTGTAATGTTTTTAATGCATTTTCGTTACAGTTATGTAAAATGTGTCACTTACAATTCGACTTCAAAATACTTTGATATTCTGTTTAGAGCTTTTAAAAAACTGAACTGTGAATCCCACAGCAGATTGAACCTGTAGATACTTGAATGTACAGACAGTGAAGTTACTGATGCCCAGGGTCCCGTTTTCCTATAATACTGTACAGAGATGTGTTTTGATGGCTTCTCTAATTTCAGCAGTCTTGAGAAAAGATCTGTAAATCTTATTTCACACCATCTCTAAGTGAAAAATATTGCACTGTAACTGGAAACATTTTTAAATTTCCTTTGTTAGAAAGCTCTGTGTGCATGTCGGACCATGAAATTCGGATAGAAGTATTTCTTGCAACAGTATGGCTATGACATTTTCACAGGTGGTTGTAACTTGAGTTTGATCGCACGCTATTTTGTTTGCAACTTCTGAATGAGAAAATAACGTAGGAAACAGTTTACTGTTACAGCCTTGACTAAAGTAGCTGTGGCGATGTTTCACTCCGTGATATACAGACGTAACTTCTGCAGCAGCAACTAAATCATCTTCTCGTGAACATTTTTTCGCTAAAAAAAGCTAGAAACTGATGACATTGCAGTCCTGTTTTTGAGATTTATGTTTTCTACCCTTCGAATGCATAATCAGAGTTCTTGTACCTTCATATTTCACTCTAATGTCAGTTCTGCATACCTTACACTCTGCGATGAAATCATCTCATTTTTTAATCCAAGCACTAAATAACGATTGTTCAACCAACTTTCGTCAAAGTTTGTACGGTACCTGACTCTCGTCTTTCTCGGATGTTTCTGCGTTAATAGTCACGAAATACAAGTTAATGTCTGTTTAAACTTTGTCCGAAACTGACATTCATCGTAAGGCTGCATCAGTCATAAAAGGTTTCATGTTTCTTACGTAGCTGTCCCATGTACTTCTCACCGCTTAAAAGAAACGTAAGTTTAATTCTATTGTCACTTTTTATCAGTGCAACAGTCTTTGGAGATCTGTTGATCTCGGAAGGCATTAATTAGCCACAGCGAAGCGATACATCTCTGTAGAAATAACAGTAACGGCCGCAGACTAGATTCGTTGACAATAGTTTCTCCTGTGAAGATATCGTGTTCCGATTCCTCTTTCCCCTCACTTTCGCTTCCCACGTCTTCCGCCACAATTCCTCGCTGTGAGCTGCCGGTTACTCACTGCGCAAGCCAGTCCAAACGAGTTATTCAGTACACAAGCCTGCTGTACACAAGGGGCGACCGAGATTTCGGTTCGTGAGCTGTGGCCTGGCTGGAGTACTATAGCGCTCAGCCTGGTAGCATTTCCCCCACCACCAGGGCATGCAGAGCAAGCGTTATTTAGCGTGAGGAGCGGCAAGAGGGCGAAAATGCGAATCCGCACCATTTAAATGACGCTGCAGTCCCATTGCATATGACTTGGTTTTGTTTGACATTTCTCAACAACATACACTACTGGCCATTAAAATTGCTACACCAAGAAGAAATGCAGATGATAAACGGGTATTCATTGGACAAATATATTATACTAGAACTGACATGTGATTACATTTTCACACAATTTGGGTGCATAGACCCTGAGAAATCAGTACCCAGAACAGCCACCTCTGGCCGTAATAACGGCCTTGATACGCCTGGGCATTGAGTCAAACAGAGCTTGGATGGCGTGTACAAGTACAGCTGCCCATGCAAATTCAGCACGATACCACAGTTCATCAAGAGTAGTGACTGGCGTATTGTGACGAGCCAGTTGCTCGGCCACCATTTACCAGACGTTTTCAATTGGTAAGAGATCTGGAGAATGTGCTGGCCAGGGCAGCAGTCGAACATTTTATGTATCCAGAAAGGCCCGTACAGGACCTGCAACACGCGGTCGTGCATTATCCTGCTGAAATGTAGGGTTTCGCAGGGATCGAATGAAGGGTAGAGCCACGGGTCGTAACACATCTGAAATGTAACGTCTACTGTTCAAAGCGCCGTCAATGCGAACAAGAGGTGACCGAGACGTGTAACCAATGGCACCTCATACCATCACGCCGGGTGGTACGCGAGTATGGCGATGACGAATACACGCTTCCAATGTGCGTTCACCGCGATGTCGCCAAACACGGATGCGACCATCATGATGCTGTAAACAGAACCTGGTTTCATCCGAAAAAATGACGTTTTGCCATTCGTGCTCCCAGGTTCGTCGTTGAGTACACCATCGCAGGCGCTCCTGTCTGTGATGCAACGTCAAGGGTAACCGCAACCATGGTCTCCGAGCTGATAGTCCATGCTGCTGCAAACGTCGTCGAACTGTTCGTGCAGATGGTTGTCGTCTTGCAAACGTCTCAGTCTGTTGACTCAGGGATCGAGACGTGGCTGCACGGTCCGTTACAGCCATGCGGATAAGATGCCCGTCTACGATAAACCGCAATCGCGATAGGCTACAATCTGACCTTTATCAAAGTCGGAAACGTGATGGTACGCATTTCTCCTCCTTACACGATGCATTACAACAACGTTTCACCAGGCAACGCCGGTCAACTGCTGTTTGTGTATGAGAATTCGGTTGGAAACTTTCCTCATGTCAGCACGTTGTAGGTGTCGCCCCGCCGCCAACCTTGTGTGAATGCTCTGAAAAGCTAATCATTTGCATATCACAGCATCTTCTTCCTGTGGTTAAATTTCGCGTCTGTAGCACGTCATCTTCGTGGTGTAGCAATTTTAATGGCCAGTAGTGTACATAGCAAACGAACCAAATTTCAGTATTATTTATTTTTCGCGCAGAAGATACAATATAATTTTTATCTGGTACAAACTGTCGACCTATGGACAGATGCTGACAATTTCACAGATTTTCAGTCTCATGTTGCCATGTAATAATGACGTATTTAGCTCCAGAATCGAAAAAAGATCTTTCACACACATATGTTGATTGAAATACTGTAGCACCTTTGCAACCTCTTTATCTAGATGCGGAAAACAATGTAGACGTCCTGGAGAGCTTTAACGTAAAAGGACTTGACTTTAAAATGAGAATTACATTGTAAATCAATCCGTTACGTGTGCATATGCAAAGGAGGGCTTTCATCTGAAATGGCAAACTGTCTCTAAAACAAACGTAACAGTGGCAGTGTCCTCAAAACATTTATAATACGGTCCTTGTAATTCTTTAAGGCTACAATGAATTCTTCAAACTTTGTCGTTTCTTTAACGCCAGTGAGCTTAGAAAACTATATTTCAGAATTTGTCCCTTCTACAATGCAAATTTTTTTTAAATGGATCCCCATTAAATCGGACGTAAGTTTCCAACTTGCATGGTCTTACTGCGAGCAGTGTGTAATAAAGTCCACTTAAAATACGAGATTTCAGTCCATTCCGGATGTTCTAATTTTAGTTTCTGCACTCGTTTCTCCTTCATAAATTCAACAATTGTGGTTTTAAAACCAAAAAGTCGTTCCAGGCGTGCTCCTAAGCTTAACTGAAGTACTTTTTGCTAATACACAAGAGTCTAGAAAAATGTAGACACTCTTTGATAGTCAATATTAATGGAACAGAACGACATACCGTTACAATTCTTGCAAGGGGGGAAGCTTATTTTATGTGTACAAAGTGACGCCCATTAGCAGCCAAACAATGTCGATGTCGCTGACCCAACCACGGCTGTCAGTGTTGTCGGTGTGATAGCGCCGAAGGACGCCTCGACGGTTTCTAGTAGTTCGTTCAGTGTACCTGGCTTCTGTTGATAAACTTCATTTTTCAAGATTTTTCAAGGTCCTCCACAGGTAGAAATCAAGGGGTTTAAGATCTGGAGATCGTGGTGGATACTTAGCAGCTCCTCTCGGCCTATACATTTGTCCAGGTAGATTTTCATCCAACTAGGCTCTGGCATCTCTGTGGTAGTGCGGCGGAGAGCCATACTGTTGGTGGCAAAATCTTTCATTTCCAGACACTTCTCGGATGACAGGATAAAATCAGTGTTTGCAGCATAATAAAATAGGCCTCACCAATTACGATGCGTTCAAAGAAAAATGAGCCAATCAAACTGCACAATGGCCGGCCGCTGGTGGCCGAGCGGTTCTGGCGCTACAGTCTGGAACCGCGCGACCGCTACGGTCGCAGGTTCGAATCCTGCCTCGGGCATGGATGTGTGTGTTGTCCTTAGGTTAGTTAGGTTTAAGTAGTTCTAAGTTCTAGGGGACTTATGACCTCAGCAGTTGAGTCCCATAGTGCTCAGAGCCATTTTTTGAAACTGCACAATGACAGAACACACCATACATTAACATCCAGTAGATTAACATGTTTGTTCACATGAACGTGAGGATTTTGAGGAGCCCAGTACATGCAACTTGTTGCGATTTATAGTACCGTTCAGTTTGAACTGCGGCTTGTCAGACCAGATAACCACAGTCGCAAACCGTTCATCCTCGCGAAGCATTCCTTCAAACCACTCGCAGTACTCCATCCCACGATCCCGGTCGTCCTCGTTCATAGCGTGCAGCGAACTTGGAATGTACACATTCCACTTGGCAGCCTTCAGAATTCGGTTTACCCGACTTTCACATGCACGCTGCTTCACAGAGTGTTGTGGTGGCCTAGTAAAATGATAACACAGCAGCAGTGGAAGCTATTGATGTTTTGGTAAGCCAGGTCTTTCCTTATGCAGATCCTGACCAGTACCGTCGGCTTCAAATACATTCCGAATACGATAAATTGTTGGACGTGTTGGTGGCTGAGTTCTGTAAACATTACGCCAGCGCCGTTGTACGTCCATCATATTTTCATACTTTCATTACCACTTCAATACGGCCTTGCGTTGCCCAAATGACAATCTTCATTCAATGCTGGACTGTCATCTGCCGAAAAACGCGCGTCAAGATCTGTTCTGAAAACAGTGGACTACGCTACTGCGCGAAATTGCAGCGATATGTCGTTTTCTTCCACAGATATTAATTATCAAAGAATGTCTACATTTTTCTGGACCTCTCTGCATACAAAGCGTCCACACGTTTCGTACAGTCCCGCTGAAAACTTACAACTGACAATGGAAAAATGAGTGCGACTTCAGAAATTTTGCTATTCCTACTACCAACTTCTCCACGTGCTCCATGCCTGGAAATTTAGCACAGGCTGCTTCTTGCTGTACAGAACAGTCAATCCTGTATGTAGATCGTTGTAATTTTTTGCTTTTTCATTTCTCTGGTAAATCTTTAAATTATTTCTGCATGTCTTTCCATACTAAATTTGCGGTACCTGTCGATTAGGCTTGTGCGTAATTCATATTGAGAAATCTCATCCCTCTTCTGTCATTCCCATTCATTTTTAAAGACTTGTGACGACAGATCGCTAGACTGCCTCTCTTTGTGCAAACGGCCACTGCACCTGTGAATGTCCTTCAGACCATGAAAGAACAGCGAAGGGTAAATTGCGCTGTTTCCACCATTCTGCCGAAATGAAGAGAACTGTGCCGACCGAAATGCTACACCGCAGTCCTAAATGGAATGTCGCATCGTACTACATACTTCCGAAAACGACCGAGCTAAGCGTAGTTGCACGCGGCCTGTAGAAATTCTTGGGTAACAGAAGAGATATTGAATTTAATTGATGAAAGGAGAAAATATAAAAATGCAGTAAATGAAACAAGCCAAAAGGAGTACAAATGTCTGAAACATGCGATCTACAGGACTTCCAAAATGGCTAAACAGGGATGGCTAGAAGACAAAAGTTAGGATTTAGATGCATATATCACTAGGGGAACAGATACCGCCTACAGGAAAATTAAAGAGACGCCTTCATATTGTGTATCACAGACGGTCAAAATTATTTTTCTGGTCAAAATCATTTGACAGCTATGAATTCACAGTGGACAAATTATTTAATAAGCTTCCAGAACCTGTACGAGATTGACCAGGACATGCATTCAAACGAACACTACATGACTGGTTAATTGCTTACCCTTGTTATGATCCAAAGGAATTTATGAACTGTTATATAATGTTGTAATTTTAATAACTAGCCTGTTGTTCCTTTTATGTTATCAATTGTATTGTACCTGTGCCTCACAGGTACCTAAAATATTGAGAAGAAAGTTTTAATGGTGAGGCGCAACAATTTTTGTGTACATATATTGCTATAACGGGCTAATGACAGTAAAATTATAATTAGTTTTTGCAAACTTTGCCGAAAGAGCTTTCCTATAATTATATGACATGGCACGATTTATCTGCTGAAGAGAAAACATGGAACAAGTTACAAAAAGGTGTCATATTATGAACGGAGATGATGAGAGTGTTCCTCTATTAAAGATGTCGAAAATGAAGGTTAATATACTGCGAGCCAGTGGGTGTGTTGGACCTTCCATCGAGCTACAGACCCCCTTGAAGATTTCTCCCGCAGACGGGGACAAAACGTTGGGAATTGACACAGAATTCATCAACCGACCATGGCATAACAGTCCGGATAATTATAATTGACATCACAATCTGTTGGTTATGAGCTGTACGTTAAATCTGAAGAAACTGCAAAAAGGTGGTAATTTAAGAAGATGGGACCTGGATAAACTGAAAGAACCAGAGGTTGTAGAGAGCTTAAGAGAGAGCATTAGGAAACAATTGACCTATATGGAGGGAAGAAATACAGTAGAAGAAGAATGGGTAGCTTTCAGTGATGAAATAGTGAAGGCAGCAGAGGATCAAATAGGTAAAAAGACGAGGGCTAGTAGAAATTCTTGGGTAACAGAAGAGATATTGAATTTAATTGATGAAAGGAGAAAATATAAAAATGCAGTAAATGAAACAAGCCAAAAGGAGTACAAATGTCTCAAACATGCGATCTACAGGACTTCCAAAATGGCTAAACAGGGATGGCTAGAAGACAAACGTTAGGATGTAGATGCATATATCACTAGGGGAACAGATACCGCCTACAGGAAAATTAAAGAGACGCCTTCATATTGTGTATCACAGACGGTCAAAATTATTTTTCTGGTCAAAATCATTTGACAGCTATGAATTCACAGTGGACAAATTATTTAATAAGCTTCCAGAACCTGTACGAGATTGACCAGGACATGCATTCAAACGAACACTACATGACTGGTTAATTGCTTACCCTTGTTATGATCCAAAGGAATTTATGAACTGTTATATAATGTTGTAATTTTAATAACTAGCCTGTTGTTCCTTTTATGTTATCAATTGTATTGTACCTGTGCCTCACAGGTACCTAAAATATTGAGAAGAAAGTTTTAATGGTGAGGCGCAACAATTTTTGTGTACATATATTGCTATAACGGGCTAATGACAGTAAAATTATAATTAGTTTTTGCAAACTTTGCCGAAAGAGCTTTCCTATAATTATATGACATGGCACGATTTATCTGCTGAAGAGAAAACATGGAACAAGTTACAAAAAGGTGTCATATTATGAACGGAGATGATGAGAGTGTTCCTCTATTAAAGATGTCGAAAATGAAGGTTAATATACTGCGAGCCAGTGGGTGTGTTGGACCTTCCATCGAGCTACAGACCCCCTTGAAGATTTCTCCCGCAGACGGGGACAAAACGTTGGGAATTGACACAGAATTCATCAACCGACCATGGCATAACAGTCCGGATAATTATAATTGACATCACAATCTGTTGGTTATGAGCTGTACGTTAAATCTGAAGAAACTGCAAAAAGGTGGTAATTTAAGAAGATGGGACCTGGATAAACTGAAAGAACCAGAGGTTGTAGAGAGCTTAAGAGAGAGCATTAGGAAACAATTGACCTATATGGAGGGAAGAAATACAGTAGAAGAAGAATGGGTAGCTTTCAGTGATGAAATAGTGAAGGCAGCAGAGGATCAAATAGGTAAAAAGACGAGGGCTAGTAGAAATTCTTGGGTAACAGAAGAGATATTGAATTTAATTGATGAAAGGAGAAAATATAAAAATGCAGTAAATGAAACAAGCCAAAAGGAGTACAAATGTCTCAAACATGCGATCTACAGGACTTCCAAAATGGCTAAACAGGGATGGCTAGAAGACAAACGTTAGGATGTAGATGCATATATCACTAGGGGAACAGATACCGCCTACAGGAAAATTAAAGAGATCTTTGGAGAAAAGAGAACCACTTGCACGAATATCAAGAGCTCAGATGGAAACCCAGTTCTAGACAAAGATGGGAAAGCAGAAATGTGGAAGGAGTATATAAAGGGAAGTACTTGAGGGCAATATTATGGAAATGGAAGAGGACGTAGATGAAGATGAAATGGGAGATACGATATTGTGTGAAGAGTTTGACAGAGCACTGAAAGACCTAGTAGGGGGCTAGGCAGGTGCGAGCACAATTTGTTAGTGTGGGTTGCCTATATCATGGACAGATATGCACTCAGGGGCTAACCTATTGTTCTCCTTTGCTTGAGAGGTACTTAACCTATTGTTCTGTTAAGTTCTTTTCCCTGTCACCCCCATTACCTTTTGCTTGAAAGGCACTTAGGCTGTTGTCCCCACCGCCCTCCCCTCCCCCACCTCGCTCCTACAAGTACACTTTCAGGTCTGAGTTATTGGAATAGCTCCTCTCACTCTTATCAATTAATTAAATTAATCAATTAATTAACCTATCCTCCACTGGTAAATCCCCGCCCCTCCCATCCCCCAGAAAATAGTGGCAAGTTCAAATTCCATCAGGACAATGCATCACACCATGATTATCTCTACTAACCTACGAAAATGGCGGGAAGATAGGTCAATTGGGCTACCTAAACTAACGCAAGTCGTCCGACCGCCACCTCTTGGCGCAAAGTTTGAGTTTTGGCTGGAAGATAGGTCACTTGGGGTATCTCTACTAACCTAAGAAAATGGCAGGAAATTTAAGGGTAGTTCCACTAACCTAAGTCACCCATCAGCCACTTCATCCTAGGAAATGGTGGGGAAAGGACTTGGCCTGTGCTGTATGTAAGTCTTTATTATTGTCCATGCACTATTTATTCAAACAATTTGATGCAGTACACCCATCCAGTGTGTTCACCACGAGGTATGTACTCCAACTGACCTAGTACCAGTAATCCAAGATGGGGGTCCATGACGCCAGCTGCTGACGCAAGTAACGTTATCCAAGATGGCGGGAAACAGTGTGCTCGCCTCCATACTGATACTTCTCATCCTCCAGGTTCCTCTTCTCTCCTCTTTGAATCTTCCTGGCCTGTATTTGTAGGGAAGACACTGATCTGTTAGCTTTCTTGACCCTGCTCTCGTCGATGTTGTAAAATGCTTTTGTTGTAAACACACCGGCATCTATTCCAACTTTCTTCAGCACTTCAATTCTGCCATTATTTCCACTTTTGTGACATAAAACTGCATCATAGACACCTATTTGGAGCACTTCAAGTCCATAGAATGTCCTTTTTGAGCATCTAATCTAAATTAAGTTACTGAGGCTTACATTTGCATTTTATGTCATTCCATGAAGACACTTCCTCAATGAATCAGGGTTTGCAAGAAACTGGAATGTGGGCTTAATTGCATTCATAATGGGTTCTGGCCATGAGTGTTTATGTGAATATGTCTCATTTCTGTTGCTGAACTTACATCAATCGTCTTTTGGACACAGATTGTGCATTGGTGTTTGGTCAGCGGATAGTTTGTGAAAAAAAAAAAAAGCCCACACCACACGCCTCATTACCTCTAAATTATGGGTGTTTTTCCTGATAGCTCTCCCATAAAATAACTGAAGAGAATCAGTTTCTTTCAGAGTAATCCTGCCTTTTCCTCCTAGTGGTTTTCCATCCTCAAGTACTTTCCATTCTTCTCTTTCAGCAAGCAGCAAGCGATGTGGTCAACACATTCCAACTTTTCTGTTGTTTTATTGCATGGATTTTTATCTCTTACAGTTTTGAATAAAGAAGAGCCCCCATCACCAAGTTATTTAGTATATTTAACACCATACTGATCCTCAGATCTGGAGAACATCCTCACAACTGCAGCAACCTCTGTGCCCGCACTTGATTCATTATAATTTTTAGAGCATTTGGCTGCATGCTTTTCTTGCACAGTTTCTCACTGTCTTCATTGTTGGACATTCTCCTTGCTGCACACTGATGACAACATAATTTCTACATCTAAAACTTTACCTGACCAATACCAATAACAGATGCAATTTCATACAGAAATGTGTGACCCCTTTTTATCCAGGTCCCATCTACAGACACACACAGGTTAGTAACATTTCTAGGAGATTCACTGTCATGAATATCTACCCCGGATCTATTTCTTTTTGGTTTATTTCCGGTCTGGGTCTAGTACACAGTACCATCACCAGATAGCACTATCATCTGTTCCGTGATGTAATCCAAGATGGCGGTCTGATGGTGGAGAGGAAGGGCCTCATAACAGGAAATTCATGGGGTATATTGTTTATTTACAAAAAAAATCAGTTTGTGGGGGTTGGATATCTCTTGCTCATCATTCTCTGCTGTTTGGAAACATGTAGGACTTGTAAGAAGTAATTACATGGAACAAACATGTTGCATAACCTAACGTTCAGCACTGTACTCTGGGTGTCTTAACCTAATGTTTGGCCCTTTGTCGGCACTTAACCTATTGTTCCCTTAAGTGGTCTTCCATGTCACCCCCATTTCCTTAAACTATTCTACTGCCTTTGATACCAAATTATTTAGTTATGTCCTCCCACCATTTTCTGGTATACTTTTCGAATTTCACATGTTTTTGGACGCCATTTCTGGCGCATTCTTCTTTGTCACCCACCCCCTTAAACTATTGTCCTGCGTTTTTTACATAAAAATTACGCAAATTAACCTAGTGTTCTGCACTTAACCTGCTGCTCTGCTCCATGTCCCCCATTCACACACACCCTCCCCTTAACTATTGTACCGCTAACACAACGTTGATATAAAAAAAATTATGCAAATTAATTAAATCGA
Organism: Schistocerca nitens; assembly: GCF_023898315.1. Taxonomy (NCBI): domain Eukaryota; kingdom Metazoa; phylum Arthropoda; class Insecta; order Orthoptera; family Acrididae; genus Schistocerca; species Schistocerca nitens. The sequence goes on along the minus strand of NC_064618.1, from coordinate 95,097,269 downwards.
TATTTTTGACATGTATGGGGAAGCTTTTCTTTAATTTGCAGCATCCTATTGGTTGGTGAAATCGATGGAATACAGTTTAAACAAAAGATTGCTGATAAAAAACAATCCCGCCACTCGACACCCGACACTGTCGCAGATGCCCCCGCTGCTGCCCTCGGCTCTGAACCTACCCCGGCCGCGGCTGCCACAGCATCGCTATTTCGTCTATGGACTGCCCTCCCTCAGGCTAGTGGGTTAGGGCTGCAGTAACCAGGCTGCTCGCAGTGCCCTCTGCAACGTCTCCTCCTCTGCTCTCACATCCTCACCGATCACGTGAGGTACAGCACACACCCCTGACCACCTCGCCACAGTACTCAAAAATGGTTCAAATGGCTCCGAGCACAATGGGACTTAACTGCTTAGGTCATCAGCCCCTAGAACTTAGAACTACTTAAACCTAACTAACCTAAGGACATCACACACAACCATGCCCGAGGCAGGATTCGAACTTGTGACCGTAGCGGTCACGCGGCTCCAGACTGTAGTGCCTAGAACCTCTCGGCCACTCAGGCCGGCGCCACAGTACTCCAAGGCGTGCTCACACCTATCCCAAATGTGAAACGTCTCTGGGCAGCAAGTGTGTTTTACCATTGCTGATGTGATACCTGGGGATACTGACATCACTGATTACCACAGTGTGCGTTGTTCATAGCTGGACATGCGAACTGTGTCTAACCAAGCTTAACTGTCCAGCGTGACTGACGCAACGCCGACAAGTGCATCTAACAAGGTTCTCAATCTTATACTGATGTCACATGGCTATGCAAAATCAGAACCGAGTCGACCTCTCAGAAATTGTATAGTGTCCCAGAAATACTTAACTCACGATTTCTTGATGCCTCAGCTTGTATGCATGGAAATTCTTGCCCTCACAGAACCTGTTTAGGAATATAGCGCAGAATAACATTGAATGCAATCTTCCTAGTGGTGCTAACGTGGCATCCCCTCCATCATGTGTTACTCTTCCTGCTTCAACATACATAAATGTTCCCTCCACTATATAGAGACTCCTATATCCCAGCACAATAGATGTATTGTGAATGAATGTGGGATTCTATTGGCTCTTATCGAATTTACCCACCGAATTACTGATGCTGTCAGTGTGGAAGCACCATCCGCCTTTTCTTTTTCTTTCTGAAGATGAGACTTTCAGCAGCAAAAAACTATTTTACAGTGATCGCCATATTGCACCAACAGCTAAACCTTGCAATGTGAAATATATATCGTCAAACATGGGAAGACTCTTACGCAATTACACTGCTCTCCCACTGAGGGCAGGAGCTTGCATATTAGAGCGTGAAACCAATCTCCAACCCAGCAATATATCACCGCATACCATATGGATGTTGTAAACATACAAAATCGCCCCTTTTACATCATTTATACATGTACCACAAAGACAGACAGCACAGTATGTACACTTGTGAAACTAGGGCTTCCACACCCGATGGGTGGCCACAACATCCTCAGCGGACCAAAGTCTCTCAGAACTGTTCTACAAATTCGCGCTTGCATCCCCTCGGCACAAACACGTTACTGTTTCTGGTCCGGACCTGTTTGCTTGCTTGCTTTTCCACACCCATCTCCAGACTCGGGGATTACAAGAACATATCTAATTTCGTATGGTTTGCTAGAATATCATACCATTTTCACAGTACTTCCCAATATCAAGCACATATTAATATCAGTTGCATAGCAGTACCGCTCACGCGATATAATTCTGAAGATATAGACTGGAAATTAGTTCTCTAGAAACCCAAAACTTTAGCTATTAGGGGTGTGCTGTAAACCAACGACTAACTAGAAATCTGTCATGTCTGCGAAGACATTTACTCGGAAATTCGAAAAAAAATAGAGAAAACTGATATTTCCACTCGTGAATACTGATGTTAGTGATGTAGCAGATTCCAAATCATCCCTATAATTTACAAAGTCAACTAAGGTGCTTCTCATGTCTAGAGAACCAGCAAATGTGTCTTCCACATTCTAGATGCACATACCACAATCGACTTACAGTAGACCCGAGTTAGCGTTCAAATGTGGATCCGCTGCACATTATATCCAGAGCAATCTTGAGATGCAGATCCACAATATGCTGTGCTTGGGATAGGGTTTGAAGGTGGATCCCCCACGCACAATGTATGAAGTGGTGTTGGGCTGCAGATCCACGATATATCACATCCGAATTAACGTTCGAGTTTGGATCTGCCGCGGACTATACATCCGGACCAATGTTCGGAGGCAGATCCACCACACATCATATCTACGATAGGGTTCGCTGGTGGACCAACCACTAGTTATGTCCGGATATGTATTCTATGTTCGAAGTTTGGTCCACCAGCGGTGGGGACTGGGTCCTAGGAGCCGTCTGTGAGGCATGCATATACACAGACATATGAAAAACAGATCAGACACTTTCCAAATGTGTAGGTGACTGCACACAGTTGAGTACAGTGCTGTATTACGCCTCCCAATCAGTGCATTTGGTCTAGGTGTTGGCAGTTGTGCTACATTTAGAAGCAATTTTAGAGCACAGAACGAGAGGTTATGTCATGATCGTAGGGACAGACCTGACATAAAATCGATAGAATTGCGGTGAATGACGAGGGAATTGTTATAAATTGATCGAATATACACCGAAATGTGGGGAAATTGAGTAAGTACTTGTGTATCTTCTGGTCCGTGCCGAACAATTTGTGCATGGGAACTAGTATGCGGCAACAAGAGGAATCTGAAAAAACGTCGACATCGGAATGAAGGGAATCAGGGAGGCAGTCAATTTTTCTCCATCGAGGCAGCATTATAGTGTATGCCTATTGAGGTGCCGGTGATACATGCATGTTGACTACTGAAAAATGGCTCTGAGCACTATGGGACTTAACTGCTGACGTCATCAGTCCCCTAGAACTTAGAACTACTTAAACCGAACTAATCTAAGGACGTCACACACATCCACGCCCGAGGCAGGATTCGAACCTGCGACTGTAGCGGTCGCGCGGTTCCAGACTGTAGCGCCTAGAACCGCTCGGCCACTCCGGCCGGCTTGACTACTGAATTTGATGCTTTTCAGGTAGACCGAGAACCATCCACCTCTAAACTTACTTGCATCTGCATTACAGGATAACAGGATTACAGATAACAGGATTACAGATAACAGGATAACAGATCGATTGAAATGGAGCTGTAACGAGGTACGATGGTACGATTTAATGGTTGACTGATGATGCATTCTAGAGAAGGTGAAGTTGCTGCAGGTCAATTTTTCCACAGTTCTGTCAGGATGCATCAGTCGCGTGATATAGCCTGCGTTCTAATCGTAGACAGCCACATGTTCTGTATGTGGTTTAAAGCACTGTCGACTTGCGATCGTTAACGGTAAAACTGTCGGTCAAGAGGACTTCCATCTCATGTGTGATGAAACGTGACACATTCCTCTAAACGAACATTGATTTATGCGATGTACTCCATCCTCCTGTCGAGTCTTGAGTGTAAAATCGAGACTCAGCGTCATAGCTAAGTTAGTGATAGGTGCATGTGAGATACTGCATTTCCCGTGTACACATTTGCCTGACAGGTGTGCTGTTTACAGAGTTAGTGATGGAATTACTTGTAATTTTCACATGTCGGACGCTGCTGCTATGCGTTTATCTGTTTCCTTGTAAGAGGTATTCGCCATTACTAATGATCATTTTATATATATCTGATGCAGGCATAGTATAATTTCCGAACGAACCGTGATCGGATGTGAACAGTGGGCACTATACGTCTCCGGATAGCTATATTGCACTCGTATCACACAGAGCTAATCTTTTAAGGAAGTAATTTTTCGTTTTACGGTTCAATAACGTAGTTTATCGAAGAGAAACCGGGAAGAGGATGTATGTCCTGTGCTTGAATTATATTTCTTATATTGGAATATTAACAGCGCTACATTCCATATGACTGATAGGTTGGAAAAGCTAGCGATCTGCCATTATAGCCCGTTTTAAGTGCAGAACGTTGTAGCCTTAGGAGTGCATGTGTTTATATTCTCTCTTACCAATACTTTTCAGGTATAATTTTAGCAGGTGGCAATACTGACATATCTTAGAAGGTAGATTAAAGAAAGACAAACCTACGTTTCTAGCATTTGTAGACTAAAAATGCAAACATCGTGTAAATATTGCCCCCCGTCAGGTAGACCGTTCGCTAGGTGCAAGTCTTTCGATTTGACTCCACTTCAGCGACTTGCCCGTCGATGGGGATGAAATGATGATCATTAGGACAACACAACACCCAGTCGCTGAGTGGAGAAAATCTCCAGCCGGGAATCGAACCGGGGCCCTTAGGACTGACATTCTGTCGCACTGACCACTCAGCTACTGAGGGCGGGCATTTGTAGACTTACAGAAAGCTTTTGACAATGTTGACTGGAATACTCTCTTTCGAATTCTGAAGGTGGCAGGGGTCAAATACAGGGAGCGAAAGGCTATTTACAATTTGTACAGAAACAGGATGGCAGTTATAAGAGTCAAGGGCCATGAAAGAGAAGCAGTGGTTGGGAACGGAGTGAGACAGGGTTGTAGCCTATCCCCAATGTTATTCAATCTGTGTATTGAGCAAGCAGTAAAGGAAACAAAAGAAAAATTTGGCGTAGGAATTAAAATCCGTGGAGAAGAAATAAAAACTTTGAGGTTTTCTGATGACATTGTAATTCTGTCAGAGACAGCAAAGGACCTGGATGAGCAGTTGAACGGAATAGACAGTATCTTGAAAGGAGGATATAAGATGAACTTCAAACAAAAGCAAAACGAGGATAATGGAATGTAGTGGAATTAAATCAGGTGACGCTGAGGAAATTAGATAAGGAAATGAGACACTTAAAGTATTAGATGAGTTTTGCTATTCGGGGAGCAAAATAACTGATGATGGTCGAAGTAGAGAGGATATAAAATGCAGACTGCTAATGGCAAGGAAAGTGTTTCTGAAGAAGAGAAATTTGTTAACATCGAGTCCAGATTTAAGTGTCAGGAAGTTTTTTTCTGAAAGTATTTCTGTGGAGTGTAGCTCTGTACGGAAGTTAAACATGGACGATAAATAGTTTGGACGAGAAGAGGATAAAAGCTTTCGAAATGTGGTGCTACAGAAGAATGCTGAAGGTTAGATGGGTAGATCATGTAACTAATGAGGAGGTACTGAATAGAACTGGGGAGAAGAGAAATTGTGGCACAACTTGACTAGAAGGATTGATCGGTTGATAGGACATGTTCTGCAGCATCAAGGGATCACCAATTTAGTATTGGAGGACAGCGTGGAGGGTAACAATCGTAGATGGAGACCAAGAGATGAAAACACTAAGCATATTCAGTAGAATGTAGGTTGCAGTATTTACTTAGAGATGAAGAAGCTTCTACAGGATAGACTAGCATGCAACGCTGCATCAAACCATTCTCTGGACTGGAGGCCACAACAACACCTGCGACTCAGCATCTCCGCTATATGGTGAGTAGCAACTTTCCTTCTCATAAATTAATGTGATTGATACATTGTGCATGAACTACTTGTAACTTGAAGGAAGATGGATAGTGTCAAAACTGGTGTACAAATTGAAGCATTTAGTACAGTTAGAAATGATGTATACATATATTCAGAGGACAGGCATGGACTGAGATAGAAGATGTTTAGTTTTACCCAGATGGATCCTGTAACTTATTTCCTGTAAAGAAAGCTGCACAAAAATAAGAAATCAAATAACTTAAAAATAGGGTTGCCAGATCCAGATTCTCCGTTTTTTCCCGGATTTATTAGTTTTTTCGTCTAATTTTGGTACTACGATTTTTCTTTCCCTGGAGTCCATTATAACCCTTTTTTTAAGTTCATGTTCACGCAAATACTTTCCTGAATTTCAGAACTTTAATCGTTACGGAACCGTGAGATCCGCCAGTTATGCAAAACATCGTTTTTCCTCAGTATTACTGGGTACTGAGAAAAAACGGTGTTTTGCATAATTGGCGGACCTCACATCCAAAAACCGTAACGTAGTTGTTTAAATGGATATG